>NC_066538.1:17412361-17522361 GCF_024679095.1 Eriocheir sinensis
CTTTTTTCTTTCTTCGCTTCTATTTCTTTCTCCGCTTTTTTATTCTCTTGATAGTCTTTTGTTTTTTGTTTGTTTTTCTCCTTGTCTTACTTTTCTTTCTCTTACTCTTTTTTTTTTGTTGTTGTTTTCCTTCGTTCGTTATCTATGTTCCTCTTTTTGTCTTATTTTCTTCTGATTTTTCTTTCTCCTTTTTCTTCCTCCTTGTCTAACTTTTTATTTCTGCTTTTCTTTTTCGACTTCTTTCCTTATATTTTAGTTTATATTTTTTTTATTCTTCTTCTCTTCTTCCTTTCTTCTTTTTTTCTTTTTTTCTTTTTATTTCTCCTCTTCCTTCTTCTCGTCTCACTTTTATTATGTAATTATTTTCTTAGGATTCTTTTTTTTCCATCTATGTCCCTCTTTCTTCTCCTCCTTCTCCTCCTCTTCTTCCCTTTCCTCTTTTTCTTTTCCTTCCTCCTCTTCGTCCTTTGCGCCTCACTTTTCTTTGATGTTTTTTTACTAGACTTCTTTCTTTCTGTTGTTATTTATGTTCTTCCTTCTTCTTTTTCACCTGTTCTTCTTCTTCCTCTTTTTCTTTCTTTCTCTCTATCACTAATTCTATCTTTTCTGTGCTTATTTAATCTTTTTCTTTCTATGTCACGTTTTTACTGTTTATTTTTTTAGCTATTTACTCTTTCTTTAGTTTTTTTCACTGTTTCTTTCGCTTTCTTTATCACTTGTATCGCTTCTATAATTATTTATCACCTATGTTTCTTTAGCTAATTTCTCCTCCTTAAACATTTTCTGCGATTCCTTTACCTCTTCTCTCGTACTTCCTCACTCGTCTTTTACTCCTTTATGTGCGAGTCTTTCTTTCTATTGCCATTCCTTCCTTTATGTCGGCGAATTTGCGTTATAGATTGTGAGTGAACGGTATTTTAGCGATCAATTATTCCTTTGTATTTCTTCTCGCGTTCCTTTGCTTGTGTGTACTCGCGTCTTGCTTGGCCGTTTGTTGATTGATTCCTTTATTCATTCATTCATTTATTGAGTTTTGGTTACGTTTATCTGAAGGCTGCGTGACTGCATTCTCTTCTACGTGTTCATATTCGCCTTCTGAGTTTTTTTTATTCCTTTTCTTTTTATTGTTCTTTTTAGTAGTAGTATTTTTAGTAGTAGTGGTGGGGTTGGGGGGGGTTGGGGGGGTAGTAGTAGTAGTAGTAGTAGTAGTTGTAGTAGTTGTAGTTGTAGTAGTAGTAGTAGTAGTAGTTGTAGTAGTAGTAGTAGTAGTAGTAATAGTAGTGGTAGTTTATATATTTATCTATTAGTATTAGTGTTCTTAATGTTCAAAAAAGTAATTTCAAAAGAGTTTCCACACACCTTCGTTCACTGTATTTTGGTTATATTGAGTCAAGTTCAGCGTTTTTTTTTTCTTAATTATCGTAACATCAGTCACTTTCCGTCACTTCCGTTCATTTTCATTTACCTCCAGTCACTGTCAATGCGCAAATATACAAGCTACCCTTCCCGCGGCAGTCACTTTCACTCCACGGTATATTAGAGCCAGTCACTTTCCCTTCGTAAGTAATTTGAATCACTTTCGCTCATTTTTAGTCATTTTCTGTCACTTTCGATGCGTATATTTTCAAGATAGCTTCCCGCGACAGTCACTTTCACGCCACGGGGTATATGAAACAGTCACTTTCCTTCACCAGTCCACGTGAGCCAATCAGTCACTTTCAATGTCATGTTCCCCGCTGATATCACTTTCAAAATCATTATCATCACCATTTTAGTCATCATCATCAACACTAAGTCATCATTATCACTATTAAAATCACCACATCATCATTATCAGTTAGTCACCATCACCAGTCATCATCATCATCATCACCTGTTTAGTCACCACTACATCACCGTCAGTCAGGCACCAGCATCACCACCACGGACACCCATCTCCTGCAGCATCCTCTCTCGAAATGCCACACCATCACCACCACCACCACCAGCATCACCACCACCACCACCACCACCACCACCACCAGCATCACCACCACCACCACCACCACTAGCATCATCATCACCACCACAACCACCACTGACGTCATGTAACCAGAGACTAAGAGAAAACAAGAGTAAGGTGAAGTCGAGTTGTGGAATTTCAAATAAGGCGGATACCAATTTTAAGAACCAATTTCACAGTTCAACCAAACTATTCAATATTTTACACCCCATAACGGTTTTAGGTTTTCGATGCAACACTGGAGTCGGTTTTATTAGACACTTTCCCTTCTCATATCAGCAAATTCTAAACGTCAAAGAGGGGGTCAATCGGGTTCTAATGCGTGTTTCTTTAGGTTCATGGCACAGAGGAAGGGTCAAACTACCACCAGGGTCGTAAGAGTACTTCTGGAAATGCCCCGAACTCCTACGAAGGCCTTGGCAAATATGTGAACTCTGGCGACGAATGTTCTGTAATACAACACTTGATTCGTATACAAGAGGTTTCCCGCACATGGTTTCCTCAAAATTCGTCACTTATACATGAACACCAAACACAACACAAGGAATTTTTTATATTTTTTTTGTTTATGTGATGTTTTCTTTTTTGTTTCCGAGTGTTTGTGAATGTATATGTTCGTTTGTGTGTGTGTGATGTTTTATTTTGTTTGTGGATATGTTTGTACTGTGTTTGTGAATGTTGATGTTCTTTTGTTTGTGACTGTTGATTTTTCTTTACATGTGTTTGTTTTTATAAGTTCCTGTGTTTATGAGTGTGTGTTTGTGAGTGTATGTGTATGTGCAATCTTCCTTAACTTCTTTGTTCTATGATTCTTTTCGTTTGTGAGTGTTTTTTTGTGTATTTGTGTGTGATGTTTCTTTGTTTGTGAATGCGATCTTCCTTTGTTTGGTATCCTCAGACGTTTCCAACTCTTACATCAACTATCTCCAAAGGCCAACGAGATCACCCGGACTGTTTTCTTCGCATTCACGGTACAGAAGAAGGGTCAAAGTAACAGAGGGGCCATAAAACTACTCCTGGAAGTGCCCCAAAAACTCCTACGAAAGCCTTGTCAAATGTGTGTTTCTCTGTGTGTTTGTGTGTGAAATCTTCCTTTACTTGTTTGTGCTATGATTTTTTTCGTTTGTGAGTTATTTTGTGTTTGTGTGTGATGTTTCTTTGTGTTTGTGAATGCGATCTTCCTTTGTTTGGTATCCTCAGACGCTTCCAACTCTTACATCAACTATCTCCAAAGGCCAACGAGATCACCCGGGCTCTAATTACAGGGTTTTTTTTTCGCATTCACGGTACAGAAGAAGGGTCAAAGTAACAGAGGGGCCATAAAACTACTCCTGGAAGTGCCCAAAAACTCCTACGAAAGCCTTGTCAAATGTGTGTTCCTGGCGACGAAGTGTTAAGAAAATGAGCCTTTGTTTCGTGAGGTGCAGAAAAACGGACCATCCTACACCTGGTACCTCTAGATGCCACGTCACCGAAATGTCACATCTCGACCCACTGTGAGGTCACTACCATTTGCGTCACTGCTTCTTCTCCTCCTCCTCCTCCTCCTCCTCCTCCTTAAACTTTTCTTCTTCCTCCGCCTACGTCACTCGGCTATTTTTGAGGCAAACCCACGAAATATGTATGTGACGGGACCTATATTTGGACGAGAGAGAGAGAGAGAGAGAGAGAGAGAGAGAGAGAGAGAGAGAGAGAGAGAGAGAGAGATAATTACATAGAATTACATAGATAGCAAGACCAAACAGGCTCTAAGGCCCAAACTGGATGGTCTGTCCTAAACGAGAGAGAGAGAGAGAGAGAGAGAGAGAGAGAGAGAGAGAGAGAGAGAGAGAGAGAGAGGCGCGTAACTATCTATTCAAAACAAAAACAAAAGGGATTGCTTGTAGAATTTCAGTTGCTCTAGTGTTGAAAATATATGCCACAGTTTCCATATTGGTGAGCGAAGCGATGCTGGGAAGGGTTGAATCGTATTGGTGGATGCTGGGAAATGCTAAATCTTACTGGTGGATGCTGGGAAGCGTTAAATCTTATTGGTGGATGCTGGGAAGGGTTGAATCTTATTGGTGGATGCTGGGAAGGGTTGAATCTTATTGGTGGATGCTGGGAAGGGTTGAATCTTATTGGTGGATGCTGGGAAGGGTTGAATCTTGTTGGTGGATGCTGGGAAGGGTTGAATCTTATTGGTGGATGCTGGGAAGGGTTGAATCTTGTTGGTGGATGCTGGGAAGGGTTGAATCTTATTGGTGGATGCTGCAAAAGGGTTGAATCTTACTGGCGGATGCTGGGAAATGCTAAATCTTACTGGTGGATGCTGGGAAGGGTTAAATCTTATTGGTGGATGCTGGGAAAGGTTGAATCTTATTGGTGGATGCTGGGAAGGGTTAAATCTTATTGGTGGATGCTGGGAAGGGTTGAATCTTATTGGTGGATGCTGGGAAAGGTTGAATCTTATTGGTGGATGCTGGGAAAGGCTAAATCTTATTGGTAGATGCTGGGAAGGGTTGAATCTTATTGGTGGATGCTGGGAAAAGTTGAATCTTATTGGTGGACGCTGGGAAGGGTTGAATCTTATTGGTGGATGCTGGGAAGGGTTGAATCTTATTGGTGGATGTTGGGAAAGGCTAAATCTTATGGGTGGATGCTGGGAAAAGTTGAATCTTATTGGTGGATGCTGGGAAAGGTTGAATCTTATTGGTGGGTGCTGGGAAAGGTTGAATCTTATTGGTGGATGTTGGGGAGGGTTGAATCTTATTGGTGGATGCTGGGAAGGGTTGAATCTTATTGGTGGATGCTGGGAAGGGTTGAATCTTGTTAGTGGATGCTGGGAAGGGTTGAATCTTATTGGTGGATGATGGGAAGGGTTGAATCCTATTGGTGGATGCTGCGAAAGGGTTGAATCTTACTGGTGGATGCTGGGAAATGCTAAATCTTACTGGTGGATGCTGGGAAAGGCTAAATCTTATAGGTGGATGCTGGGAAGGGTTGAATCTTATTGGTGGATGCTGGGAAGGGTTGAATCTTATTGGTGGATGCTGGGAAAGGCTAAATCGTATAGGTGGATGCTGGGAAAGGTAGAATCTTATTGGTGGATGCTGGGAAGGGTTGAATCTTACTGGTGGATGCTGGGAAGGGTTGAATCTTATTGGTAGATGCTGGGAAGGGTTGAATCTTACTGGTGGATGCTGGGAAGGGTTGAATCTTATTGGTGGATGCTGGGAAAGGCTAAATCTTATTGGTGGATGCTGAGAAAGGTTGAATCTTATTGGTGGATGCTGGGAAAGGTTGAATCTTATTAGTGGATGCTGGGAAAAGTTGAATCTTATTGGTGGATGCTGGGAAAGGCTAAATCTTATTGGTGGATGCTGGGAAAGGTTGAATCTTATTGGTGGATGCTGGGAAGGGTTGAATCTTATTGGTGGATGCTGGGAAAGGTTGAATCTTATTGGTGGATGCTGGGAAGAGTTGAATCTTTTTTTTTTTTACTGCTAAGGAGACAGTTCAAGGGCATAAAGAAAAATATTTAAAAAAAGCCCGCTACTTACTGCTCCTGAATAGAGGTCAAAGGAGTGTCCAAAAAGAGAGGTCAATATCAGGAGAGGTGTCCTGATACCCTCCTCTTGAAAGAGTTCAAGTCGTAGGTAGGAGGAAATATAGATAAAGGAAGATTGTTCCAGAGTTTACCAGCGTGAGGGATGAAAGAGTGAAGATGCTGGTTGACTCTTGCAAAAGGGGTTTGGACCGTATAGGGATGAGCATGAGTAGAAAGTCGTGTGCAGCGGGGCCGCAGGAGAGGGGGAGGCATGCAGTTAGCAAGTTCAGAAGAGCAGTCAGCATGAAAATATCGATAGAAGATAGAAAGAGAGGCAACATGGCGGCGGAATTTGAGAGGTAGAAGACTATCAGTATGAGGAGGAGAGCTGATGAGACGAAGAGCCTTTGACTCCACTCTCTGGTGGATGCTGGGAAGGGATCTCTCTCTCTCTCTCTCTCTCTCTCTCTCTCTCTCTCTCTCTCTCTCTCTCTCTCTCTCTCTCTCTCTCTCTCTCTCTCTCTCTCTTTGGTAGTGGTGGTGGTGGTGGTGGTCGTGGTGATAGTGGTGGTGGTGGTCGTGGTGATAGTGGTGGTGGTGGTGGTGGTGATAGTGGCGGTAGGCTTCTTCCCGGTGGGTCCTGATGGTCGGGCCAAGGCTTCTTCCCGGTGGGTCCTGATGGTCGGGCCAAGGCTTCTTCCCGGTGGGTCCTGATGGTCGGGCCAAGGCTTCTTCCCGGTGGGTCCTGATGGTCGGGCCAAGGCTTCTTCCCGGTGGGTCCTGATGGTCGGGCCAAGGCTTCTTCCAGTGGGTCCTGATGGTCGGGCCAAGGCTTCTTCCCGATGGGTCCTGATGGTCGGGCCAAGGCTTCTTTCCGGTGGGTCCTGATGGTCGGGCCAAGGCTTCTTCCCGGTGGGTCCTGATGGTCGGGCCAAGGCTTCTTTCCGGTGGGTCCTGATGGTCGGGCCAAGGCTTCTTCCCGGTGGGTCCTGATGGTCGGGCCAAGGCTTCTTTCCGGTGGGTCCTGATGGTCGGGCCAAGGCTTCTTCCCGGTGGGTCCTGATGGTCGGGCCAAGGCTTCTTCGCGGTGGGTCCTGATGGTCGGGCCAAGGCTTCTTCCAGTGGGTCCTGATGGTCGGGCCAAGGCTTCTTCCCAGTGGGTCCTGATGGTCGGCCAAGGCTTCTTCCCGGTGGGTCCTGATGGTCGGGCCAAGGCTTCTTCCCGGTGGGTCCTGATGGTCGGGCCAAGGCTTCTTTCCGGTGGGTCCTGATGGTCGGGCCAAGGCTTCTTCCCGGTGGGTCCTGATGGTCGGGCCAAGGCTTCTTTCCGGTGGGTCCTGATGGTCGGGCCAAGGCTTCTTCCCGGTGGGTCCTGATGGTCGGGCCAAGGCTTCTTCCCGGTGGGTCCTGATGGTCGGGCCAAGGCTTCTTCCCGGTGGGTCCTGATGGTCGGGCCAAGGCTTCTTTCCGGTGGGTCCTGATGGTCGGCCCAGCCCGTTCTGGCGCAGGCGAGTGTTTATAGTGGCGCCATCTTGCATTGGCTCATGCTGCCCTCCCAGAGCTCATTTTTGATCCTAGAATCTAGAGTCCGGGTTGATAGGTGGTCTTCTGGACAGCATGTGGGTAGTTTTGCATGTGGGTAGTTTTGCATGTGGGTAGTTTTGCATGTGGGTAGTTTTATGCCACTTGGCGGCGGCTGAAAAATCCCAGCTTGGTGGCACCGGGCGGGGATTGAACTTGCGTCCTCCTGAACACGAGGCCGTTACTCTGACGACTCAGCCACCGCCTCCCCATGGTTGATGGTAGTGGCGATGGTAGTGGTGGTGATGGTGATAGTGGTGGTGGTGGTGGTGGTGGTGGTGGTGGTGGTGATGGTGATGGTGGTGGTGGTGATTATGGTGGTGGTAGTGAAGGTGGTGGTGGTGGTGGGTGGTGGTGGTGGTGGTTGAAATGTCATCAGTGAAGCAAAAATGTTTCTCCTTCTTTTTCTCCTCCTTTCTTTTTTCTCTTCTTTCCTCTTCATTTTCTCTTTTCTTTCTTTCTCTTATTTAGTTTTCTATTTTCTTTTGTTTCTTTTCGGCCAAAACGTAATCAAAACAGACTTAAAATATTCACTCTTCCCAGGTCAGACCTCTCCCCCTCCTCCTCCTCCTCCTCCTCCTCCTCCTCCTCCTCCTCCTTTTGATCCTCTTCCTCCTCCTCCTTTTCCAATTTACTTTTTTTCTATTTTATTTCGTATTTTATTTTTTCCTTTTTTCTATCTCTTCCATATCATCTTCCTCTCCCCTTCTCCTCCTCCTCCTCCTCTTCCAATATTTTTTTTCTATTTTATTTCGTATTATATTTTTCCTTTATTTCCGTCTCTTCCATATTATCCTCCTTTTCCCTCCTCCTCCTCCTCCTCCCCATAATACTTCTCCTCCTAATCTTCTAATCATCTTCCTTTTTCCTATTGTCTTCTTCTTCATATTTCTCCTCCTCTTCCTCCTCCTCCTCCTCCTCCTCCTCCTCCTCCTCCTCTTCTACTACTACTGCTACTACTACTACTACTACTACTACTACTACTACTACTGTTGACCTTATTATTTTCTCTTCCTCGACAACACTTTTTCCGACATTTTCTCCTCCTCCTCCTCCTCCTCCTCCTCGGATCAATGGTGACCAATAACTAATACCATGTTGAGTCCAGCTTCCCGTCTACCTGAGTGACGTCATCAAGGTGTTATCCCTCCTCTCTCTCTCTCTCTCTCTCTCTCTCTCTCTCTCTCTCTCTCTCTCTCTCTCTCTCTCTCTCTCTCTCTCTCTCTCTCTCTCTCTCTCTCTCTCTCTCTCTCTCTCTCTCTCTCTCTCTCTCTCTCTCTCTCTCTCTCTTCACCTTTGTTCCTCTTCCTCTTTCTTCTAATATTCTTCTCTGTTTTACTTTTCTCTCCCTTTCTCCTCACTTTCTCTTCTCCTTCTCCTCCTCTTCTTTTTTATCTCCTCCTTTCCTCCTTCTTCTTCTCCTTTTATCCTTTTCTTCATTCCTTCTCTTTTTCCTTTTCTTTTCTCTCCTTTACTTTCCTCCTTCTCTTCTCCCCTTTCCCTCTTTTTCTCCTCCTCCTACTCCTCTCTTTCTCTTCCTCTCTCTTCCTCTCTTTATCTTTACCATTCTCCTCCTCTTCCTCTCCCTTACGCTCTTCTCTTCTCATCTTTCTCTCTTCCCCTCTATGCCTCTTCTTCTCTTCCTCTCCCTTCCTCTCCTCATTCGTGTCTTCATTTTTACTCTTCTCTTTCTCTTCTTTCTTTCTCTTGCCTTCTCCTCTTCCTTGTTTTCTTATTTATCTTTACTCCTCTTCTTCTTCTTCATCTCCTATACCTTCGCTTTCTCTGTCATTCCCTCTTCTTGTCTCATTTCTCTTTTCTTTCTTCTCTTTCTCTCCCTTTCTCTTCCCCTCCTCCTCATTCCTTCTCTTATCATGTCTCTCATTCCTCTCCTCCTCCTTCTCCCCTACCTTCTCTTTCTCTTTCACTCCCTCCTCCTGTCTCATTTCTCTCTTCCTTCTCCTCTTTCTCTTCCTCTCCTCCTCATCCCTTCTCTTCTCTTGTCTCTCATTCCTCTCCTCCTCTTTCTCCTATACCTTCTCTTTCTCTTTCATTCCCTTCTCCTGTCTCATTTCTCTCTTCCTTTTCCTCTTCCTCTCCCTTGATCTTCCTCTCCTCCTCATTCGCAACTCATTACTACATATCACGACATGACGAGGCTACTTGACCGACGTGACATTAAACAAGTTGACACTATTGTTTTTGATTTTGCCAAAGCCTTCGACAAAGTCCCGCACAAAAGACTGACACTAAAATTGAAATACTACGATATTTCAGGACCTATTCTTCACTGGATCACTGCATTTCTTACTAACAGGACTCAACGTGTTCTTCTTGACGGATCTTCATCTGACACTGTCCCTGTTTCTTCAGATGTCCCACACGGCACCGTTCTACGCCCCCTTCTCTTCCTCCTGTACATTAACGATCTTCCACTGTCAACGCCTAACTCTTCCACTAGACTATTTGCCGACGATAGTTTACTGTTTAGAGCAGTAAAGACTACTGACGACTGCAGACTGCTACAAAAAGACTTGGACGCCCTCGAGCGGTGGGAGCGCACCTGGCAGATGCATTTCCGACCAGACAAATGCAAACTGTTAAGATTCACCAGAGCGCACAACCCCACCCATCACACTTACACTCTCCATAATTCAGACCTTGAATCAATCCACACACACAAGTACCTTGGTGTCCACCTCTCCACTAACCTAAAGTTCAACACTCACATAGACCACATCAGTGCCACAGCCAACAGAACACTGGGGTTCCTGAGGAGGAATCTACATAACTGCACACCTGACATTAAACACATAGCTTATGACACACTTGTGAGACCAACACTGGAATACTGCTCCACGGTGTGGGATCCTTACACACACAGAAACATTGATAGGTTAGAACAAATCAACACCAAGGCGGCAAGGTTCATTACAAACAATTACACTCGAACGCCTGGCATCACAACACGGATCAAACAACAGATAAACATGGACCCTCTTCACATACGCAGACAAGCACACAGACTTACACTTATGTACAAGGTCACAAACACTCACATTGACATTGACCCACATACATACTTACACAACGCAAACAGTCAACGTACTCGTAACACACACATCCATAAATACCAAACATATCACACTAACACTGACGCATACAAGCACTCATACTTTCCACGCACCATACACCACTGGAACAGCCTCCCTCAACAGACTGCGGTACAATAGACTCATTCAGAAAACAAATACACACACACTTGTCACCACAACACACCAACACTTACAATTACACTTGATTCACTTCCCTCCGCTGCACACCCGGCTCCCCGTCCCCCCATTCCTTTCCTCCTCCTTCTACTTTCTCTTTCCCTTACCCTTCCATCTTTTTTTTTTCCTTCCCTCCTCCTCCTCCTCCTGTCTCTCCCCCTTCCTCTTTTCTTCCTCTCTTTTATATACCTTCCCTTTTTTCCTCATTTCCTCCCCTTCCCTGTCTTTCACTCCCTTCCTCCTCCTCCTCCTCCTTCTTTTCTTCTCTTCCTCTTCTTCTTTGTTCTCGCGTCTTAATTAGTATTTTCTTTTTCTTTTTCATTTTACGTTCTGTCATGTTTTTTTTAATAACAACAATAATAACAACACAAAAGAAGAAGAAGAAGAAGAAGAAGAAGAAGAAGAAGAAGAAGGAGAAGAAGAAGAAAAAGAAGAAGAAGAAGAAGAAGATAAAGAAGAAAGTAGATAAATAAAAACAAAAGAAAAACAAACAGAAGAAGAAAGAATACTGAATGTGGCCTCAAAAGATGTAACGAAAGCCTAAATCGAGGATATTGTTGTCAGGAAGTGAGAGAGAAAACGTGGCCGGAGGGGAGGCATTTCAGGGGGGACGAATGTAGAAAAGTCGATGGGGGGGGTGGGGGGAAGGCTGCGCTCTCTCTCTCTCTCTCTCTCTCTCTCTCTCTCTCTCTCTCTCTCTCTCTCTCTCTCTCTCTCTCTCTCTCTCTCTATCTATCTATCTATCTATCTATCTGACTAACTAACTAAATATATGTATGTCTATCTATCTATCTATCTATCTATCTAAATCAATATCTATATCAAAATTTAAATCAATATCTATCAGTATATCAATATCTACATCAATTTTTATCGATCAATCGATCTATCTATCTATATATCTACTATCTATCTATATCTATCCATCTATTTATCTATTTATGGGCTTGAACCTTGAACATGAAAAACACTCTTGAAAACTCGACTGATCTTCTCTGAGGCCTTGAAGTGGAGTTGAAGAGAAAATAAACTGGTGAAGAGAACAAACATTGGTACTGAAAAAAAAAAAAAACACTATGGCGGTGAAGAGAAGTAAGAAATGGTATTGAAGAGAAGAGACATCAGTGTAGAAGAGAAGAAACAGTCAATGGTGTAGAAGAGAAAACCTGAAATCGACGTTGAAGAGAAGATGAGATTATAAAAAGAAGAAGTAGTGTTGAAGAGAACAGTCAGTGGGAGTCTAAAGCGGTTGATGATGATGTATGCTTGAAGAGGGTCAGATCCGGTAGCCAGGTGTCTTGTCTTGATACTCTTCTATACACCGGAAACAACACGATAATTGGGTTCCACAGGTGCTTGGTGAGATATTAAGACACTTGTGTGGAAGGGAGGGGCACCACTGTTTACGAAGGAAGTTACGAAGTTAGGGAGAAAGGAAGTGGAGGGAGAGGAAGACAGCAAAAGAGGAGGAGGAAAAAACAAACGAGGAGAGGGATACGGAAGTTGATAGAAAGAGAGAGAGGAGGTAGGAAGAGGAAGTGGAGAGAAAGGAGGAAAGCAAAAGGGGAGAAAGAGGAAAAGGTAGACGAGGAGAGGAAGAGGGATACGGAAGTTGATGGAGAGAGGAAAGGAGAGAGGGAGGAAACAATAGGAGGAGGAATTAGAGGAAAACGCTGATAGGGAGAGGAAAGAAAGATTGAGAAAGGAAGGGAAACAGAGAGGGGTAGACTTATCCAAGAATAGAGGTAGGTAGGAGAAGTAGAAAGGGAGAAAGGGAGAGGAAGATAGGAAGGAAAGAAAGGAGGATGGCATAGGCGTAGCAAAGGAGAGGGAGGAAAAAGAGATTGAGGAAGGAAGGGAAACAGAGAGGGGTAGATTTATATAAGGATAGAGATAAGTAGGAGAAGTAGAAAGGAAGAAAGGGAGAGGAAGAAAGGAAGGAAAGAGAGGAGGAAGCATAATTAATCTAAGTGAGGAAATCCCTTAAAACGATCTTTTCATAATTACATCAAAACAAGTGATTAGATGGTAGGCTAGTTATACATTTTTCTCCTTAGCCTAAAAGAAAGATGCTAGATAGTTTAAAGACACATCACCCACAAGGCAAATAGACATAGACGTAATATACACGCTAAATGGGTATACACACACACACACACACACACACATGTTCTAACGAGTGAAGCTTCGGTGTTTCGTTTACTCTCTCTCTCTCTCTCTCTCTCTCTCTCTCTCTCTCTCTCTCTCTCTCTCTCTCTCTCTCTCTCACCTGATGTCTCTTCTTCCTCCAAATTCTCCGATAGCGACAAGGCTTCTCCTCCTCCTTCTCTTCCTCCTCTTCTCCACAAGTTTCTCCTCATCGTTCTTCTCTTCTCCTTTTCCTCTTCTCTTCTGCAGCTCCCCCTCTTCTTCCTCTTCAACACCGGTTCTCTTCACTGGTATCGCTGTTCATTGTTATTTTTCTCCTCTACATTGTTCTCTTCGCTGTCAGAGTTCATCTTTACTAACTCTTTTTCTCTCTTCTCTTTACCACTCTTTAAACTCTTCACCACTTCTCTTCTTTCCTCTTTTTTTCTCTTCACACTCAGTCAGTTCTCCTCACTATCCCTTTCTCTTCTTTTTTTACTATAATCTCTTCCTCATTTCTTCAACATCAATTATTTTCTCTTCTACATTACTGTCTATTCTCTTCTTCAATATTACTCTCCCTTCTCTTCACCACTACTATGTCTTCTCTCTATCACTAACTGTTCTCCTCGCCACTACCTCCTCTTCTTTTTTATAATTTCATCTTCTCTTCAACATCGATTTCAGGTTTTCTCTTCTACACTAATGTCTCTCCTCTTGTACACTGATGTTTCTTCTCTTCATCACCATTTCTCTCCTCTCTTCACCACCATATCTGTTGTTTTTTCAGTGCCAATGTTCGTTCTCTTCACCAGTTTATTTTCTCTTCAACTTCATCTTCTCTTCACCATTACTGTTTGTTCTCTTCACCATCACTTCACTGTCTTGACTTCACCACCACCGTCACTTCTTTTCACCTTCTGTCTCTTCTCTTCCCTTTCTCCTCAACACCAGTTTTTGTTAATGTTGTTGTTGTTCTCCTCTACACTGTTCTCTTCACCACCATAGTTTTGTTTATTTTTTTCTCTTCTACCCAAAATATCCCTCCTCTTCTTTCTCTATTTCTCTCTCTTCGTTTTCTTCTCCTCCTCTTCTTTTTCTCTTCTTCTTCTTCAAACAAAACTTATCAAACTCCCTTCCAACATTAAATATCAACCGTGCGTGCGTGTGTGCGTTCCTACAACCCTCCCACCAAGTCACCACCTTCGTCAACCCGCAGGTCAGGTCACGGGGGGGTCAGCACGAGGTCAGGTCAGTGCTGTGGGGTCAAACCTGGTCGGCAGCACATACATCCGCACACCCTCCCCTCGCCGCCTTTCACCCAAGACTGCATGACTGTAAACACCGCGCCTTCGCCTCTCGCCATAGAGTTACATATTAGAGCACGCGCCGAGGCCCTGCAGGTGACGCCTCTTCCACTCCGCACTTCAACTATTCTCAAAGGCCAAAAAGGAGGTCAGTCGGGTCCTCGTAAGTATTTTTTTTTTAAGTTCATGATGCAGAGGAAGGATCAAACTACCACCAGGGTCATAAAACTACCCCTGGAAATGCCCAGAACTCCTTCGAGAGCCTTGTCAAATTTGTGTGCCCAGTTCATCCAAAACCGACGACTTCACACACGTCACTCCCAGCCACTTTCTTGACCCCACCACTCATTACTAAGAAAAACTGAGGCCACCATCGTCTTCCTGAGAGAATTCTGCATGACGCTAGCAGAAATTTGTAACAATAATGTAAATTCCTCCGCCATGTTGCCTATCTTTCTATGTTATATCGATATTTTTATGCTGACTGCCCTTCTGAACTTACTAACTGCATGCCTACCCACTTCCGTGTCCCCGCTGCATACGACTTTCCACTCAACCTCACCCCTATACCGTCCAAATCCCTTATGCAAGAGTTGACCAGCATCTTCATTCTTTCATCCTTTTCGCTACATATTAAACTGACTGATTGAAAGTATAGTGTGATTGTATAACTATTGACATATCTGTGGGCAGCACCATGAAACTAAAAAGGTATAAACTGGAACAGCCTTTCTTCGTCTGTATTTCCTCCTGCCTACGACTTAAACTTTTCAAGAGAGGAGAGTACCAAGACACCTCTCCCGAAATTGATCTCTCGTAAGTATGAACCGTAAGTACAAATGTAAGTCTATATATCGTAAGTGCAAATCGTAAGTAGAAGTCTTAGATATTAATCATAGGGAGAAATTGTAAGTATATATCATAGGTTCAGATCGTAAGTAGATTTTGGACACTTTTCTATTTGCTTTTATAGGGCCAGTGGTTTTTTGTTGTTGTTGTTGTTGTTGCTTTTTTGTTTTTGTTTTCCTTGGGCTGTTTCCTCCACTGTAAAAACATAGACGCGGTGAGTGAGTCGGGTACGAGACTAAATCCTTTTTGTTGATGCTTTTTTGTTTTGTTTTCCTTGAGCTGTTTCCTCCACTGTCAAAACATAGACGCGGTGAGTGAGGCTGGTACGAGACTAAATAAAATAAAAATGATAATAATAATAATAATAATAATAATAATAATAATAATAATAATAATAATAATAATAATAATAATAATAATAATAATAATAATAATAATAATAATAATCAATAATTACAATAAAAACTAACTAAAATAAAATAATAATAATAATAATAATAATAATAATAATAATAATAATAATAATAATAATAATAATAATAATAATAATAATAATAATAATAATAATAATAATAATAATAATAATAATAATAATAATAATAATAATAATAATAATAATAATAATAATAATAATAATAATAATAATAATAATAATAATAATAATAATAATAATAATAATAATAATAATAATAATAATAATAATGATAATGATAATAATAATAATAATAATAATAATAATAATAATAATAATAATAATAATAATAATAATAATAATAATAATAATAATAATAATAATAATAATAATAATAATAATAATAATAATAATCGTAAGTACGTGTAGGGAGCCTGATAAGTCGATGGTCAGTAAACAGGCGATCCCCGGCCAAGGACATTCGATTCTGCCTCAACTTTCGTATATTTTCTCTTCTATTCTCTCTTCTGTCTCTCTTCTCGTCTCTTCTCTTCTCTCTCTCATTTCTCCTCTCTTTTCTCTCTTCCTCTCTCTTTCTTTCTCTCTCTCTCTCTCTCTGTCTCTCTCTCATTCTCTCTATTTTTCTCTCTTTGTGTCTCTCTCTCTCATTCTCTCTCTCTCTCTCTCTCTCTCTCTCTCTCTCTCTCTCTCTCTCTCTCTCTCTCTCTCTCTCTCTCTCTCTCTCTCTCTCTCTCTCTCTCTCTCTCTCTCTCTCTCTCTCTCTCTCTCTCTCTCTCTCTCTCTCTCTCTCTCTCTCTCTCTCTCTCTCTCTCTCTCTCTCTCTCTCTCTCTCTCTCTCCTTTTCTTTCCATTTGTTTCCTTCTCTTTTTCTCTTACATTATTTTTATTTTCTTCCTTCTTTCATTCCCTCGCTCTCCTTTTTCTCTCTCTCCTTTTCTTTCAATCTTTTTCCTTCTCTTTTTCTCTCATTATTTTTCTTCTCTTCCTTCTCTCATTCTCTCACTCTCCTTGTTTACTCTCTCTCTTCTTCCATCTCTCTCTCTCTCTCCTCTTCGTATGGGTTAAACATCACTCTCACCTGTGTACGATAATTACCGGTTCAGCAGGCGTACAGGTAAGGTGTTGTTTGTGTTGCTAGGTGATCGAATGTCGTGGTGTTGTGTAATTGGTGTTTGTGTTTTATATTTTATTTTGTTCGTGTGTTTGATTGGTGGTGATTAGTTGGAAGGGATGTTTGTTAAGTTTGACGTTGCCGTGTGTGTGTGTGTGTGTGTGTGTGTGTGTGTGTGTGTGAGGAAAGTGGATCATGCTAACACACACACACACACACACACACACACACACACACACACACACACACACACACACACACACACACACACACACACACACACACACACACACACACAGGTGTGTGTGTGTGTGTGTGTGTGTGTGTGTCTGTGTGTGTGTGTGTGTGTGTGTGTGTGTGTGTTAGCATGATCCACTTTCCACACACACACACCCACACACACACACACACACCCACACACACACACACCCACACGTGTGTGTGTGTGTGTGTGTGTGTGTGTGTGTGTGTGTGTGTGTGGAAAGTGTATCAAGCTAACACACACACACACACACACACACACACACACACACACACACACACACACGTTAACTGCCCATTGTAAGTTAAAAAAAAAAAGTCGTTAGTAGAAGTCGTAATATGAATCGTAAGTACAAATTTAAGTCTGTATATCGTAAGTGTAAATCGTAAGTAGGAGTCGTAAATATGAATCGTAAGTATGAATTGTAAGTATATATCGTAAGTTGAGGTCGTAAGTAGAAGGCGAAAGGAAAAAAAGAAAAGTGTAAGTATTTTTTTTTATTATTTCTTGGGCTGAGTTGCTTGCTTGATAATCCCTTCCAGCTTTTTCTGAAACAAGCAAACAAACAAACAAACAAACAGAATCAATCAATCAGCCTATCGATCAACTAAACAATCAGTCTATCTATCCGTCTATCTAGCTATCTGTTTATCTATCTATCTATCTATATCAATTAATCAATCTCTATCTATTTATCTATCTATCAATCAATCAATATCAATAACTGTGGGAAAATGTCTACGTGTGTGTGTGTGTGTGTGTGTGTGTGTGTGTGTGTGTGTTCAGAATCTCTATCCAGACACGCATTTCATCCCTGGACGTCCTAACCCTTTAATAATTTTCCCTAATCCCTTTCTAGCACGCTCGATCCTCTACCCCAAACCCTCGTAACCCCTTTCCTACCCTCCTCGATCCTCTCTCCTTCACTTTGCACCTTCAGAATCTCTATCCAAACACGTATTTCATCCCTGGACGTTCTAAACCCTTGATCCTTTCCTCTAATCCCTTTCCCAACACCTTCGATCTCCTATCCTTCACCTCTAACACCCCTTTCCTACCCTCCTTGATCCTCTATCCTCCACTATGCACCTTCAGAATCTCTATCCAGACACGTATTTCATCCCTGGACGTCTTAAACCCTTGACCCTTTCCTCTAATCCCTTTCCTACCCTCCTTGATCCTCTATCCTCCACTATGCACCTTCAGTATCTCTATCCAGTCACGTATTTCATCCCTGGACGTCCTAAACCCTTGATCCTTTCCTCTAATCCCTTTCCCAACACCTTCGATCCCCTATCCTCCACCGCTAACACCCCTCGATCCCCTATCCTCCACCTCTAACACCCCTTGATCCCCTATCCCCCACCGCCCACTTTGAGAATTTCTATCCTGGCCTGGTGAACGCTCTTTGGTCTCCTCGTGTTTCTCCGCCTTGATCCTTTTCCCTAATCCCTTTCTAGCACTCTCGATCCTCTACCGGGAGTCTACCCCAAACCCTCGTAACCCCTTTCCTACCCCCCTCGATCCTCTATCTCCTTTACTATGCACCTTCAGAACCTCTATCCAGACCTCCATGATCCAGACACGTATTTCATCCCTGGACGTCCTAAGCCCTTGATACTTTCTCCTAATACCTAATCCCTTTCCTACCCCCCTCGATCCTCTGTCCTTCACTATGCACCTTCAGAATCTCTATCCGGACACGTATTTCATCCCTGGACGTCCTAAACCCTCGATCCTTTTCCCTAATCCCTTTCTCGCACGCTCGATCCTCTACCCCAAACCCTCGTAACCCCTTCCCTACCCCTCTCGATCGTCTCTCCTTCACTATGCACCTTCAGAATCTCTATCCGGACACGTATTTCATCTTGATCCTTTCTCCTAATGCCTAATCCCTTTCCTACCCTCCTCCATCCTCTACCCTTCCTCACCCACCTTGAGAATCTCTATCCTGGCCTGGTGCACACGCTTGGTCTCCTCGTGCTTGTCCGCCTCGGCCTGCCTCGCCTCCTGCGCCTCCCTCTCCACCTGCTCGATGTCCTGCTTCAGCGTGGTGGCCTGCTGCTGGAGCTCGCGAACTTGTCCCCGCAGCTCCTCGCACCGCGCCCCGACCTTCACCTTGTGTTCCTCGGCCTGGGGGAAGGGGGGAGGGTAAGTAGGTGGGGGGGGGGGGTAAATGCATAAGTAAGATAGGTAGATAAGTAAGTAGATGAGTAAGTAGGTAGGTAAGTAGATGAGTAAGTAGGTAAGTAGAAAAGTAAGACGATGAGTAAGAATTTGTTTGAATAATTTAATGAATGATTTAAGACCGATTAATTGATTAGCTTCCTTCATCTTATTATTGAAACACACATGCACACACTCACACATACATACATACATACATACATACTTAGCTGACCGATTATTGATTAGGCTTACAATAACAATGCGTGTATATGTGTTTGTCTGTCTGTCTGTATGTATGTGTGTGTGTATGCACTTAATCTTATCATACACCCATCTATCTATCTATCTCACCATCTATCTATCTATCTATCTATTATCCGTGTGTACTTTCCCCTCTCCCTCCCTCCTTCTCCTCT
Organism: Eriocheir sinensis; assembly: GCF_024679095.1. Lineage (NCBI taxonomy): Eukaryota > Metazoa > Arthropoda > Malacostraca > Decapoda > Varunidae > Eriocheir > Eriocheir sinensis. The sequence goes on from NC_066538.1 coordinate 17,431,420, forward strand.
CTCTCCCTTTTTCCTGTCTTCCCTGTCTGTCTCTCTCTATCTCTCCTCCTTCCCTCCCTCTCTCTCTACCATCTCCTCAAAAACAGACTTACCCGGCACAGGAGATCGCCTCAAACAGACATATTTCCTCTCTTTCTCTCCCTCCTTCCTCTCCTCCTTCCCTCTCTCCCTTTTTCCTGTCTCCCCTGCCTGTCTTTCTCTCTCTCCTCCCTCCCTCCCTTTCTACCATCTCCTCAAAAACAGACTTACCCGGCACAGGAAATCGCCTCAAACAGACATATTTCCTCTCTTTCTCTCCCTCCTTCCTCTCCTCCTTCCCTCTCTCCCTTTTTCCTGTCTTCCCTGTCTGTCTCTCTCTCTATCTCTCCTCCTTCCCTCCCTCTCTCTCTATCATCTCCTCAAAAACAGACTTACCCGGCACAGGATATCGCCTCAAACAGACATATTTCCTCTCTTTCTCTCCCTCCTTCCTCTCCTCCTTCCCTCTCTCCCTTTTTCCTGTCTCCCCTGCCTGTCTCTCTCTATCTCTCCTCCTTCCCTCCCTCTCTCTCTACCATCTCCTCAAAAACAGACTTACCCGGCACAGGAGATCGCCTCAAACAGACATATTTCCCTCTCTGTCTCTCCCTCCTACCCCACTACCCCTCTCTCCCTCTCCTCCTCCCCCTCCTCTCTCTCACCATCAGCGCCTTCCTCACGCCGTAGGCACAGGAGGAGGTGTAGAGGCGTTGGTAGGCGTCCAGGGTCTCTCGTATCTCGTCCCTCACGCGGTAGAGAAGAAGGCCCCGTTCCGCACAGTTGATGGTCACCTGGCGGATCAACTCGTCTGCAGCGGGAATCGAACGGGGGATCAGGGAGCTGGTTAATTGGTAGGGTAGTTAGTTAGTTAGTTAGTCAGTCAGTCAGTCAGTCAGTTAGTTAGTTAGTTAGTTAGTTAGTTAGGGAAATGGAGGAAAGCGAAGAAATGAAGAGGAGGAAAACAAAAGAAATGAAAGAAGAGAGAAGAGAGAAAAGAATAGGAGGAGGAGGAGGAGGAATAAGACGAGTATGGAAAAGAAAGATGAAGGAAGGACAAAATAAAAGAAAAAAAGAGAGAGAGAGAAGATGAAGGGAAGAAGACACGAAATGAAATGAGAAGAAAGAAGAGAAGGAAGAGGAAGACAAGGAATGAGAAGAGAGAAAATAAGAAGAGATCAGGGAGCTGGTTAATTGGTGGGGTAGTTAGTCAGTTAGTTAGTCAGTCAGTCAGTCAGTTAGTTAGTTAGTTAGTTAGTTAGTTAGTTAGTTAGTTAGTTAGGGAAATGGAGGAAAACGAAGAAATGAAGAGGAGGAAAACAAAAGAAATGAAAGAAGATAGAAGAGAGAATAGGAGGAGGAGGAGGAATAAGACGAGTATGGAAAAGAAAGGAAAGAAGAAGGAAGGACAAAAAATAAGAAAAAAAAGAGAGAAAGAAGATGAAGGGAAGAAGACACGAAATGAAATGAGAAGAAAGAAGAGAAGGAAGAGGAAGGCAAGGAATGAGAAGAGAGAAAATAAGAAGAGAATTAAAACCAGAACTCGGAAGAAAAGGAAAGAAAAGAGAGGAAATAAAAGGAGAAAGAAGACAAAGAAAGAAAAGGGAGGAAAGAAAAGGAATAAAAAAAGAGGAGAAATCAATGCCTATCTATCTATCTATCCATCAGTCAATCTACAACACGGGACAGCTAAGAACACAGAGACAAAATTTAACGACAACCAAAAAACAGAGATACGGAGTTACGCACCGAAGCACTGCGTATAGAGCTCCCTCCTGACGGGACAGATGCCAGTCTCGAAGGCTTGCTGCTCCTCCAGACGCAAATCAAGTTCCTCCTGAAGCTGCTGGACGTCTACCGAGGTGGCGGGGGTGGTCGACACACTCTGTACCCATAGCTGGCCTGGGGCGGAAGAGGGCGAGGTGAGGTGAAGGGAAGAAGGGAGGGGGCGAGGTGAGGAGAGGTGAAGGGAAGAAGGGAGGTGAAAGGAGATGAAAGGAAGGAGAGGAGGGTGGTTTTAGGGAGGTGAAGGAAGGTGAAGAGAAGGAGAGGAAAGAAAAGAAGGATGAAAATAGGGCATGAGGGAGGAAAGATGAGAAGAGATGAGGAAGAGAAGGGAATGGGAGGAGGGAAAAGGAATGAGCTTGAAGGAAATGAAAAGAGATGAGAGAAAACGAGGAGGAGGAAAAACATCGAGGAGAAAAGAGAAAAATAATGGATGAAAAGAGAGGAAATACGAGAGAAGGAAGACAAGGGATTAAATGAGAGGAAATAAGACATGGAATAAGAGGAAAGGAGTGAAAGGATAGAAAAGAAAACGAGGAAAACACGAAACCATAAAAAACAGAAATAAGAATAATGAAAAGAATTTGAGGAATAAAAAGAAAACGAATGAAAAAATAGGAAAGACAAAGCAATAGAGAAAAAGTACGAAAGGAGAGGAAAGAAAAGAAGCAAGGAAAGGAGAGAGGAGGAGTAAGTCAAGTAATCTATTGTAAAAGAAAAAAAATGGGGAATAACGACAAGAAAAATAAAAAAAACTCAAGCTACCCAACCACTGCCTTCCTCACCCTCCTCCTCCCACTCCCTCGGCGGCAGGATCAGGTTCAGGATCTCCTCCGTCTCCTTCTTCCGTAACTCGTGCAGGGGCGGCAGCTTGAGGCGAGGCGCGGGGGCTGTTCCCAGGGGGCCTCCGCGGGGCAGGGGACCGCTCAGACCCGGGGCGCTGGTGCTGCTGGTCTCTGGGGGCATAAAGATATAAGTGAGAGGTTGAGTGAGTGTGTCCTGGTTTGTGATGCAAGAGTTTGGTGGTGTCATTTTTTTCACTTTTTTTTCGTTGTTGTTTTTTTCATCTTTATTCTCGTCTGATGTCTTTTCTTTTTATTCTTTGTCAATTGTCCTTTTTCTAGGGGCATGAGAGGAAGGGTGCAAGGGGTTGTGTGTGTGTGTGTGTGTGTGTGTGTGTGTGTGTGTGTGTCCTGGTTTGTGATGCAAGAGTTTGGTGGTTTCATTTTTTTCACTTTTTTTTCGTTGTTGTTTTTTTCATTTTTACTCTCGTCTAATGTCTTTTCTTCTTATTCTTTGTCGATTGTCCTTTTTCTAGGGGCATGAGAGGAAGGGTGCAAGGGGTTGTGTGTGTGTGTGTGTGTGTGTGTGCTTTCATCTTTTGCTTTTAATTTGTTGTTTTCGATATCCATTTTTTTCCTCTTTTCCTTCCTTTTTTTCCTACTTTTCCTTTTCCCTTTTTTGCTTTCCTTTTATTACCTGTCTTTCTTTCTTTCTTCTCTTTTTTCCTTTCTTTTTCTCCCTTTTCTCCTTCCTCTCTGTTATTTCCTTCTCTTTTCCTTCTTTTTCTTCATATTCCTTTGTCTTCCTTCCTCTCATTTTGCTCTTTTTTTCTTTTCATTATTTTTCTTCTTATTCCTTATACATTTTCCTCTTTTTTTCATTCCTTGTGTGTGTGTGTGTGTGTGTGTGTGTGTGTGTGTGTGTGTGTGTGTGTGTGTGTGTGTGTACGCTTACCTGATATGTCTGTAGGAATACCATCTCTCATACTCAACATGGGAACCTGAAAAGAAAGATAAAACAAATAAATAAACAAACTAAACTATACATACATACATACACACACACATACACACATACATACATACATACACGGATACAATAACTTATACTTTACTGAAGGTGTCAATATTTTCATTGTATTTATTAATGTATTTTTCTGCTTATGAAATCTATTATACTCATTATTGTTATTCTATTTATTATTATTATTATTATTATTATTATTATTATTATTATTATTATTATTATTATTATTATTATTATTATTATTATTATTATTATTATTATTATTATTATTATTATTATTATACTTGTTAGTGAGAGAAAAAAAATAATTGAATTGGAAAGGAAGGAAGGAAGGAAGGAAGGAAGAAATAGGAAGAGGAATGAATGGAATGAAAAGAAGAAGAATGGAGAAGAGAGGAATAAGAAGAATAAGAGAAATATAGAGAAATAAAGAGGAATGAATAAGAGATGAGAAAATGAATAACGAATGAAGGAAGAGAGAGAGAGAGAGAGAGAGAGAGAGAGAGAGAGAGAGAGAGAGAGAGAGAGAAAGACGTGTGTGTGTGTGTGTGTGTGTGTGTGTACCCACCTTATCACTCTCGTCCTTCTTCTTGGTGGTCACGAGGACTGGCGTGTCGTATTTAACCAAGGAACTAATTTTGTTGTCGGCCATAGTGGTGGTGGTGGTGGAGGTGGTGGAGGTGGTGGTGGAGGTGGTGGTGGTGGTGGTGGAGGTGGTGGTGGGGGTGGTGGTGTGGTTGAAGTGGTTGATTAGTTAGTTAGTTTGTTAGTCTTTAGTTTCGCCTATGTAACGGCCCTCCCTTCACTGTCTGGGTCTCTCGTTTCACTCTTTTTCTTTCTTTTTCTCTCTCATGTAAATTTTCTGTGTGGTTGAAGTGGTTGATTAGTTAGTTAGTTTGTTAGTCTTTAGTTTCCCTTATGTAACGGCCCTCCCTTCACTCTCTGGGTCTCTCGTTTCACTCCTTTTCTTTCTTTTTCTCTCTCATGTAAATTTTCTGTGTGGTGGTGATGGTGGTGGCGGTGGTGGTGGTGGTGGTGGTGGCGTCCCCGCGTTGCCATGGAGACGACTGTTCAGCGTTCCCACGTGTACGAAAATCATTGCTGTCTTTATGAACAGCAACACAACATCGCTACTACATGAAAATAACACAGAAATAATTGACTAACTTATTCGTGTATAATTCAAAACTGTATAATGGCGTATAACAATAAGAAATAAAGAAAGACAACTCGAAGACAAACTCGTCAAATAAACCCCAATTTAACATCGCCGCTACATAAAAAATAACACAGAAATAATTTTTTAACTTATTTATGTATATTTTAAATTTTATAATGGCGTAAAACAACAGGAAATAATAAAAAAAAAAACGCCAATTCGAACGCTAAGAGCAGACGACACAACAAAGATGGCGGCGCTGGACCTGGACTGGGAGGGTAAACATTGACATTTTATCGTTATTTCACGCCATTACGAGTTCCTATAGTAATATCAGGCAGGGTATTGATTAAGGAATGATTGGGGATTAAGTGGATAGAGTCTGGCACGTGGGGAAGCCTTATAACAGGAGGAAAAGGGGGTATAAATGGGACCCTTCATCTCTTCCACCGGTGGCTAATTTAATATACGTGATTATTTTCTTCTTTTTTCTTTTTCCTCCTATTCCGCCTCCTCCTCCTCTTCCTTCTTCTCCTCCTCCTCCTTCTTCTCCTCCTCCTCCTTCTTCTCCTCCTTCTCCTCATTTTCCTTCTCATCTTCTCTTCCTTCTCCACCTCCTCTTCTTCCTTCTCCACCTCCTCTTCTTCCTCCTCCTCCTCCTCTTCCTTCTCTTTTCCTCCTCCTTTTTCTTCTTCCTTCTCCTCCGCCTCCTCCTTCCTTTTCTTCCTCATTCTTCTCCTCCTCTTCTTTCTTCTTCTTTTTCTTCCTCCTTCTTCTCCTCTTCCTCTTCTTTCTTCTCCTTCTCCTTCTTTTTCTTCCTCCTTCTTCTCCTCCTCCTCTTCTTCCTTCTCCTTTTTCTTCCTCATTCTTCTCCTCCTCCTCTTCTTTCTTCTCCTTCTTTTTCTTCCTCATTCTTCTCCTCCTCCTTCTTCTTCTTTCTTCTCCTCCTCCTCCTTCTGTTTCTTCTTCCTTCTCCTCTTCTTCCTTCTCCTCCTCCTCCTTTTTTCTTCTTCCTTCTTTTCCTCCTCCTTCTCTTCTTCATCCTTCAGTTCCTCCTCCTGGTCCTGGTGGTCTTTCTGTTTGTTCCTGTAAAGAAAAAAAAGTGTTGTAACTCTTCTACATTTTTTCTCTCCATTTACTGAATCAAACCTGACTACTGATGCTGTACCTTATATCATCGTTGCTTCCCCATTTTCATATTCCGTAAAAAAATTTGGCAACCGATGCTTCATAATTCATTGCCGTCGCTTCCCCCTTTACCAAAAAATACTCCAACTCTACTAACTGTGTTGCTATAGGGCCTAATGAGTGTGTGCCTTGCAGAGGTGCGTGACCAGCTGCGGGCATGGCGGGAGGACAACACGCGCCACAGTGAGGAGGTGGTGGACATGTGGGAGTACTGCCTCAAGCACTACAAACACCGCCTGGGGGACGAACGTATGTAGACAGCGACACTGTATAGGCACCATACACCACCACACACACTGTACACTACACTACACAACACACACATACACAGACACACACACAAGTAGTACACTATGTCAAAACTACATATGTATACACCTCCCTACTTGCTACTACACACACACACACACACACACACATGAAGGGAAGGCTGGCAACACTAAGCACCACGCACCACCATACACGCACTGTACACTACACTACACAACACACACATACACAGACACACACACAAGTAGTACACTGTCAAAACTACATCTGTATACACCTCTCTACTTGCTACTACACACACACACACACACACACACATGAAGGAAAGGCTGGATAAATGTAGATATGGAGATGGGACTGTTAGACCTTAGCTTGGGCCCGGTAGACTACAAACAGGTAAATACGGTACATCAAATCAAACCACACACACACACACACGCACAGTCATTCACAATCTCATGACGTCGCTTCTCACACAAGTGGTTTGCTTCCGTCATATTTGTACGGGAGTGACTTTTTTAATCTTGGTTTTATTTGGAAGTGTATTTTTTTTTTTTTTTTTTTTTTCCCTATCTTGTTTTGTAGGAGTGACTTTTTCAATTGTTTTATATGGAAGTGTATTTTTTTCCTTACTGTATCTTGTTTGTATAGGTGTGGATTTCTCACTATCTTATTTGTATGGGAGTTTTTTCTCTATCATTTTTTAATTGAATGACCTTTATTTCTATCTTGTTCTGCATTGAAAAAAAAATCACACCCTAAGTAGCTCTGCCTCCTGTGTATTTAGTTTTGCACCAGACTTTCCTTTACCGTAATATGACAAAGAAACACAATCCTTATCCCTCTTCCTCCTTCAGGGTGGACCAGCAGTGAATGGGTACCAGGTATTAATCGGGGGGGGTGTTCCCTTCTCCTATAATTCCTTCCCCTTCTGTCTTTCTCCGGCATATTACCACAGATGTTGCGCCGACTAAACGAAACTTTCCTTTCCTTCAGGGTGGATGGTGGAGGAGCAGGTGGTGGTGGCCGGCCTAGACTGCAACCGATTGGACGTGGCCGAGCCCAGCCTGATGGCCCTCAACGAACAGTTCCCCGGCTCACTCAGGGTCCGCAAGCTGAAGGCCATGAGACTCGAGGCACAGGAGAAGTGAGTGGCCGTGTGTGTCCTAGTAGTAGTAGTAGTAATAGTAGTAGTAGTAATAGTAGTAGTGGTGGTAGTAGTAGTAGTAGTAGTAGTAGTAGTAGTAGTAGTTTTAAGAGTAATAGTATTTGATGTTGTGTTTTGTTCACTTCAATAGATGGGGGTGAACATCAAAAAAATATAAAAACAAACTAAAAATGAAAAAAAAAATGTGAATATAAAACACAAGTGACAGAAAATGAAAAGAAAAATACAAATGCCCCCAAAAACAGAAAAAAAAAAGAAAAAAGATACTCATTGACCCCTTAAAACCATGGCACTTCTGTCACTAAAATATTTCACTGTGGGTTCTGTCCTGCATTTTAATTTTTTTTTTTTTTTTTTTTTTTTTTTTTTTTTCAGTGTTTCCTTTGAAGTAATCGTAGTAGTAGTTTTTGTTGTTGTAGTGATAGTAATTGTTGTTATTTTTTATGTAGTAGTAAAAGTAGCAGTAGTTGTTATAGTAGCAATAGATGTAATAGCATTTGTTTTTGTAGTTAAAGTTGTAGTTGTAGTAGTAGTAAGTTTTAGTTGTAGAAGAAATAGTAGTTGTAGTAATAATAGTAGTTTTAGTAGTTCTTATTGGTCTGTTTTATTCTATTTTTTACCATGTGTTCCTTCCTTTACCGTAAAAAGGTAGTCCTTCCCTTCATCCACCCCATCACCAACCATCATCCACCTCCTCCCCAGGTTTGAGGAGGCCACTGACGTGTACGACAGCATCATCCGCCAGGACGAGACAAACTCCACGGCCCGCAAGCGCAAGGTGGCAGTGCTGCGAGGCCAGGGACGCATCATCGACGCCATCAAGGAGCTCACAGAGTACCTCAAGCTGTATGTATCAGAGTGGCAGGGGGTAGAAGGGTTTGGGAGAGGGGATGTTAGTTTTTTTTTTGTGTGTGTGTGTGTGGGAGGTGATGGAGTGAAGGGATGTTTTTCCTTTCTTTTCCATTTTTTTCAACAGTGGAAACGCTTCAAGGATATGCCAAATAGAAGAACAAAATCTGGCCAAGTGCTTACAGCTCAAAATTAACCCCTCTTTTGTGTATTATGGGAGCGGTGAGTAGCGGACTTTTTTTTTCTGCACTTTTTGTTACCCTAGAGCCATCTCCTTTCCTGTAAAAAAAATAAATAAATAAATAAATAAATAAAAAATAAAGGATAGGCCAAAAGAGAGGTCAGTTTCAGGGATGTGGATTTTGGGGGAGGTGTTAAGGGTGTGTTGGGATGAGGATGTGGATTCTAATAAATATAAATCAATAATACTACTAATCAACCCCTCGGTGCTCCAGGTTCATGTCAGACAGCGAGGCGTGGCAGGAGCTGTGTGACCTGTACCTGAAGGAGGGGGACTATGCCAAGGCGGCCTTCTGCATGGAGGAGCTCATCTTGTCCAACCCACACAACCACCTCTTCTACACACGCTACGCTGAGATCAAGTACACACAGGTAGGACAAGGGACGGCTGTTTACCTTACTCGCCTTGGTTATAATGTGCGAAACACTTTATTTATGATCTTTTTATTTTTATTTTTTTGTTTTTTGTTTTTCATTTATTCTTTTTGTTGTTGTTGTTGTTTCCATTACAGTAAAAAAAATTCTCCTTCAGTATACATCAGGTTCCTCATAACTGTTATTTATTTTTATTTTTATTTTTTCATGTATTTTGTTTTGTTTATTGTAGTTTCCATTACTGTAAAAAAAAAACTTCCCCTTCAATATACATCAGATTCCCCATAACTGTTATTTATTTATTTTATTTTCTATTTTTTTCAATATTCAGCAGACACTTTCCTCACCTTTGTTTAATGGCCAATAGATATTTTCCTCACATTTACACTTTTGTTTTCTCCCTTCTCCAATAGCCATCTGATTTTCTTTTACATTTATTTACTCATTTATTTTCCATTTCTTTCAATCTTCAACACTTTCCTCACCTTTTTTTTTAATGGCCAATAGATATTTTCCTCACCCTTACACTTTTGGTCTTTTTCCTTCAATAGACATCTGGTTCTTCCTTGGTCTTTTATTAATTTATATTTCTCCAATTTTTTAATCCTCAACCAACATCATGAAGGGCATCGAGTACAGAGTAGGTGGAGAGAGTGTTCTTGGTGCAGTAACAGTATTGAGCAGCTGTTGTAGTGTGTTGACAGGCCTGCTGGATACACCTCAAAATCTTTACCTCAGTTTAAGTACTTAGAAAACTTTTGGAGTAGGACTTGTACATTGTGAAGGGTTTGAGTACAGTAGGTAGAGAGAGTGGCTGGTGCAGTAACAGTATCCAGCAGCTGTTGTAGTGTGTTGACAGGCCTAATCTAATCTTCACTGCCCTATAACTAAACTCTTAAGCTCTGAGAAGACTTGCAGATCATGAAAAGCATTGAACACAGAGTATGTCTTGAGAGTGCTTGCATCAGTAACAGTATTCAGGAGTTACAGCAGTGTGTTGAAAGGCCTGATGGGATACACAAGCTAATTTCTGCCTCGCCTTTGCCAAACTTAAGTGCTGAGGAAAACTTTGAGAGTAGAGACAAATCAGTAATAGACTTGGAGTACAGAGTAAGTCCCTTGTGCAGCAACGGATTCATCAGCTGAAGTAGTAAGGTCCCTCCCTAATGCAGTAACTATTCATCAGCTGTAGTAGTATGTTGAATGCCTGGTGAAAGACATGCAAATACTTACCTCACCATAGTTAACCTTGTGAATGCTAAGAAGCCACATTATCATTACTAAAGATTGATATAACATCTAAAAAATCAGGCACTCGTCTCTGGTCCTCGGCATACGTGACCCGACCTGACTCGACCTTGTGTGTTTCAGGGCGGCCTGGACAACATGGAGATCGCCCGCAGCTACTTCTCCCAGGCGGCCAAACTCAACCCTGGCAACGTGAGGGCGCTGTACGGTCTCTTCATGGTGAGTGGCCGGCCAGGGTGGGAGGGACTGTTTTGATGGGGTTATCCTGAGTCACTTGAGTAGAAGACAGTTGTGTAGTCTTGTAAATTTTTCTGTTTGTTTCAGTTTCACACACACTCAAACATTCTTTCACACACACACACACACATTCTGTCACACACACACACACACACACACACACATTCTGTCACACACACACACACACACACATTCTGTCACACACACACACACACACACACACACACACACACATTCTCTCTATTTCACACACACACACACACATTCTCTCTATTTCACACACACACACACACACACACACATTCTGTCTCTCTTTGTCTCCCATACACACACATTCTTCTCCCTTCCTGTCACATACATTCTTTTCAGTCTCACGCACATTCTCACCCACTCCCTCCCTCCCCAGAGCTGTACGCAGGTGTTGTCATCAACCAAGCTCAGCGCACAGAAGAAGAAGGAGACCCAACAGCTTGCCACCTGGGCCCTCAAGGAAGTGGCCGAGAGGTAAGGTGTCTTGGGGCTGTGTGGTGATTTGTTTGTCTGGATATGTACATGTCTTTGCCTTTCTTCTCTACCAGTCTCATCTCACCACAGCTCATTTCTCTGCTTATCTCTGTTCTACTTACTGGTATCTTTCCTCTTCTCATTTCACCCAACCTAACTTCACTTACCCTACGAATTCACTTCTCCTCTCCCACTTCTTTCTGCTCTACTTTCTCTTCCTCTCCTCCACCTTAGTTCAATTCTCTACTATCCTCTTCTCTCCTAATCTCTTTACTTTCCCTCTGCTCTGCTTTTCTTTCCTCTCGCCACATTGTCTTACCTTAAGTTCCCCAAACCTTCTAAGAAACTCTACCTTACCTTACTGTACCTCTCTTCTGATATAAGACTTCTCACTTTTTTCATGCCCTTTGCTCTCTTCCATCTGCCCCATCCCCCCTCACCTCTCTCCTCTCCCTCCCCAGGTACTCCAAGTGCAGGACCAACACCAACATGGACGGCACAAAGATCCTGGAGACGCTCGGTGCCCTCAGCATAACGGACAAGGCATGATAGGCGGACAAGGTATGATAGGCAGACACGGATTGATAGGCAGTTCCCTCGGCCACTCATGACTGTGCGTTTGTGTGTGTGTGTGTGTGTGTGTCAGTGTTCCTCTCATATGCTCGTTGGTGGTTGGTATCTATTCATCACCTCCATAAACAAACTGCCGAAGTCATTTTTCTAGTTCAGGAAATTGAAAATAATACTGTCATTTTCCAGTCAGTGTGATACAGGGAGGAAAGTTAAAGTGAATATTATAACGCTCGCACCCAAGAATATTACGTTAGTGGGCTAAGGTGGTGAGCTTAGTCCATGAATGCCAACTCCAGCTGTATGGGCACATGGCACACCTCCCGAACGTCAATCCAGCTCACAGGGTTGCTTATGTACGAGACAACCCTGAGTGAAGGAGACCAAGGGGACCACCGTTGTCAGATTATCGTTCTCAGAGCCTCATATTTACTGATTTCTGCCTCATAACTATTGCCAAGAAACAGAAGTAATTGACCATTTTAACGTTAACTATATACCAAGCCAGTTATTGGGGTGGAGGAGACAGTTTTGGGGTTGGAAATCAGCAAACATAAAGGTGGAGTACAAGAATCTGGCAACATTGAAGGGGAAGCCCAGGTTACTCATGACTGGGGCAGCCAATCAGTCCTGCCAGGATGGACTTAAGATGGACAGGGCAGCTGTGTGGGAGCTTGCTCATGGGGGTTGTTGGGAGTGGAGGCAACACATGAATGAAGCAATGCACTCCCAGGCCTATGCTCCCCACTAGTAGTTAGTACACCCTGGAATGACAAAGATAACTCTACCATAAGGTTTGCCACAGGATGAAAAATTAAGCAAAAATCTGAAACTCACCAAAAAATGACTTGGTCAATATGAATACGAGGGTGATATTCCACCAACATTCTGGCTCTGGAGTGAAATATATTGCATTGCCAAAATTTAGATAGCCCTATTTTATACTCGATTCAGTGTTTGATATTTCCTCTGAAGTAGTGAGTGAGTGAGTGAGAGAGAGATAGATAGGTCTGGTCAAGATATATATATATAATCTTGCCTCTGGTCATACTCCTAAAAGCATTCCTTTGTATAGAAGAGCCACAGGTCACGTCCTAGAGTTATTGTGTGACCCCCATGACCAGAGTTGCCAAGAAAGACGTGTAAGGTTTTGTAATGTGAGAGTATGTATGTTTTATTTATAAGAGCCCACAACAACCAGAACAACATGCTAAATGGTACTGATAGCATTAGAACAAGGGATTTCAGAAATTACAAAAAATCTATCATAAAAGCTCCCCCCCCCCCCCCCCCCTCCCCCTTACCTAACAAACAGAACTGCACTTAGACACAGGACAATTGCAAAGTGTTAGATAGTGCCGATAGCATTATAACAAGGGATTAATTAATGGGGATATGTTCCTAGCCATTCGGAAATAACAAAAAATCTATCATAAAAGCCCCTCCCCACCCCTCCCCCCCAAACAAACAGAACTGCATTCAGACACAGGACAATTGCAAAGTGTTATATAGCGGACTGATAGCACTATAACAAGGGATTAATTAATGGGGATATGTTCCTAGCCATTCGGAAATAACAAAAAATATCATAAAAGCCCCTCCCCACCCCACCCCCACCCTAACAAACAGAACTGCATTTAGACACAGGAAAATTGCAGTGTTAGATAGTGTACTGATAGCATTAGAACAAGGGATTAAGGGGGTCATGTTCCTAGCCACTCGGAAATAAAAAAAAATCTATCATAAAACCCCCTACCTAACAAACAGAACTGCATTTAGACAAGAAAATTCCAGTGCTATATAGTGTACTGATAGTATTATAACAGGGGATTAATTAATGGGGATATGTTCCTAGCCACTCAGAAACAATGAAAAATCCATCATAAAGCCCCTCCCCTCACCCTCAACGAATAGAACAGCCAGACACGGGAAGATCATATATCATAATGGCCCCTCAAAAAACAGAACATTTAGCCAGACAGGAGAATCATATGGCTTTATTACACTCCAAATAGAGACTGGGTGATGTGTGGGCATGAACACTCTCCCCTGCGCAGTGTTGTGGGCATGAGATTGTACCGCCACTCAAAGATGTTGTATAGTCGACTGTAGATCATATGTAGATTACTGGAAGGGGGCGGTCAAGATATAGATGGTTGGGTGTATGAGAGAGGGAAAAGTTGTTGACCTCATAAAAGTCTATCTAGTTTTATAAGAGTACTCTGTGAACTTGTGGAAAAGTCGATCTCTTGTGAAAGTTAACTCTCCTCCTCCCTAGTCTTTGGTACAATGAATTTATTCCCAATGAAAGTGGCATCCATGTAAGGCTTTCCCTCCCACCCTTGCCTTGCCTCAACTTTCCTATCCTCATCTCAATTCTAGGCTGCACTTTCCTCTCTTTCATCAAATATGCTTTCCATGCCACTCTTCTCCCCACTTTTCTCTCCTCTTCTTTACTTCTCCCCCTCATCCCCCTCCCCCTCCTAACAGGGCCAAAAATTAATCATTCAAGAATTTCAACTTTTCCACAAGTCCACTCAACCCTTGATTTCCCGGACTAATAGGAGGGAGCTCCCATCCGGAAAGCGGGAACCACAGATCTTTGGCCTGGACTTGACCAAACGCGTGTCGAACAATTCCTGGACCCCAGATATTGTCCGGTAAATCAAGCATCGAGCGAATGTACTGTATGAGACTTCTTCATGTACAGCTGTGAAGCAAAGGTTCACACAGACACACATGAAAGGGTTTTGTCTTGGCAGCCCTGAAGAGGTGCAAAGACTCGCCCAAGTTTCTGGAACAATGAGTTCTTTGAAGTGTTCGTCACCTCCTCTGTGTCACTCTTCAGACATTGGCCACCCTTGAAGCCTTGCTGCCTCGCCACACCAGCGCTGAGACATGTCTGTAACACACTCCAGGGAGGGAAAATGTACATACGCAATCATGTAATTATTTATTTTACTTCATATTTGTTATTTATGTATTCTGTTGTAATGGTACATTATTAAGATCCTTTAAAATATGCTGTAAAAACACTGGAAACCATTTTGTATCACAGTATGAAGTCTTCTGAATAAAAGTTGAGTACTGACTTGTCTGTGTGGCTGTGTGGGTCTGCACTGCACCACAAACACCTCCACCAGAACAGAACACCTTCACTCTGTATTATTAAGTAAAAATACAACCTGTAAATGTTCCTGTACCTCGGACAGTAATTCAGTTCTTAGAAACAATCTTTTCTTGTTGTTGAAGGCTCGTTCCTGTGCCTCTTTGTGTTTATAAAGCTGCAGTCTGCTTGTAGTCAACAGGGTGAGTCTGTCCACACCCTCCAGGCAGCCATCAGGGCCAGGGTGAGGGTGCCAGGGAGAAGCAGGGAATAACAAGTGCTAATGAGGAACCATGACTGGCAAGGGTGCGGTAGAAGGAGAATGAAATCATAAAGTAAGCCTGGAGCGTGGAGGGGGTCCGGACATTAAGCCAAAATACTGTGACTAAATTACTCTGACACTCTTAACTCAATTCTCCTTAATGTGTGGAAGGCAAGTTTTTTAAGATGCAGACAATGGATGCACTCACCATAAAGATAATCATAACCTTATTTATAACAGAAAAATTAAACTTCTTTACAAATAAAGATAATATCTTACTCTTCCAAGGGAAGGCTGCACTTATATTAATGCTTCATTCAGTGTGCACAACTAAATTATTCCTGGCACACAGGTGGACTGTTTAAAAATTGTTCTCTCGAAATAAAATAAAACACTAAGATAAACTAATCCGCCACCCTGCTGTGAGGGCACGCTACAAGTGTTGCCCGGCTGCCACGGAGCTGTACGTGGTGACAACACACTGCCTGCCAGCACACTGCCCACTCCTCACAGCAATAAAAAGCTCTCCCTTTGTTCACATCACTGAATTTAAATATCTCATTTAGGAAAACAATATGAAAAATAACCTTAAACATTAAGTTGAACTTAAGATGCTTTCTGGCAACTAAACAACAACTAAAACCAGGCTTCCTGTGCACTCCAAATGATGGAGTCTTGAAGTAAATGCCTTACTTAACACTGCAGTAAGAAACACGTGTTCCTTACAACAAAAATGAGGGTGTTGCTGTTGATCCCAACCCTTCCAGACCCTCACAGGTGCTGCAGGGAGCTGAGCATGTTCAAACACCACTAGTAAAGGCTGCAGCGGCTGCCACACTAACCTGCCCAAAGTAAGTGAAAACCTTCAACAAACAGCAGCAGTGTCACCACACCAAAAATAGGAACTAATTATTACCTTACATACAAACACACACACACACACACACACACACATAATTTGAGCACCTTTTTTAACCACACACACACACTTCCCCCCTCCATACCTCAGCAACAACAGCAGAAGAATCACCCTCCCCCATCACTGCACCGTCAAGGCACTACTTCACCGGAGGCACCAGCTGGAAGGAGTCGACACAGCCATAGAGCCACGCCAGGGGGAGTGACTTGATGTGGCTCATGTCATACTTGATCTGTGGGTGCTGTGCTGGGGTGTTGGAGTATATAATGTAGTGGGAGCAGAGGGCGAGGGGGCTGTCAGTGGGGGTGTGGAAGGGGACTTTGCGTTCCTCCTCCGCTATTGCCTCTGGGTTGGGTTCCCTGGCCAGCACCGTACCTCCACCAGCCTTCACCAGACCCTCCAGCTCCCTCTTGCCGCTGGACCCTTGGAAGCTGCCCGAGAGGTATATGTGGCAGCCGCTGAACAGACCCGGCCGCTGTGAAGGGGAAGAAGAGGGGTCAGGGCGTGGGTGTAGCAGTGTGGGGGTGTATTGGGGGTGGGTTGGTGTGTAATGAGTGTATGTGGGCAGTCTCCTCCTCCTCCATCCCTTTTTCACTCACCAGCTTTTCAGCGTTGGCCCTGCCCAGCACCGGGGCTCCAGGCGGGGCAGACACACAGCCCAGCGCCTCGTACTCCCCAGGACTCACCGGCGACTCCATCCTCAGGCACTCGTCCATCCCTGGGAGGCAACGCAGAGGGTGTCAAGGATACAAACAAGGACTGACTGATTGATTATTGGGGCGTTCTATCATGGCGCCACAACTGCAGGTCATAAACAAGGACCGACACACACACACACACACACACACACACACACACATGCAAATAGGCTTTCCACATCTAATTGTTGAGATTAGAATCATCTGGACAAGGAGAATAACTAGAACTGAGAACATCCATGAATTTAGAGCAAGCAAAGTTAGACAGACATTGATAAGGAGACGAGACAACACAAGCTTATCTCAAACCCTGTGTACTCCAACGAGGTGAATACAACAGAAGGGAAAGCAAAGTTAGACAAATAGATAAGGAGACAAGACAACACAAGCTTATCTCAAACCCTGTGTACTCCAACAAGGTGAATACAACAGAAGGGAAAGCAAAGTTAGACAAATAGATAAGGAGACAAGACAACACAAGCTTATCTCAAACCCTGTGTACTCCAACAAGGTGAATACAACAGCAGATAAAAGACAGCAATAAGAAGAAAGGGACGCAGCATAGATAAAATAGAGAAAGTTAGGTACCAACAGATCCAGTGAAGAGTACAAAGGAGCTAGAAATAAATAAGTTAAACACAAAATATTGGTAGGTAAGTAAATAAATAAAACTAAATAGAAATCCGTACATGTGTGTGAGAGGATCCACTTGCCGGCCACCACGCCCATCATGTACTTGGTGGTGCGCGTGGCCACCAGTCGCTCCGCCGTGCACTCCGTCACCACGTGCGTCACCTCGGGGCTGCAGAGACACACACGGGTCAAAAAACGTACATGAAAACAAACATATACATACATAAGAGAGCCTGGAACTATTTTTTTTTTTCTTAAACCAGAGAAAGTAGTCACGGGCATAACTACAAAAAAAAAGATAAACAAAAACAACTAGAAGGTAAACAAACACACATACACACAAAATTATACCACCCGAAATTGACCTCTCGTTTGGCTAATCTTTACTTTTGTCTTTTATGAGAGCGGCGAGCAGCGTTTTTATTTTATTTTTTTTTTTTTTACACTTTTTGTTGCCCTTGAGCCGTCTCCGTTGATGTAAATAAATAAATAAATAAATAAATAAAAAAAAAAACCACACATGCCAAGACCTAAACACACAAATGCACACACAAACACAGACCCCCCTCACCCACCTGTACTCCGCCACCACCTTGACCCTCAGCATCCTCCCCAGTGTCTCCAGCTTCTTGATCTGCTGCCGAGTGAGCCCCGTGCCCAGGAGTGTCATCTTGTCCATCAGCGGCGGGGCCAGGGCGGGGCGGGTCAGCGAGGGGTCCAGGGGCGTGTCCAGGGCTGCGTTGATCTCATCCACCCCGAGGCACAGCTTGGCGAGGGACCTGTGGAGGGAGCGGCCATTATTTTATTTGTATACAGTTTTTGGCGGAAAGGGAAAAAAAGGAAGGGGAGACTTTTTTTCTTTCTTTGTGTCTTTATTTTTTCTATTTTTTTTAATATGAAAGGAAATATCTCAAAGGCAAAAAAAGGAGAATGGCAGTATTTTTTTCCTTCCTCTCTGTCTATCTGTCTTTCTTTCTTTCTTTTATTTCTTAATTTTTTTTTTTTATTTATTTATTTTATTTACTTATTACCTGTGGAGGGAGTGGCCATTATTTTTATTTTATACAGGTTTTAGAGGAAAGGGAAAAAAAGAAGGGGAGGAGTTTTTTCTTTTTCCTTTCTTTCTTTCTGTCTTTATTTTTGTTTTTTTATACGAAAGGAAGCAGCTCAAAGGCAAAAAGGAGAAGGGCACAGAGGAAAGGGAAAAAAAAAGGGGCCATTTTTTTTTCTTTCTTTCTGTCTGTCTTTATTTATTTATTTACTTATTTTTTTAATACGAAAGGAAGCATCTCAAAGGCAAAAAGGAGAAGGGCACTATTTTTTTTCCTACCTCTCTGTCTATCTCTCTTTCTTTGTTTCTTTCTTTTCTTTATTTATTTAGACTCTAGAGTAACGGACTGGGGGAGATCGCAAACACAAAAACAGGAAAAAAAAACACAAACAAAGCCTCATCACTTAAAACACAAACACAAACAAACAAAAAAATAATACACTAACACACACACACACATTCATGATGATAATATTGACGAGGCTTTCTTCATGTCCGTGAACTTCCTTTCCGACACTGCTATTCACCATTATCACACACACACACACCAACCCTCACTACTATTACAATCATCATCATCATCATTATCATCACCTTGGCGAGACTTATTTATTTTCTCTCTTTCTTTATATATCTTTCTCTATTACTTTATTTCTTTCCTTCTTTATTTCAGTCTATCTATTTATCTATTTATTCAGAGGCAGGAAGGAACCATGGGGGAGTTTTTGTCATCATTCATCTATTATTATTTGGCTGTTGTTGTTTTGCTTTTATACACAAACACAAATAAAACATCCTCATTATTACTACTATCATCATCATCATCACCTTGGCGTGTGTCCTTGAAGGTTCCTGGAAGTGTCGCTTGCCCCCCACGCTCGCAGCAGCCTAATGAGTCCCAGTTGGCCCTGCGTCACAGCGTCATGCAGCGGAGTGGCATTGCTGCCGCCCACGGGGTCCACCACAGCACCGTGACGCAGCAGCAGCTCAGCGATGTCCTCGAACCCGTGGCTACACACCTCATGCTGTTTAGGGGAGGAAGGAAGAGGGGGTGTTGGTGTGTGGTGTGGTGTGTTGAGTGACTGAATAGATAGTTGACTGACTGACTGAGTGGCTGGTTGATTGGCTGACTGAGAGGGTGACTGCCTGACTGAATAGGTATTTGACTGGTTGACTGTTTCATTGGGTAACTACCGTACTGAGTTTTTGGTTGGCTGATTGATTGATTGGCTGGCTTGCTGGCTCACTGACTGATTGACTGACTGACTGACTAACTGAAACACTGGCTGACTGACTGATTGACTGACTGACTAAATGCCTGATGGACTGAATGAATGAATGAATGAAAGACTGGATGACTGACTGGCTAGCTGACTGGTTGACTTACTGGCTGACAAACTGCACAGATTATTATATGATTTACTAGCTGGCTAACTTAACTGACTGAATGACAGGCTGACTAACTGATTGGGTGACATGTTGACTGAATGGCTGAAACAAACAGACAGATAGACCAAGAGCGTTGACCCACCAGAGGCGTCCACCCAGCGTTGTCCTTAGTGTTGGGGTTCGCGCCTTCGGACAGCAGCTGCTTCACCCTCACTCGGTCTCCCTGGAACAAATGGCCAGATTGTTAAACACTTCCTCGCCCAAGCCCACATATTTGACAAGGCTTTCATAGGAGTTGTGGGCCTTTCCAGGGGTAGTTTCATGACCCTGGTGTTAGTCTGACCCTTCTTCTGTACCCTGAACCTACAAAAACACTCATTAGAACCCGACTGATCTCCTTTTTTGGCCTTTGGAAATTGTTGATGTGAGAGGGAGGGTCGTCTAAGAATACCAACCAAAGACTCGTGCTCTCAGATGCTCTCGGCTCCCACAACACCTTTTTTTTCTCCTTTCCCTGTTTCATTTCCCTTTTTTTTCCCATTTTTGTTTTAATGTTCTTGTTTTTTGTTCCCATTTTTTTTTTGTAGTTTTTGCCTTTTTTTTTTTTTTTTCACTCTCCTCCTCCTCCAATGTTTTTTACCCTCCTTCTACTCTCCTTCTTCTTCCTTATCTTCATCTACATACAAATTTTTCACCTTTTTGCCTTTCTTCTCCTCCTCCTTCTCTTTGCTTTCATCCTTATCCAATTCCTTCACCTTCGTCCCCTTCTCTTTTTCCACCTCTTTATCCATACTCTACCTCCTCCTCCCCTTCTTCTTTACATTCATATCCCATTCTGTCACCTACTTCCTTCCTTTCTTCTCCATCTCTGCTTCCTTCTTCATCCATATTCTATATCACCATTTTTTGCATTCCTTCTCCTCTTTTTTTCATCCATACTCTATATTTCACCTCCTTTTTGCTGCCCCTTTCCTCCTCCTCCTCCTCACCTTGATGCAGGCCACGTGAAGCAGCGTCTCCCCCTTGCCATTCTTCTTGTCCAAGGTCGCAGCGCTCGGGCTCATGCCAAGAACACTCAGATCAGCCACGGACACCCTAGGGATCTTCTTCACCTCTCCCGCTGCCATCGCACTCCCCTTGGGCCTCTTCTCTGGCCTGGGGGTGGTGGCAGCACTGGCGGAGGTGGTGGTGGTGGGACGGCCCTGAACGCTAGGCTTCGGTGTTTTAGGAGTCCTCGGTTTTCTTGCTGCGGATTTTGTGTTTTCGCCGTTCCCTCCTGTTCCTGGTGTTCCCTTGGCTTGTCCCTGCTTGCTCCGTCCCCTGCCTGGCCCTGGGGGTGTAGAGGTTAAGGTCATCTCCTCTTTGCCCTTCTCTCTCCTTCATTCATATTCCACTTCCCCATTTTTGCCGTCCTCACCCACCGTTGTCAGATTATTGTACTCAGAACATTGTATTTGCCGGTTTCTGATCCAAGACTATTGCAAAAAAACACTATTAACTTACCATTTAAAACCACTCCATCTGAACTTTACGGGAGTTGTCATCGGCTTATTCTTTTAACGCCACATTTATTTATTTATTTATTCATTTATTTATTTATTTATTTATTTATTTTTTTTTTTTTACATCAGAGGACACGGCTCAAGGGCAATAAAGAGAGTACAAAAAGAAAAGCCCGCTACTCGCCGCTCCTATAAAAGATAAAAGTAAAGAGTAGCCAAAAGAGAGGTTAATTTCAGGTGGAGAGGCGTCTTGATACACTCTTCTTCTTCTACATTATGACTACGCCCTGAGATTGACCTTTTCCACTCTATATACCATACATTCATATCCTAGTCTATCACCAACTTCCTCCCTTTCTTCTCCTTCTCTGCTTCTTTCTTCATCCATATTCTATTCCACCTTTTTCTACCTTCCTCCTCTTCCTAGCTTTCATCCATAGGCCTACTCCCCTAGATTATTCAACTATGGTACTTTATTTTCCTTTTTTAGTGTGTGTGCTGGAGGGTCGGAAATCGGCAAATATAAAAGCCTGAGTATAATAATCTGGCAACGCTGTCCTCACCTTTCTTTTTATCATCCATACTCATTTCTCACCTCCCTTTTGCTGCCCTTGTTGCTAATACAGGTAACTCTCGATTTAGGCGAGTTTGGTTTACGCGTTTTTGAAATAACACGGGGTCCAAAATCCAAATAAATGTTTAATTTACACGTTTTTTTTCACTTATATGCGATATTTTATGGAGTGGCCACCAGATGTCTCACGCAACTGGACTCACACGGCCACACAGCTGAGCTCAGTTCTTCCCGCGCGCCACTTGAACAACAATACAGTACCCACGCTGCCACGCTACTCAACAACAACAACATCCTCGCTGCTGTGCTACCACGAGGGGAAGGGCAGCCAGAGGAGGAACCACGAGAGGGAGAGGAGTCAGAGTGATACAGTAGGCAGTAAAGGTACAAACCTATCTCTTGTTTGATTTACATCGTTTTTGATTTACGCGACCTCTTCAAGGACACAATACTCGCGTAAATTGAGAGTTACCTGTATAACCTTGATTCCACGGCAACCCATAAAATGTAGTCTTTGATCAGATGACTCTTCTTCACATACTTTTAAAGGCTTACACATGAAAAAACCTCCTCCATTTGGAATAGTCATCATATAAATTGACACCCAAAAATTATACAAAATTAGTCAGTCATATCCAACAAGGTTATCACTCACCCTGCTGCTGGTTGTTGCTGTTGTTGTTGTTGTTGTTGGGTTTATCATTGTTGTTGTTTTTCCGTTCTGGGGTGTGCTGCCTGTCTCCCGGTCCCCCTGCCCCACTCTCTGTCCTGGGGGAGAGAAGACGATTAATATGACACACACACACACACACACACACACACACACACACACACACACACACACACACATTTCTACATTACTAACATGTTAACAAATCAAGCAAACACACACACACACACACACACTGGCAAACTGATATCGTGGGAACTGACCTCATGGGAATGGCTAAGAAAGGGAGAGCTTGTAATATCTTTGGAACTGATCTCAAGGGAATGGCTGAGGAAGGGAGAGCTTGTAATATTGCTGGAACTGATGTCTAGGGAATGGCTGAGGAAGGGAGAGCTTGTGATATTGCTGGAACTGATCTCAAGGGAATGGCTGAGGAAGGGAGAGCTTGTGATATTGCTGGAACTGATGTCAAGGGAATGGCTGAGGAAGGGAGAGCTTGTGATATTGCTGGAACTGATCTCAAGGGAATGGCTGAGGAAGGGAGAGCTTGTGATATCGATGGAACTGATGTCAAGGGAATGGCTGAGGAAGGGAGAGCTTGTGATATTGCTGGAACTGATGTCAAGGGAATGGCTGAGGAAGGGAGAGCTTGTGATATTGCTGGAACTGATGTCAAGGGAATGGCTGAGGAAGGGAGAGCTTGTGATATTGCTGGAACTGATCTCAAGGGAATGGCTGAGGAAGGGAGAGCTTGTAATATTGTTGGAACTGATGTCAAGGGAATGGCTGAGGAAGGGAGAGCTTGTAATATTGTTGGAACAGATCTCAAGGGAATGGCTGAGGAAGGGAGAGCTTGTAATATTGTTGGAACTGATGTCAAGGGAATGGCTGAGGAAGGGAGAGCTTGTGATATTGCTGGAACTGATGTCAAGGGAATGGCTGAGGAAGGGAGAGCTTGTGATATTGCTGGAACTGATCTCAAACTGATGTCAAGGAATGGCTGAGGAAGGAGAGCTTGTGATATTGCTGGAACTGATCTCAAGGAATGGCTGAGGCAGGGAGAGCTTGTGATATTGCTGGAACTGATGTCAAGGGAATGGCTGAGGAAGGGAGAGCTTGTGATATTGCTGGAACTGATGTCAAGGGAATGGCTGAGGAAGGGAGAGCTTGTGATATTGCTGGAACTGATGTCAAGGGAATGGCTGAGGAAGGGAGAGCTTGTGATATTGCTGGAACTGATGTCAAGGGAATGGCTGAGGAAGGGAGAGCTTGTGATATTGCTGGAACTGATGTCAAGGGAATGGCTGAGGAAGGAGAGCTTGTGATATTGCTGGAACTGATCTCAAGGGAATGGCTGAGGAAGGGAGAGCTTGTAATATTGCAGGAACTGATGTCAAGGAAATGGCTGAGGAAGGGAGAGCTTGTAATATTGCTGGAACTGATGTCAAGGGAATGGCTGAGGAAGGGAGAGCTTGTGATATTGCTGGAACTGATGTCAAGGGAATGGCTGAGGAAGGGAGAGCTTGTGATATTGTTGGAACTAATTAAGGGAATGGAAGGGAAAACTTGTAATACAGATATAAACCTCTTCCTGTGACCTCACCTGCCACTGTTGCCACCTGTTATGAGCGCGCGCAGGTCCCGGCAGGATATCTTGAGGTCGCTGATGATGCGGTCGGGCTGCATCTCACACGGGGGGGCCGGCACCTTGCAGGCCAGACACGTGCCGTTCTCCAGCCCATCGGCACACTCGCGGCAGAAGTGGTGATCACATCGTCCCAGCCGCTGAGGGTCCTCCGCCACCTTGCCACTGAAAAGGGGACAGTGGTTAATACATCAGTTAGATAGTTAGTATGTAGGTAAGTTAGTTTGTATGTGAGTTGGTTAGCTAATTTAATTGGTAAGATGGTAAGAAAGTAAGTGAATCAGTGAATTAGTTAGTAATAAGTAAGGTAATTAGTGTGTTCGATGGTTGGCTAGTAAGGCAGTCTGTTGGCATGTAAGTTGGCAAGCTAATTATTTAGTTGCCTAGTTAGTAAAAAACAAGCTAATTAGCTTGCTATTTAGCAAATTGCTAAGCTAGTTATCTAGATGGCTAATTAGTAAGAAAGTTAATGTCATTTAGCAGTAAGTTGGTAAGTTAATTATTTAGTTGACTAGTTAGCAAGAAAGTAAGTTAGCTTATCAGTTAGAGAGCAGGCAAGTTAGTTGGTAAGCTAGTTATTTAATTAGTTTGTTAGTAAGAATGTAAATTAACTAGTCAGAGTTATTTTGATAGCAAGTCTGTTTATTAGTCCATTTATTATTTGATTTCTCAGTTAATCAGTTGGCTTAGTTAGTTAATAATGAGGTAGTTAGTTAATCAATTACATACAAGTTAGTCAATCCACTGGTTAGTTAGAGAGTAGCTCAGGCCCTGAACACTACAACACTGGCCCCTCCATATCCACACACACACACACACACACACACGTCACCCTACATACACACAAACAAACAAACACACACGGTCATTGTGGATAAGAGGAAAATATGAGTTTTAAAAGGCGGGACAACATGGGTCCACGAAAGGTAGGTCATGCCTCACCAATCTCTTGTCCTTCTACAATACAGTATTTGAGGTGGTTAGACAGAGATGAAAATTATGATGTAATCTATCTTGATTTTAGTAAAGCGTTTGACAAAGTTCCTCACCAACGACTGTTGCTCAAATTACAGGCTCACAGAGCAGAGGGTGAAGTTTTGAACTGGGTCAAGGCGTGGCTTAGCAATAGGAAGCAATGCAAATCAATGGTAAAAGATCTGACTGGGGCTGTGTTATGAGTGGGGTACCACAAGGTTCAGTATTAGGTCCACTTTTGTTTATTATTTGTATCACTGACTTAGATACAGGAATTAGTAGTGATTTCAGTAAGTTTGCAGATGATACCAAGATCGGTAGAGTAATTGAGTCGGACCAGGACGCTAATATTCTCCAGGATGAACTAAACAGATTGTATGACTGGGCGGATAAATGGCAGATGGAGTTCAATGTAGGGAAGCGCAGTATTTTGAGTGTAGGTAGGAACAAACCCTCACATAACTATTGCTTAACCCTTAAAGCGTGGGTGTCGACAATAGTCAACAGCTGGTGCCTGGGCTCAAACCGCGGGTGTCGACAATAGACGACAAGGCATTTTTTGACTTAGCACGCAGTCAAATTTATTTTGTTTATGCTGAAGTAGGGTAAGCATGTCGTTTTCTTTCAAACAAAACCCAACCATGCTCTCTTGACTAATTAATAGTCAGTGTATGACTTGTGTAAGCTTTGAAAAGATGTCCGCTTGACATCCCACTTCGTCTCACCTTCCAGTGAATTTCATCCACAAGATGGGGCCCTATGACCTCAATATCCATCAAGGGCATCAAGAAGGCCTAGAATTTAAGTTATTTTGGGGTGTGGTTCACATAAACTGTATAAAAGTTATGCTTCTTATTACTAAATCAGAGAAGGGATGTCCACTCGGGGTGGAAAACTCTCTATAAAAATGTGCTCTCAGTGATCCTACTTCGATATTCTGTACGCGCTCTACCAAAGGTCATATAGTCTTCGCCTTAACGTCAAAAATCAGTTCAGGATATGTACCTTACAAGTTACAATGGTATTTCATTCAGTTAGGTGAGTTAAGTAAAAGTGAAGGTATGAAAGGTTGAAGTGAGGTATGTATTTGCCTGAATATGCCCACGTGGGAGGACAGGCACGCAAAATAAGCCCGCACTTTGAGGGTTAAATGACACTCATAAGCAGGTCTGGGTGCGAGAGGGATTTAGGGGTCTTAGTGAGCTCTGATCTCTGTCCAAGGGCACAATGCATTCAAGCTAGAAATCGAGCAAATAGGATACTGGGATTTATTTCAAGGAGCGTAAGCAACAGAAGCGCCGAAGTCTTCCTCAAACTATATTTAGCATTAGTTAGACCTCATCTTGACTATGCAGTTCAGTTCTAGTCACCTTACTATAGAATGGATATCAAAATGTTAGAATCGGTGCAGAGGAGGATGACTAAGATGATTCTGGGGTTAAGAAACTTACCATACGAACAAAGACAAACAGTTAAACTTGCATCCTCTAGAAAGGCGAAGGGTGTGTGGAGACATGATCGAGGTTTATAAATGGATGAAGGGCTTTAATAAGGGGGATATTCATAAGGTTTTGTTGGTAAGAGAACCGGGTAGGACACGAAGTAATGGGTTTAAACTGGATAAATTCAGATTCAACAGGGACATAGGCAAAAATTGGTTAACAAACAGAGTGGTAGATGAGTGGAACAGGCTGAGCAGTCATGTGGTGAGTGCCAATACAATTGTCACATTCAAAAATAGATTAGATAAATTCATGGAGTGATAATAGGTGGGGGTAGATTCACGGGAGCTTAGGTTCAAAGGAGCTGCTTTGTACGGTATTATTCTATATTGTCACCACTTTCACACCCATGAACGCCTTGGTGCTCTATGAAGGGTTCAGTGTCCATACAACACATTGCCGTATTGCTTTGCCGTCGGAAATCACTCGTTCTTGTGATATGAAAAAAAGGCATTGGGAGGTGAGCAGTGTTGCCAACGATCCAATGTTTGGTTAGCGATTAGCCCACGCATGTGAGATCAGGTCCACCACGCGTGGTTATTATTATTTTTTTTTAGAACACGCACCTTTACCCAAAAGGTTTTGTGAAGGTTTGGGCCGTTCTAAAAAAAAAATAACCACGCATGGTGGACCTGGTCTCACATGCATGGTCTAATCGCTAACTAAACGTACCATCGCTAACCTAGCGTACCATCACTAACCGGATCGTTGGCAACACTGCTCAACTCCCAATGGCCGCCGCCACCGCAACCAAAACAAATGTATGTATATGCCTTTTCACTACCTTTACCACTTTTTCTTTATTTCTAAGTTTTTCCACCTTCATGTTATGGTTAGGGGACATGTATTTCGTCCTTTAAGTATAATCTGGAGACGTAATATCGTATTTTGGAGGCGCGTAGTGATTCTCAATAATTACCCTTATCACAAGAACGAGTGATTTCCGAAGGCAAAGCAATACGGCAATGTGTTGTATGGACACTGAACCCTTCATAGAGCACCAAGGCGTTCGTGGGTGTGAAAGTGGTGACAATATAGAATAATACCCTTTGTTCAGGCCTACCGGCCTCTTGCAGACTTCTACGTCCTTATGTTCTTATCTTGCCTCCACCATGTCACAACACGGGCGGGTAAGAACAACCAGGTAACAACACCCTCCCGCACCCACCACGCGGCGCACTGCAGTAGTTTCTCCAGCTCGTCTATCGCCATGAGTGAGTTTTTCCAGTCGAAGAGCTGCAGGGCGTCCATGGCGGGGCGGGGTGGGGCACGTGGGGCTGAGACCTTGGAGGAAGACTAGGCGGAGACAGCGGCGGCGGTGTTGATGTTGTGTTGCCGCCAAGACTGCCGCTGATGATGGCGATGATGTACCAGTAGACCCATTTATGCCTTTATAACGGATTAATTTGAAACCCTGCTGTGCCCTTGTGACTTCTAAAAATAATTATTATACTTTAATTTCGACCTGAGGCACATAAAAAATTAGCATACGGATAATGAATAGAAACAAAAGGAGTGTAGAGATCTTGGAGGAATAATACATGGAGTGGCCCTCAGCGGGCCACTCTTTACTGTGCATGCGCCGACCCGTGTTTACATGCGCTACTCGGCTCACTCCAAAATACCGGAAGAATCGGTCCCCCCGAGCTCCCGTAGTCGCTTCTTTTTTAACACCCTGTTCATTCTATCACTGTCTTCTTTATGTCCTCCATCTCGAACAAACACCGACAAACTGACAAATATTCTGAGCACTGCTGCAGACGAACCGCGCGGGAAAACCGCTCCTGTAAAAACGTGCCTTTTAAGACACCCATCCGCGCAGGAGAAAACCGCTCGTGTGAAAGGGGCCAAAGATTTTCATAGATTTACATAGAAAATCAGACCACACAGACCCCATGGTCCAGACTAGGTGGTCTGTCCTTAAACCTAAGTGATTCTACAGTAATCAGAAGGCTCCAAAACGATACATTTCAACTCTAGTTGATATTAAGTTGATGGAAGTGACGGTCGAGCTTGTTTTTGTTTTTGAGTCAATCGTGTTACACTGGGGAGGGGAGAGACTTCACACCCTTCTGCTAGCTCACCTGGCGCCACTCCTTGTCATTTGAGTGAGTCCACTCCCTGACGTGGCATGTAAGCAAGGCAAGAGTATGTTATAATTTTCATATGTAACAAACCCCCAAAAAGGCCAACTACAGTAAAAAGAGCCCAAAAAGCGCCAACCCGTCGACACCATCTTTTTCCCGCGGAATTCCACGAAAATGAGCCCAATTGGGCGAGAATACCGCGGACCTGGCAACTCTGGTGTGTGTGTGTGTGCACCCATAAACTAGTGGCTAATTACTAGAATTAGAGTAATTTCTTGATATTACAGAAGAAAAAAAAATTAACATTGCACAGAAAAATTTTGGTGGCAGTTGTGGGATTACACTAAAAATTCTGGACCAATACACTGGTGGCAGGAGTGGGATTGCACTAAAAATTCTGGACCAATACACTGGTGGCAGGAGTGGGATTACACTTAAAATTCTGGACCAATACACTGGTGGCAGGAGTGGGATTGCATTAAAAATTCTGGACCAATACACTGGTGGCAGGAGTGGGATTGCATTAAAAATTCTGGACCAATACACTGGTGGCAGGAGTGGGATTACACTAAAAATTCTGGACCAATACACTGGTGGCAGGAGTGGGATTACACTAAAAATTCTGGACCAATACACTGGTGGCAGGAGTGGGATTTCACTAAAAATTCTGGACCAATACACTGGTGGCAGGAGTGGGATTACACTAAAAATTCTGGACCAATACACTGGTGCCAGGTGTGGGATTACACTAAAAATTCTGGACCAATACACTGGTGGCAGGAGTGGGATTTCACTAAAAATTCTGGACCAATACACTGGTGGCAGGTGGGGGATTTCACCAAAAATTATGGACCAATACACTGGTGCCAGGTGTGGGATTTCACTAAAAATTCTGGACCAATACACTGGTGGCAGGAGTGGGATTTCACTAAAAATTCTGGACCAATACATTGGTGGCAGGAGTGGGATTGCATTAAAAATTCTGGACCAATACACTGGTGGCAGGAGTGGGATTGCACTAAAAAATCTGGAGCATTACACTGGTGGCAGGAGCGGGATTACCCTAAAAGTTCTGGAGCATTCCACTGGTGGCAGGGGTGTGATTAAACCAAAATTTCTTGGGCATTACACTGGTGGTAGGGGTGGGATCAAACCAAATATTCTGGTGCATTATCATGGTGGCAGGAGTGGGATTAAACCAAAAAAATTGGTGTATTACACTGATGGCAGGGGTGGGATTAAAACAAAAATTCTGGTGCATTACACTGGTGGCAGGGGTGGGATGACACTAAAAAATTCTGGAGCATTACACCAGTGGCAGGGGTGGGATTACACTAAAAATTCTGCACCTATACACTGGTATTATATTGGGGATATTTCACCAAAAATTTCTTGTCTCAAAGTCACTAATGTTACAATATGGTGGTTGTGTATCCTGCAATTCCGCAATGGAATTTAGTAGACTAAGCAGAGTATCTATATTCACAGGATGCAGTGATGGCATGTTTTAACAAGGGAGAAGATATTAAATTTTCCAGAGATTTTCGGTTAACAATTGACCAAGAATGTTTAGTGTAGAGGGGATCAGCTGAGCATTATAAAATAGGGGGATAGGTGTCCAGAAGGTTTTCAAGGAGTCAGGTGGAGAAAATGAGTTTTTGAGGCATTTAATTACGAAGTCCCTTCTGTCCTCTTTTTAAATTAATGATCAGATATTAAGCATTCAAAGTATTCAGGCTGAATTTGTGTAGTTCCTGTGGAGTTACTATCTTGAATGATGTGTAACCGAGTACTATAGGAGTATCTAAACACAAGTTAACCTATCATTCTTTTGTTAATAGTATACCTTTTTCAATCTTATATTCTTGGTTAGGGGGAAAGGGATCACTTGTTGATTTCATTGAGCTTGTCATCTGCAACCTCTATTTCTAGGTGACTTAGTAATTCCAAATTGCCATACCATTTTTACATTAGACCCTTTTTAAGTATATACTCTAAGGGGAACATAACCTGTAGCAAAACTGAAGTGGTGCATCACCCAAAATAGCTTGAGGACCACTGCCCTCACGAGAACCCACCCCATCTCTCTTCTTTTCCGAGGCCAATGAAACCAAGACGTCATAAGAAACTTTAATCCCTAAAAGATACTCTGCTGTTGTACAAGTATGGTGATTGTGAAGGCCAGGCTCGGGGGAGGGGGACGGCCTGTTGCCAATCACCCACGCTACAGGCAGCTCTCATTGGACACGAGAACAAACTCACCATTTCCAGAAAAGGGTAATACTTGGAAGTCCCTCACATTCTTTCCTTTACGAGTTTTTACATTAACGAAAGAACAACACCTTGGCTAAACAATGGTTACCACGGTGTTAAAATGCAGACGATGTAAATATTTAACTTAATCTTTACTTTCCGTATTTATTACAGCGATAAAAACTGACCACCTTGGCTAGCCACGTTCTGATTACCTTAGTGATTAAAATAAAACCAACGTAAAAAATTTAAATTAATCTTTACACTCCGTTTATATCACATCAACGGAATCTGAACTCCTTGGCTATTTGTGTTATGGGTGAAGAAAATAAAATAAAATAACTGAAAGGTTATTAGTATTATTAACCTGATGCAGCCTCTCGGAACACAAGCCTGGCCTTCAATGAGAGCTCCCTGCATGTACTGTTATAGGTGGGTTAACACTAGTAACAATGGATAGGTACTGTATATAAATCTATACACAGGGGAGTGTAATGTACAGTGTTTACGGACCACACCACCGCCTCTACACCTACTATCGCAAGGCCCGACACCCTCCCTGCCTGCCCCCCTCACCACACACACGCACACACACATTACACGCTCACATTAATAATTGCACATCTGCCACATCTCTCATCACGCCAAACACACACATGAACAGTAAAGAAATAAATGTTTTGGCGCACTCAGTCCTGCTGCATTCCCTAAGTCACGCACACCACCATTACAATTTACATTCATATCAGGAAGAAAAATTATCACACTGAAAATTTCTGCAGAGGTATATAAATTGAATGCCTGTCAGAATAATATTAATTAATCTTTACTAAATAATAAAAAATTGTTTCCATACCTCTGTTCGAATTCCCAGTTTTTTTCTTGATATGCAAATACTGATCCTGGCATCCTTGACCTCGCAAACACACGACAGCACAAACGCACACTCTTACACCGGTTTCATGCATAGAGATAGCAACACACACACACACACACACACACACACACACTCACGCGCGCGCACTCCAAGGCCCATGAACGTATGCACACACCTTCAGTGAACACACACACACACACACACACACACACACACACACACACACACACACACACACAGGCCTCTTCTGTACACACAGTAACACACGCACACACACGCTAGCCCTTGTGGATACCCCCTAGGCACACGCACATATCTCCGCCATGTGTGTGTGTGCATGTGTGTTTGGTGGCCTAGGAGACAGGCGGCGGAGGGCGGTTCAAGCATCATTGGCGGCAGCAGCTCACGGCTACGGCTGCCTATCACTTTATGGTCTCGAGAGTGGGAAAAAAAAAAAAAAAAATAAAAAAATAAAAAAAAAAAATAAAAAAAAATTGCTGTTTTAAGTTAACACCCAAAATCTGCGGATGTTTGCAGACTCAAGAGCAGTTACCGTGAGGGGCTATAGTGGGTGTGTCTGCTGACCTGCCTGCTGCCTGCTGACCATTCTCTCTATACAAGTAGGAATGTTACCGCCACACGAGCAAGCTAACCACACCCCCATGACAGCAGGACGGCCGCCAAACACACACACACGCACGCACCCTTGCCCGTCGCCTCTCACGCTAAAATTAAATATAAACGTAATACATATCTGTTCCTCTCTTTCGTAAATAGAATATAACAAATCCTGGCTTCAATGTACAACTAACGAAGCTAAATCTGGCCGTAGTGTTCAGCTTGTGCTTGATAAACTCACAGTGGAAACGGAAAGATAAAAAAAGACTCGCCGACCGTCTCTCGATAAATGTTTTGGATAGTGATGAACCTTAGCATTAGGGAGGGGTGAAGGCATTGTCGGAAACGGACTGAGTGATGCTGATGCTGCTGCTGTGTTTGCTTCGTTTTGTCACCCTGTGCTTTCGAAACGTCCAATCGCAGCCGACCCCACACAGCATCCCACCCATAAAATATTCTCCGTCCCTGGCTGAAGTGTTTCTTGCGGCCACTTCCAGACATCCGGCAAAGCATCGCAGCGGAACAGTCGCAACATCTCACTCAGCGGCCGTTTTTTATGTTTTGTCCGTTCCTGTGGCGTTGGTTGAGGTGGTGGTGGTGGAGATGGTAGTGGTGTTTCCTGTGGTGACTTTGGTGGTGGTGGTGGTGGTGGGTCTTGCGTCACCTGTCTTGCCCCCTGCTGCTGCTGCCGATGCTATTATTGTTTTCGTGGGTGAAGTGGCAGCAACGACAACTACAGTCTTCCCTTCCCCGTCCCCTGCCCTCTTCAAGACCACCACCTGCTTGCTTGGCTCCGATTTCTCCGGCTGTTTTTGCACTACTTCAACTCTTGTTTTGGTGGCGTCATCCTTCTGTGGTTTTGTGACTTCCCTCTTCTCCGCTTCCTTTCCTTCGTTCTTCTTTGTCTCCTGTAGGTTGGTGGTTTTGGTCTCTTTCCTCTCCTCCTTTTTATCCTGTGTCGGTTTCGCGTCAGTTTTCAGCCTCACGTCCTTCCCTTCGCTCATTTTGCTGTCGGTCTTTGGTCTGTCATCCTTTTTCTCGGTTGGTTTCATGCTACCCGGCTTTTGTATTTCCTCCTTCCTCTCTGTCTTCTTTTCCTCACTGCTTTCTTTTCCTCTGTCTTCCTTCGGTCTCTGCTTGTCCTCCGCTCTCTGCTTCTGCTCGGCCTGTTCTCTTGGTCCTTCTTTCCTCTCCACCTGCTTTCCTTCCTCCCTTTTCTCACTTTCCTTGCTCTCCTTCTGCTTAGTTTCTGCCTCTTTGCTACTCTGCTTATCTGCTTCCTTTGTGCTCTTTGTTGTCGCCTCCTCCTGCTTGCTCCTCTTCGCCGCGCCTCCCTCCTCCTCCTCCTTCTCCTCCTGCTTGCTCCTCTTCGCAGTACCTCCCTCCTCCTCCTCCTCCTGCTTCCTCTTTCTGCTTACCTCCTCCTGCTGACTCTTTGTTACTGCTTCTTTTCTTATTTGTCTCAAGTCGACCTGCTTGACAACTTTGGCTTTTTCCTCTGTTCTGCTTCCTGCTTCCTCCTCCTGCTTCTTAATCTGCTTTTGTGGTGGTGGTGGTGGTGGTGGTGGTTCTTCCTCCTCCATCTCCTCCTCCTCCTCCTCCTCCTCTTCCTCTTCCTCCTCTTCCTGTATCTGTTTCTCCACTTCCTCTACTTGCACGATTTCCCCCTCCTCCACCTCCTCCTCCTCCTCTTCCTCTTCATCATCAAGTCTAAGCTGTTCGAGGTCTTCTTCATCTTCATCATACTCTCCCTCCTCCAACTCTTCCTCTTCCTCCCTCTCTTCTACTAGCTGGTCATCTCCCTCCACACCCTCCTCTTCTTCCTCCTCCTCCTCCTCCTCCTCCTCATCTTCCTCCATGTGCGTTCCTGCCATTAGCTCTTCTTTAATTTGTAGTTTATTCTCCTCCTTGATCTGCATTGCCAAGGGAATTTCTTCGATCCTCTCCCGCTGCACTCTTCCGCCTCTCTCCACCTCCTTCCTTATCTTCTGTAGGGTTTCCTCCTCCTCCTCCTCGTCCTCCTCCCCATCCTTCCACTCATCCTCCAGTCTTCTTCGCTCCTCCTCCTCCGCCCGCTGCTGTGCTAATGCCGCTTCCACCTCCATCAGCTCCTCCTCATCCTCCCCTTGCTCCATGCCTTCCTCATACTCCTCCTCCTCCTCTTCCTCAGGGTCATCCACCTCTTGGCCTTGTCCTCCCTCCTCCAGCTTTCTCTCCTCGTCCAGCATAATCTCCCTCACTCTCTTCTCCCCTTCCTCCTCCTCCTCCTCCTCCTCCCCATTCTCCGCCACCAG
Source organism: Eriocheir sinensis (assembly GCF_024679095.1). Lineage (NCBI taxonomy): Eukaryota > Metazoa > Arthropoda > Malacostraca > Decapoda > Varunidae > Eriocheir > Eriocheir sinensis. The sequence goes on from NC_066538.1 coordinate 17,465,892, forward strand.
CTGTTTGATGGCTTTTACTTCGTGCAGTTGTAGCTGGTTCGGCATCCCTTCCACCTGCTCAGCGCCCTCCATCATGTCCTGGGCCTCCTCTGCGTCCCCGCCCTCCATCTGCTTCACTAGCTGTCGGAGTTTGATGTTCGAGGAGATGGCGAACTTGTTGTACTCCGGGATGGACATGGCATAGACGTAGAGGATGCGGTCTTTGGTCTGGACTCTCTCCCGCGGACACTTGGCCTTCAGCTTGGTCTGGAAGGAGGTGCGCGCGTGTTCACTCTTCCGCCGGCTGAAGCAGGAGGTGGCGGTGTCAATGAGGATTGGCACATCCTCGTAGATGCCGACACGCGACAGTTCCTCGTGGATTTTCTCGTCGCTCTCGTGGATCAGCGTGGTGTAGCGGAAGCCGAACTTGTCGATGGAGCGCGACCAGATCTTCTTGGCGATGAAGCACTCCAGGTACTTTGGCTCAATCTCCCGCACGCCCTCCTCCGCGTCGTGGTCCAGCTCGTCGCACCACTCCCGGATCTCACACGTGTCCTGGTGCTTGTTGAACCAGTCCGTCATCTCTGCCGGGGACATGGAGACAATCTTCTTTGCGTTGATTTTGCAGACATGGCAGTACATGTTGGCCACATCGTAGTCCAGCACGAGGCCAGTGGTGAGCTCGATGACGGCGCCGGCCACCAGGCAGAAGTCGCTGCCCCACTGGTGGTAGGTGGTGGTGAAGCCCACGGTGATGTCCACCAGCCCGTCCGTTTCCAGCTGGCTCTTGAACACCTCGCGCACAATGCTGGCGCTGTACTGCAGGCTGTCCTCCGTGTCCGATACCACGTCGCTGATCACCTGGCGGGCATACACAATGAAGGTGGCCTCGTTCAGGCACCGCGCGTTGAAGTACTTGCAGTAATGCCTCAGCCCGCTGTAGCCCAGGCCGTTGTCCAGGAAGGCGGCCACGTGCGCGTAGTTGATGTTCTCCGTCTTCTGCAGCACCGCGTCCTTCTTCTCACGCTTCCTCTTCCGCTCTCGCACCAGGTTGGGGGTGTTGGTGGACTTGGTGTCCTCGCAGACGGTGCACGCCACCGTGAACTCCGAGATCATGCCCTTGGTGGTGGGCCGCACGCCGATTCTCACTGTCTCCCCACACTCCCGGCAGCACACCAGGGACCCCAGCGCTGTCACCTGGCTGGTGGTCATGTGAAGGCCCTCGGACATGCCATCGTCCACCACCAGCACCGTCGACACCACGCCCTTCTCCTTCTTGGTCAGCAGTGGGTCCTCGGGGGGCGGCAGGGTCTTCACCACACGCTTGGAGGCCCCAGGCTTTGGGGTGGGTGTGGGGGACTCCTCCTCATAGGGGTCCGCTCGCTTCTTTGGCCGCCCAGGCCGCCCTGGACGCCGCCCTGTGGTGCCTAGGGGTAGGAAAGAGGGGTAAGTCTGGGACATGGGGGCTGGGTCTGGGGAAGGCTAGGGCAGGCAGAGGAGGAGGACAGGGAGGGGGGAAAGTCTAGGGAAGACCAGGGCCAGGGTTAGATGTTTAGGGAGGGGGAGTGATGGAGGATGTACTGCATATACCCTCGTAATAGATGTTATTCAAAACTTCTTTAGGCCTGGCTTAGGGTTCTATTTCTAAATGGATAATATATTTTTGGAAGGATAAATTCAGTCCTCAACTGAATGCAACTTTCTTCATGAACATTACTGCTCTTGGGGCTGGAGTCAAACATGGCACAGCTTGGCCACAGATAAGTTTATATATATATATATATATATATATATATATATATATATATATATATATATATATATATATATATATATATATATATATATATATATATATATATATATATATATATATATATATATATATATATATATATATATATATATATATATATATATAGATATATATATATATATATATATATATATATATATATATATATATATATATATGTGTGTGTGTGTGTGTGTTCCTCAGTCACAAAGTAAAATAAACACACACACACAACTTATGTGCTTTGGACATGGCCGTGGGAGGCTGTGAGTTGTCCATCACAACACCCTCCTCATATGCTACCTACATTGCTGCTCCCCCTTTACTTTACTCTGTTCACTCAATGTGTTCGGCAGAGACACAAACAGCTTTTCTTTGTCTGTATTTCCTACTGTCTGTGGCAAACATTTTCAATACAAGCTCCATTCAATTTTAACCTTTCAGCTACTTAAGTCAACTATTTGTAGCAGTACCAGTGGCCTTTTGTTATTTTTCTAATCTTTATTTTTTGTCTAATCTTATTTTACTTTCTTTTGACTTCTTTACGTACTGGAAAAACAATATATGCACCATTCACTTTCACTGCTGACATAGTGGCAACCAGTCCTGGGGTTTAGGATGCCAAGTTATGTGTATTATGCATCCGATAGCTGCCCTGTGCATTATTATCCAGATCCAGATCTGGTTTCCTACATTAAACCTACTATGCAGAATTGTACAGTTTTCTACTTTTTCTGGTTTCCTCATTTTCTACTAAGCCAAAGTATCTACTTTTCTACTTTTCTGGTTTACTACTTTTCTCATAAGCAAACTGGACTGGATTTTTACCTTTCTACTCTGCCAAATCCTCTGGTTTACTACTTTTTTACTAAGCCAAATTGTCTGCCGTCTAGGTCCCAACGTTCAGGATGACTCGAAAACCATCCAACCAGTCCCCAACTTGTATTCTTTTCTATGACGCACCAATGACAACAGAAATTTCTTGTAGGTGGCCCTAAAGTTTATCCTCTATCTGCCTATTCAACAGTCCAATGGATTAAGTTTGTAAGCCCCAAAATCAAACAAAATACTAAAAAAAATTATGTACATAGTGTTTTGTGTTGAGACAATATATTTTTGGAAACTAGACAGGAAATCTCTTAAGTATCAAGTGTTGAAGAAAACCAGACTATTATGGAAATATATATTAATTTGGATAGATATGACGATAATGATTTGGACTGTGGCACTGGCCTGTCACCTTCACCATCTTGACAGTTTTTACCTATGTTCCTATGGGGTTGCTGTTTGGGGGGTTGTGGCTTTGGGGTACAGGGCAGGATGGCCTTCTTGACACATTGCGACAGCAATGGGGCATAATCCACCTGCCCCTGGCCCATCACTTTTTAAGATAGTAACCTATTGCCTCTTCAAAGATAACCTATCACTCCTAAAATAGTAACCTACCATTGTCTGATGAGTTATTCATATCTCAGAAATTTGTAATTTCAGATGGATATGGTTGTCAGAAATGAGTGACATTAAAATGTCAGAATGTGTCCATGACGAAGGTTGGGTTTAATTCTGCATAAAAAACTTTTCCTCAAATTTAAACTGCCACAACAATAAGAAAAAAAGAAAAGTAAAACTTTAGGGGTTGCAAGGTGGCAGAGCCCCCATGATTGGGTTACAGATATATTAAACTGTCTTCTAGTGACAGTAAGCATGATCACTGCTTAACAATCCTTTGGGTTATTAAGACATAAAAGTGACCCCTGAAGCATCTTTATTCCATGCCATATTATTATGCCCATCCCCCAACACACCACAACACTGGGCCCACCACACCAGCCCCAGCACGGCAAGGGATGGGGAAGAAAAACATCCAGCTGTTAATGCCTTCTGTATTACAGTCCCCTACAGCCTGTCATCCCCTGCCAGGGTCAGGGGGCGGCGGGCAGCACAGTCAGGGTGCCTCAGCGGCGGGGCAGGGCGAGGAACACAACTCGACATTCACGGTACAGCAATTCCTGCACCGTTAGCATTTCCCACACACCGCCCTGCCACGCCCTTCCCCTGCCGCCCTTGATGAAGTGTGCGGGCCGTGGTAGGGGACACTCGGCCAAAAATTAATGCGGGGCGGCGGGGAGAGAAACGACCAATCACTCCTAGTAGGCAAAACCGAGGCGTCCAAAATATTATGAACCGAAAGGAATATAATGACCACCGTGGACTGTGAACCCGCCCTACAAGGCCCCAGCCCTCTATAAGTTACCCTGGGACTCATCCCCGCCCCGTGTGCCCGCCAATACCCCGCTGGCCGCCCGGGTTCATGGTTAAGAGAGAGTTGCAGAGTTGAGCCCAAGACCCCATCACCACCATCACCCTGGGCGCCATTACCAGAGTGTGTGTTATTTGGCCTTATTTCCCCCCCTGTTCCCCCTCGTGCCCTGTAACCCGGGGCTCCTCCTCGCCCCGGCCTGCCATACTCACTCTTGCCCTGCTTCTGCCTCTTGGGTCTGCCCTTCCGCCGCATTTTGTTGAAGTTCCCGAGGTAATAATGTCTACCCAACGCCAACAAGAGAAAACCGAGAGGTGGAGCAGAGACGCAAACAATCCCCCGCGCCTATGTGCCTTGAGAGCCGCGCGCTGATTGGCTCTCCGCGGGCACTCGTAGATACCGCCTCCTGATTGGTCAATCTCCATGTTGCCGTTGACGTCATCGCCGGGCGCCGTCCAATCAGTGTGTTCCTCCGCGTTACCCGCCAAAAACAAAGGAGAAACTCTCTTACTTTTATAAATATGAATAACTTTTAATTACAATATTATAGACGCTACTTTGATACGGAAGATCTCAATACATATAATATAAACTAACTATCATAAATACACATATAAAACCGCTTCTGGGCTATTCTACGACTAATACAGTTATCATGGTAATAAAAAATGCATCTTTTAGGTTAATTTTTAAATGGATCGCCTCATGCACGCTGTGGTTAAACATCAAGCATTAAAACGTTACCATGGAGCGTGTAATATGCATGGGAGGTATACCGTGTTATACGTAAAGAGGAAATCAATGTGCATATGGTCTGGGTCCCTTCCAAGCCAGAGACGAAGTTAAAACAGTGACAGACTTAAACAGAGGCAGGTCATTACTCCAAAGCGATCATCGGAGTAGTCATTAACAACTGTGGATAAATGAAATGGTAAAACATAAGGGGGACTATGGTAAAAGAAGAATTCCGTAACTCTTTCCTCGTACGTCTGGCGGCGGGTTGTTCCCCCTCCAGCCCTCCACCTCCCTCAGTTAAAAAATAGGCTAAATAATGGGAAACTGAAACATATTTTCAATTATTGGCGGTGCGGCTTTATTTCACCCACTATTAAGTAAATACGACACGTCTAGGCCTGTACGGGTGTGGGTTATCAAGGGAAAGGAAGGGGAAGGAGGAAATGGAGCAGACATGAGGGAACTAGTTTCTGTGTCCACGAGGCTATCGACCCTGAGAGGAGAATTTAGAACATGGCTGCCCTTATCTCTCTGCCCCTGCCCCTCCCGCACGCCAATACCGCCTCGTCACTCTCCTCAAAGATGTAGAAGTTAATGCAAAGTAATGCCGGATGTCTTCGATGATATATGAAATAGCTGTAAACACGATGGGAATTATATATTTTTTTCGTTTTAACGCTTTACGGTTACCCCTCGAAATTTTGCATTTAGTCTCCCATATCCCCTCATTCATTCTTTCCAGTTTAGTGGCCAGACTCCGCTGAAAGCCGCTGCCGCCACAAACCTCGGCATATTATAAAAAGCTGGCTAGATTGATGCTGAGGAACGGCGTATATATCTAATTGCGTCTTATTTGTCCATGAGAATGATAGCCATTTTTGACGCGCTAAGTTTCGCGGTAAGCTTTAAATTAATTGCTTCTTTTATCAGTCACGTATATACCCTGCCATTTATTCTTTTTTTTTATGCGAGACTTGATCAGGTGAAAGCCGTGTTGAAAAATAAATTAAGCTATGACGTAAGGACATATATACACCCCCCTGACCGTAATATAATAACCGAGATTATCTTATACTATTCCTGCACGATGCTATATATATTGTATAGTAGATCGAGTATAGAGAATCCCGAAAAGATCAAAGATATGCATGATGAGCTCCGGCGGGCAGCATGAGTCAGGCAAGATGGCACCACTATAAAAAAAAAATTGCCTACGTCACAATGACACTGGGGTCGACCACGAGGCCCCACAAAGAAAGCCTACTGGACTGGTACCATAGACCAAAAAAAAAAGGGGGGGAGGGGGGAACATGTTGCATACACCCGGGGGCGCGTTACTACACTCACTCACCGCCTATACCCCCACGCTACTGCCCTATCCACTGAAGGCAGGATCAGTCAACTTACCCATGTCATGAGTTATGTGGGCGTCCCCTTTTCATCCCTTCAGTAACACGTATACCACACAAACACATACCTTCATATGTCCTACGTTACCTACTTTCCGCCCCGTCATCAGTTCATTTAATGTCACTTTTTTTCTTTTTAATCTGCTCTCCAAATTACGTCTTTTCAAGTGGTGTGGTTAGCCCTTGAAATAATGGCTTTAGTCTCCCGTAACACTTAATTCCACGGTAACTCTGCTGCTGCTGCGAGTGAGCGAGCATTATTTTCTTTAACGGCTAGACTCAGTTACGTACGTCAATCCAATTCAAGTGGAGATACTATATAATTACTTGCCTTGAGTCAGTCAGCCATGGCTCCACGGCTTTATATTTATTAGATGATGATTGATGTAGTATAGAGATGCAATGTGCTATAAATGGGAAATGAGACTGGAAAACAAAGGATATGGAGGACTGGGAAGAAAAGTTGAGGGATATATGCTATGTTAATATATTGGTAATAAACAATAATATAATGATTTGATTGCTTAATAAGGATGGAGCTTTATTACTGTAGTGGAGTTCACGGTTTCGTTATGTCAAAAGAAAAATAGCTTACTTTAAGATGGTTGGGCCGAGATGATTTTATGAGGTTAGGAGATTGTAGGGGGCTAAGGATCGAGGGCTAAAGGGCAAGGAGGAGGTTGTGGAAGTTGAGGAGGAAGTTGTGGGGGTCGAGAAGGAGGCTGTAGGGGTCGAGGAGGAGGTTGTGGGGGTCGAGAAGGAGGCTGTAGGGGTCGAGGAAGAGGTTGTGGGGGTCGAGGAGGAGGCTGTGGGGGTCGAGGAAGAAGTTGTGGGGGTCGAGGAGGAGGCTGTGAGGGTCAAGGAAGAGGTTGTGGGGGTCGAGAAGGAGGATGTGGGGGTCGAGGAGGAGGTTGTGGGGGTCGAGGAAGAGGTTGTGGTGGTGGATTAGGAGGATGTGGTGGTCGAGAAGGAGTCTGTGGGGGTCGAGAAGGAGGCTGTGGGGGTCGAGAAGGAGGCTGTGGGGGTCGAGGAAGAGGTTGTGGGGGTCGAGGAAGAGGTTGTGGGGGTCGAGGAGGAGGTTGTGGGGGTCGAGGAGGTTGTGGGGGTCGAGTAGGAGGCTGTGGGGGTCGAGGAGGAGGTTGTGGGGATCAGGGAGGTTATGGAGGTCGAGGATGAGGTTGAGAAGGTTAAGGAATAGATTTGGTGGTGGGAAATCTTTCTAAACTTTCATATAAATTTACTTCCTTTTACTCTATACAGCTTAAGTGTAGAAAAACATGACCCAAGAGTAGAAGGAAGAGAGAACTGGCCAAATGAAAATATAAGCTAAGGAGGACTGCAAAAGCCTGAGAGATGAGGTCAGGATTTTTGAGTGGAACCAAAGGAAATGAAGTTTAATGAAAAAAAAAAAAAAAAAAAAAAAAAAATAGTGCAAGTTATTAGAGATGGGTAACAGTACTAAGCTGCTGTCACTACAAGGGCAAAGGAAGAGAACCTGGCAGTGTTGGTTTAGGATAATTTGTTAACTGAAAACATAGGCCTACTAACAAAATTCTCGGACTTATAAGCTGTCGACCAACTGAAGAATAGTCTTGATCGACTGACTCAAGACATGACCCAATAAGTGAAGCCTATTTCCTATATATCATAACTAGGTACACACACACACACAAAGGTAAATAACACAAAAAATTCAGTATAAATGTAATAAATTCATCATTATTACAATCATCATTAGTATTACCATTATCATCATCATCATCAACAGCATACAGCATTATAATAGCAAATAAGACATACCTTGATACTTAAATGACACACCCTACACCACCCCTAATAATGGCGAGTGTGTGCGGGTGTGTGGCTGCAGGAACTGGCGTGTGTAGGCTGCGAGTGTGTGTGTTTGTGTATTATCTATTATCTTTTGTGGTGATATACTAGTGCTTTTTTTTCCAGAGTGCATGTGTGTGTGTGTGTGTGTGTGTGTGTGTGTGTGTGTGTGTGTGTGTGTGTGTGTGTATTATCTCTTATGGTAATAGTGTTTTTTTTGGCGGGGTGTATGTAATTTTTCTTCATTTATTTATTTTTTATTTTCTTTTATTTATTTATTCCTTTTATCAGCGTGTGTGTGGGTTTGTGTGTGTGCGTGCCTGGTGCCATCTCACTTGGTCCAGGAGTCGCAGAAGGCCACAAGCGCAGTCTCCACCTCCTCGTACTCCCCTGGGTTGAAGCGATCCACCCAGGACTGCACCACACACTCGCTGCCCTCGCCGTAGCTCACCAACTCCACGTCATCCCCAGCCAGGCGTGTGTTGGGCATCGCCAGCACCATGCGTGGCCTCCTCTTCCTCACCACGATCTCATGCCACTTGGCGAAGGGATGAGGACCGTCGGATGGCACCTCAGAGTACCGTTCGAACATGGCACGACCCGCCTTGCTGTCCCCCATCGATCGGTACACTTGCAGCTTGGTCAGGAAGTCTCCCATGGCTTTACGTCCAACACTTTCGATCTTGGTGCGGTCGAGTGTCAGGAGTAGGTCAGGGAGTCCATCGTCGCCCTTGGTCTCGGTAAGGGTGACAAGGCCGCCTCCTGCCTCGAGTGCCACGCGGAGGATGACATAGCGTGCCTGCGAGTGTGCCTGGCCCCACTTCCCCTGCGTGGGTTGGTACATCTCCAGCCCCTTGAGCCCAGCGTACATCATATCCAACCAGGACACGTACTTCATATCCCCTCGGTCGCCCTCTGCCACGCCGAAGATATCCAGTATGGGGTCCACCAGTCCGAGATAGAGTGCCACTGTCTCAGCGCGGCACTCCTCATAGGCACTGGCCAGATTGGTGAACCTGGAGTTGTAGTTTTCACCCTTCTCATAAAAACTGGCTGGCTCTCCTGTGTAAGGGTTCCGCACTTTCTCAGGGTCAAAGTTCAGCGTTCCATCGTCCTTCCGCCGCAGGAACTTCCCGCAGCCGTGTCCTAGTAGCTCATGGAGGCCGACTTGGATCTCCAGGACCATGGCGCCGTGTTTCTCCCGGACGGTATGATCAGCAGGGGTTAGGAACGGACCGCCCTTGATGCCGGAACGAGCTGCCATGACGTTGGTAAGGCTGACGTTCTTGAAGCCATGTTCCTCCTTGACGTCCTTGTAGTTGGGGATGTTGATGCCGATGGGGAGTCCCGAGGAGGCGAAGGTCACAACGTCAAGCGAGGAGAAGTCCGGTCGCATGAACTTGTCCTCCTCAAACTCGCGACCCCAAGGTAGAAGTGGCAGGAATTCATCTTCGGCACGCTCCACCAACGTGTCGAACTTCCGCGACTGTTCCCGGTTGACCACAGCGACGAAGGACTCGAACTCGGCACGCTGGTTGACAGGGTCGCGATACACCTCAATGAACCCAGTGTAGCATTCAACCGCCGGGGAACGGTTCCGCACCCAAGCCGTCGACCCGTCCTTATGTGCCTGTACCGACCCCTCGCGAAAGCTGTCCGCATATTTTTCCAGCATGTTCGCCTCCTCTTGCGTGGCTGTGTGTGCGCCGGCGAGTTTCAGTTCCTCGTTCAGCTTGCGCAGGAAGAAGGAATGGTCCCCGCGGCTCACCCTAAACCTGTGTCCCTGGAACTCCGCGGTCTCGGTGGTGAGCGGCGGGGACGAGCCAGACTCAACGGAAGCCAGCCTGATGTCGAGGATGGTCTGGCCGTCCTCCTGGTACTTGAGAAGGCGAGTGTTCCACGCCTCCATGTTCTGTGAGGCCATGTACTCGCGGGCCAGCTCTGCGTCCTCCTGCGGGTGGTATTTCAGAGGATTAAGAAATGCAAGATATACAAAACAGGAATACAAAACAAACATACAGCAAAGGATTAGGAATTGCAAAACATACATCCCTTTCTTTCTTCATCCATTTTGTTTCCTTCCTTCTTCTCTCCTCCCTCATTCCTTTTTTCTAACCTCCCTTTTCCTTTCTAGTTTCCTTACCTCTCTATTCCCTCCTTCCTTCCTCTTGCATATTACCTCCCTATCTTTTCTCTTTCCTTTTTCCTACTCTCCTTCTCTTCTTTCCTCCCTATTCTTTTCTAGTTTCCTTACCTCTCTATTCCCTCCTTCCTTTCTCTTGCATATTACCTCCCTACCTTTCTTTTCTCTTTCCTTATTCCTTTTTTTCCTACCTAATATCTTTTCTTTCCTCTCTATTCCTTTTTTTCCTTAATTCATAAACACACACTGCACATTAATTTCAATACATTTATAAATACTGTATTGTAGTCCGTTGAGTAGACACACTTTTAATGACCATAAAACACACACACACACACCTGGGTACAGTTGGGCGTGAAGTACATGGTCACCCCCCCTGGAGGCATGCCCAGGAAGCGCTTGGTCTCCTCCAGGTCATACATGGGGCCCAGGCAGCGGCTCATGTAAGACTCCATCACCTCGGGCGCCTCCAGACTGGCCTTGGACGCCCGCACAAGGCTCTCCAGCTTCTCGCGGCTCACACTCGGGACGAATTTCCTATCGCCAAACCCGAGATAATTCCCGAGGTTGAAGACGAGGCCGGAGTAGTAGACAACGAGGGACTTGAACTCATCCTCCGTGAACCCAGCTTTCCCGATGGCTACTTCCTTTAGGGTGTCCAGCGGCTGCGAGCGGAAGAGTCGGGTGAGGAGGTTGAAGATGATGGGGCTCTCCGGCGATGTCTGGCAGAGGATGATGAAGCCGCCCCACCATGAAGCACGTGAGAGGTGGTGTGCATAGCGGCGTTCACGAGCACTGAGGCCGGCGAACGCTTCCTCTGCCTTCAGGTAGAGGATTGGGGTGTCCAGCGGCAGTTCGTGTTGGGACCCCATGCTGAACTGTCTGTTGTGGGGTGAGGCAGAGAGAGGACAGGTTAAAAAATGTCAATAAATATAAAAAACTTAAAATAAAAGAAAAAAATAATATGATTGGGGTGTCCAGCAACAATTTGTGTTGGGACACCATGCTGAACCATCTCTTATGGGGTGACAAAAAAGGTTACAAATAATAAATGAAAAAAAATAACAATAGTAAAATGCAATCTTTGTGAAGGCAAATTTTCAGCATGTAAATATAGAGTTGGGTGCTTACGGTATAGATGTGTATAGCCTCAGTGCTCATCTCTGTCACATTAGCCCTTGGGTCTGTGCTAAGAAACCATCACCCTCGGAACACAGGGCCAGTGGGAGATCCAAGTTACCACAATTTACCTTCCCAGGTTTCCCCAGGTACCTATTTATCAACCAGCCCACAAGGGAGGATGAACAGCTGAGTGGGCTGCACGCTGACTGCCCGGGGTGGGATTCAAACTCAGGCCCAGAGATCCGTGCTTAGAGATGCTAACTACTTTATCTAAGAGGCGCTGGGATATGAACCTCCCTTGAAAAGTATTATCCTTGTAAGAGATAACCTTCAAGGCTGCGACATGTTGGACCAAGGAGAATATATACCCCATAGAAACTTGTAGAAGTGAAAAGTCATAAAGTCAGAGCGCACCAAAGGTATCTGATGCTTGGTCCGCAGCCTCAACCTCATCAGTAGTGTGTGGGGTGACCATGTACCCTGGAGGCCACACTACAGAAGTTTGGTATGTTGATATTGATGGCACTGACAGAAGCCACAGAGCCTGATAAAAACTGATATAACTGAGGAACTAACAGGAGAAGGAAGAAGACAGGAGGAGAGAGAGGAAAGATTAACCCCTTCATTCCTGGTATGCGACGTCGGTGTTACCGTATGGAAAGGATTAGTCCTCTTCTAAGCCTCTTAATCCTCTTCTAAACCTCTTAAGAGGAAATGGAAGAGGATTAAGAGGAATTTAGAGGAGGATTGAGAGGTTTAGAAGAGGATTAATCCTCTTCCATTTCCTCTTGACCCTTTCCATACTGTGACACCGACTTCTGTGTCACGGATGCAAAGGGTTAAGCTATTTTTGGTCATCAAGGGAATGGCCTAGAAAGGGAGAGCTTACTACATGGGTGTGAGTCATCTTCTCTATCAATACACAAAACAACATCAGTAACAACTCTACGATGGGAGCATTTCTTCATACAGTTCAGGAAGCAGCATAAGGGCAAAAAAAGTAAAAAAACAAAAATACACACACACACACACGAACAAGGCCCATTATGCACTGCTCCTTTAAAAGAAAGTAGAAACGAGCTGTCAGGAGAGGTCAATTTTGTATAACTTAGGGAGACAAGTTACCTGGCAGAATAAAGAACAACTCGGCAGTGCAACAAGACTTCAAAGTGTTAGAAATGGAGGAAGGATTAGCACTGGATCGAGCAAGATGGAGGATGATCATGTCCGACCCTAAGGATAGGAGAGGATGGACTATAATGAAAGACAAAAGAAAGAATAATTCAGGACAAAGAACCAAGAACCAACCTAACAAGCTGGCAGAGAGGCGAGCAAGGCCGGCGACCGACAATGTTACTGGCGTGGCTTTTGATGAGCTCGCCAGGGATCGGCTGAGAGATGCGGGCAAGGGGGTGAGGGAGGGAGGACATGGGCTGTGTGGCATTACTGGTCTGCCTGGGAAAGTAAGCACAAACGTAGTGTCTCCAGAGCCTGTGAGCAACTCTAAGGGGCCCTCTAGGCTGCCTGTGATGGAGCTGTGCCAATAGCCGGCAGCTGTGGTTCATCTTGCTATCTCCTTACTGGGCTGTGGGGGGTGCAAGACAGGGCTTCAGGGCGAGCATCCACACAGCCGTGATCTACATGCGTGTCCGCCAGTGTTACCACAGCGACCATACTATACTTTTAGCATAATGGTGTATATCCATATTAATTACCACGATATATATATGACAACATAGTATTCGACAGTGTTACCATAGCAAACATAATAAATCAGTGCAACACCACAATACATATAAAATAGCATATGCAGGGCAGTACCCGGGGGGGGGGGGGAATGACCCCCCATCTGCTAAAAGGTCCACTTTCTGAAAAAGTCGAAACGAAAAACTGGGAAAAGTCTCAGTTTTCTATCTTGCCGGCAGAAAATGCATCCAAAATGTCAATTTTACAAAAATCCCCCCACCCGCAGCTTATTTGGCTCACTTCCCTCGCCACTCACCCCCCTTCAAGTGGCTACAGAGCTACACATCTAATGGGAAAAAGACCTCCCCCCCCCTTCATACAGCTCTGGGTACACCCCTGATATGGTCATATATTTGGGGTACATATATACAGGAAAGTCCTTTAATCCAATATGCAGGGGTCACAGGTCCTCCAGGTTACCAGGCGGGGACCTCACAGTGTTCAAAACACTAAATGCCGACACAGACAGCCGTGTCACCTTTTTTAACACCCGGCACGGCGCGGGACACCACGGCCTGCCTGCGGGCAACAGGGCCACCAGGCATCCAGGCACTCGAGGAACTGGCTAAAGAATGCAATCGTCACACAGAGAATTTGCAGGGCTGTATGGTGACAGCAGGGCCAGCCATGTCAGACGGCGCCTCCCCCTGCCCTGGCGTGCCGGTAATCACCAACACCCGGCCATAGGTCACCCCTGCACCCCGGGGCTGTGGCCGCGGCCTTCAGGGGGTTGCTACACTCCCGCCCCAGGCCTCCAAACCCACCTGTGACTGGCTGACAGGCGACCGGCGAGGAGGAGCGACTGGAAGGACTGACTGACCGCTGCCCCGCGCCGCGCCACGCCACCTCCGCCTCCACAACGGGATGACTATTATCTTTTGCAAATTTTGGGTTGAAAGCTGCAAACGAAGAGAGAAGAAAAACTAAAGGACTGCAAAGAAAGGAAGATCAAGGACTAACGGCCTAAGAATATATATTGGGCGTCAGAGGTCCACAGAAGAAGCAGGAAAAGAAGTTAGCAGGGTCATCGTACTCAGCGCATTGTATTTTCCTGTTTCTGCTGAGACCCGTAGCAAAAAAAAAAAAAAAGACATCATTAATTAACGGTTTCATCAATGAGTTTAATTTGATATCTTTAATTGTGTGGCTATGACAGTTTAATCATGATGACTTGACAGTTGGATAGACTTCTTCTTCTTCTTCTTTATTCTCTAATTCCTCTCTTCCTTCACGCTTTACTTTTCAGAAGCTTAGTACTATTATTTATCTTTCCTCACTATATCACACTCTTGGCCTTTGAAAATGGTTGATGTGAGGGGTGGAAGCATAAACACATATATATAGTCTCTGAGGCATAAACACAAATATGATTGATTGATTGTTTATCGTTGCATGTAAAACAACAAAGGAGAAGGGAGGAGAATGACAAATAGTCTCTGAGCAGCTAGGATGAATTAATGCACTAACAGGGAGAACCTGATGGAAATATTAATTTAGAGCATAGTAATATGTCAGAGTAGAAGGATGCCATCTCACTGGGGGGAAGTTGCCAAGATATGGATAGAACTTTGCTGAATATATTTAGAGAGAGAGAGAGAGAGAGAGAGAGAGAGAGAGAGAGGTAAGATGGATTGATTGATAGTTTATTGTTGCTGGCATACTAAATAAAAAGGTTTGGAGAACTTATAGTATATAGAAAAAGCCCTTACCTAGCAGTGGAGCAGGAATATGATGATGGAAATACTGATATGTGTGATGTTTCTTCTATTAGGTTTCAGGAAAAGTATAAATTCAGTGTTTTATCATTATTTTACTTTTTTTTCTTATTAACAAACAGGTAGATTAAAAACATTTAGGTATTTGTGTCCTGTGAGAACTCTTAATTGTTTGTGTTGCATTATTGTTCTCTCAAAGTTCCATGTTCCTGTCATTCCCTGAGAGAACTTTACTAAATAGCAGTACCTAGCACCCTACCAAGGCTGACCCAATGACAATTTCTTGGGCAGCAAGTTTTCCACTATTCATTATGCAAGCGTCCACACCACACTTGGACAACCGTTTTGAAAGCTAGTCTACAGGCTATAAAAATCTATTCAGCACCCTTTCAGCATGACACTTTGGGCTGCACCAAGCAAGGGACTCTGGGAACCAACTGAGTCAAGATGTGTGGCTGATTCATTGAGATTTTGTGGGACATTAACATTAGGGTATATATATTTCAACTACAGTAACAATATATACAGTTATACCTCGATTTATGAGCTTACTTCGTTCTGGAATTTTCTCGCAAGCCAAACAACTCATAAACCAAAACAAACGTACACTGTATTGCTGAAAACACAAAGATTGCACACTAGAGCACAAATGTAAGTGGACACAAGTGCATGCGTGCTATCTCTGCGAGTGTACAACGCGGACTGAGACCACATTCCCATTATTCTCCACTCTGCGCGCTCTCGTCTTGCAGCGAATAAAGGGAACCCACGCTCACGTCTTCGACTTGTACATACTGGATGCTCGTACATCAAGTCACCACTCATAAATCAAGACGTTTTTAGTGATTTTTTTCTTTGCTCGTAAACCAAAACCCTCGTAAAGTAAGGCACTCGTAAACTGAGGTATTACTGTATTTCTAACAAGCAGGTACATACAGTAGGACATTGATCTAAGGCCCATATTCTCAAACATTTCGGGGCTCACACATCCACATCTGACAATGCTTTGGTGGAGGCTGTGTTAGCAGTATTTCCATGGGTAGTGTTATGAGCCTGGTGATAGTTTGACAATGCTTTGGTGGAGGTTGTGTTAGCAGTATTTCCATGGGTAGTGTTATGAGCCTGGTGATAGTTTGACAAGGCTTTGGTGGAGGTTGTGTTAGCAGTATTTCCATGGGTAGTGTTATGAGCCTGGTGATAATTTGACAAGGCTTTGGTAGAGGTTGTGTTAGCAGTATTTCCATGGGTAGTGTTATGAGCCTGGTGATAGTTTGACAAGGCTTTGGTAGAGGTTGTGTAAGCAGTATTTCTATGGGTAGTGTTATGAGCCTAGTGATGGTCTGACAAGGCCTCTGAACTATCAACGTGAAAAGACACTCATGACAACCTTTGTGGCATTGGGAAACAGTTGTTGCAAGAGCCGAAACTGTCTGACAATACAGGCCTGACACTAACGGGCGCATTATAAGACATTTTGCCGCCCAAGAACACATATTTGACAAGGCTTTCATAGGAGTTGTGGGAATTTACAGTAGTAGTTGCATGCCCCTGGTGATAATTTGACCCTCCCTCTGTACCATGAACCTAAAGAAACACTGACTGACCCCCTCTTTGACCTTTAAAAATAGCTGATGTGAGAAGCCAGTGTCTTATAATACCGACCTAAATCTTTGAGCTATTGAAGGCACATCACAGCGCTGTCTGACCCAGGGATGTATCACGAGAGGGCATTTTCAGGCACCTTGGGATAACTTAAGCCGAACCAGACGCTGAACCTAGTAACAATTAAGGACTATATTTGTTTGTTCGCTTTTGTACAAGAAGGGAGGCGGCTCAAGGGCAGAAAACATGAACAGCAACAAGATAGTCCACTAAAGTGAATTCACTTAACTCTGAGCCATGGCGCCGAGCCTCGATTTGTAAGGAGGCCGCTGATTGGCTGGCTGGCTCTCTTGTTTACTGGGAAGGAGCGGCTATGGCATCAATGCTCCAGCGGAAAATGTTTATGTTTTATTCGTTATATCTTGCCTCATACACATGACAGACGATATCTGTTTGTACCATTAGACTTGGCAGTGAATGTAGAACTTTTGATGCTTAGGGAAAAAATCACAATAACCAACTATAAAGAAGTTCTGGCGAGTTGAAGTGAAAGCCTAGCTCCGAAATGTTTATAACACTGATTACTTACCATAATTTCCTGAGTAAGTATTTCAAGGAACACTGATATAAACAATTACATTCCATAAAGGGATGTCTCCTGAACGGAATGCTGTTATCAAATTATAGTTAGAAGATAATGTAAGCAAACCACAGATGTATTAATGGGAACGTGTCAATTTTGAATGTAGAGGTCAATTTTGTGTGTCCAGACCACTCTCCGCATTTCCCTTCACCTTGCCTCAGCCCGTCACGTCACAGCCCCTTGATGAGAGTCTCTGCCTCAGCCACAGCCTCCCGGTCGTCCTCTGTCTTGGCGGGGTAGCTGAGGGTGCGCTGAAGGTACTCCTTGGCCTCGGGTTTCTTCCCCAGCATGAGGTAGCTCTTGCCGATCATGAGGAGGTTTTTGCTGAAGGGTGGAAGGGTGGATTAATGGAGGGAGGAAGGGTGGATTAATGGAGGGAGGAAGGGTGGATTAATTGAAGGAGGAAGGGTGGATTAATGGAGGAAGGAAAGGTGGATTGATGGAGGGAGGAAGGGTGGATTGACCTTTGTTTTACAGCAAGGGAAGGAAAATAAAGATGGGAAATAAAAAGAGGAAGAGGAAAGGGACATCATGAAAAGAATGAAAACAATAAGAAAAAGAAGAAGAAGAGAAAAGAAACAAAGAAAAGAAATGCAAATAAAAAAGATAGAAGAGGAAAGGGACATCACAAAAAGAAGAAGAAAGGAAGAAAAACAAAGAAAAGAAATGAAAATAGAAGACAGTAGAGGAAAGGGACATCACAAAAAGAAGAAAAGAAATACAAAGAATAGACCATGATGCATTACTACTTTCACAACAGCATCTCACCTATAGAAATTAGGCTCAAGTTTCTCGGCCAAGAGGAAGTTCTCGAGGGCCTCTTCAAAGGTGCCTGAGGGCGGGGTGGTGAAGACAACCGAGGCAATCTTCCGCTGGTACCACGGCACGTTGGCGAAGCTGAAGAACCTGCCAAGAAAAGGTTACTGTACTCGCTGCCTTCGACCTCTCAGAAGAATGGTATTTTACATTAGCGTGACTTAACCTGGTAGCAGCGACGGGCCAAATTTGTGGCTTTACCATGTAGCAGCGACGGGCCAAATTTTTGCCATGATATAAACCCCCCAAAATAGATGATGCATAAACTGATCACAAATGCGTTGATATATATTATGAAATGGTTTGCATGAGTGATGATTTTTTTCTCATTTTTCTCGCTTAGAGGGGCCTTAAAGAAACATGATCCCTGCAGCTACCGGGTTAAACTGGGTGGATGGTTCTGAGAATGGATACAATGTTGTGAGGGTGGGTAAGGTATTGTTAGGGTGGAGGAAGGATGAGTGTGATGCTGTGAACTTAAAACCACCACCCATCAGCAGTAAGAAAATATAAATGGATGAGATTTGATGACTAGATGTACTTTTAGTGAAAAAATACCATACTTATAGCTACAGAGATATACATAGATATATAACCAACAAAAAGAGGTCCCGCCCATCCAACTCCATAAAGGCAAAAAAAACACGGTAAACAAAAAAGTAGAAAAAGAGAGAAAATGACAGGAAAAATAAGGTCTTTAAATGAAAATAATAATAAGAAAGATAACCAACACAACCTTACACCAATGTTGCCGGTACTCAGCTGCTTATACTTCCCGACTTCCTGCCCCAAAACCATCTCCTGGGCCACAATAGCGAGACTCATTTATAGTTATTGTTAAAAGAGTTAGATCCTGATGTCTCTTGGCAATAGTTGGGCGTCAGAAACCGGTAAATACTATGCTCTGAGTACGATAACCTGGCAACACAGCCTTACACGTACAACCCAACAAAGGTCTTTTCGCTCACCAGTAACCAAGAAGGTATCGAGAGGTGGCGTCGCTTGGGTTCAGTTGACACGCTTTCTGTAAGGATTAAGAGAAGATATGGCGTGAGCAACCTAAGCGTGTGTGTGGAAAGGTTGACATTAATGAATAAGTATTAAACAGACACTGATCTTGAAATGGGCACAGGACACAAACATACAAGAAAAGGTTAAAGAAGGCTGTGAGATGATTCAGATTTCAGGACAGTAGAATAAATCAATGGAATGTATTACTGAAAGAAGTTGTGTGCCAAAACAATATAGAAAGACTTAAATATGATAAGAAATAGTTAATAGTATCCCTCAGAACATGGGAGACTGCAACCTTGACTCAACCCAATGAACACACACACACACACACACACACACAATATTACATACTTTCTTTTCCAGGAGTAGTGTTTAGCTTTCATTCTCGACATCTTAATACCTTAATTTAATTCTGCTCTATTAAAAAAACTAACTAACTTATGGGAAGCATACAGATGGGGTGCGTCACTACACTCACTCCACTCCACCAAAAAAAGAAAAACACACACACACACACACACACACACCTACACACGTACAATCATATGCTCCTTGACCACATAGGCCTTGGATAGCCTAGCCTTCGTTCCCTCCGCTGCGTAAACAAAGTCAATCAGGATGGACAGCCACTTATGGACGGCAAAGTTCTCAGTGTTGATGGCCAGAGCCGCCTCCACGTGGTCCAGTGCCTCTCGGAACAGCCGCTGTCGCTCCTCCTCGCTGGCGGCTGCTTTGGCTTGCTCATACGTGGCCCGGCCGAGGCGCCAGAGGATCTCGTCGCTCTTTGCGTCCTGGGATGACAAGAAAAGTGACGGAAGGGTGGCGAGGTAAGGGTGTGGTAAAAGAGATATGTAATATATAATGGTAATGCTAATGCCACATGTAACTCTAATAATACTGAGGTCTGTAAGGTTAAAGAGGAAAAGAAAAAAGGTTCATAGAAAAATAGGAAGGAATAAAAAGAAAAAGAAAGAAAGAGAAAGAGAAAAGGTGGTAATGGGAGGAGATGGTGAAAAGATGATAAGTAATAGATAATAATTAAAAACAATAATATACAAAGATAATAAAAATAATAATAATAATAATGGTTAGATGTAATAATAAAATTGAGACCCATAAGTTAAAAGACAAAAGAAAAAATAAGCTTAAGAGAAATCATGAAAGAGTCAACAAAAAAGATAGAAAAGTGAAAAATCAACGTGAAAGTAGGAAAAAATAAAAGAAAATAATGAGAAAGAACACAATCACACACACACACACACCTGGTAGGGCGACAGCAGGGCACATATCTCGTCATACTTCATCTGTTTGTAGAGTTGGTCCGCCTCAGTTACCAGCGCTGCCACGGAGGGCTGCTCGGCCATCACACTAACACTCAGGCTGGCCACACCTCCCCCCACCAAGGCCGCTACACCACCCTGAAAACACAGCGCAAGAAAATAGAGATATAAATTATGAAAAACATTGTGTTAGTGTATTACAGTGAAAGATAAATAGTGAAAGGCATTTGAAAAGTAAAGTATGGGAATAAGCAGAGGAGAGGATAGAGAGGAGGACATAAGAAGCAATGCAAAGTGATACAGGTCAAAAAAAGAAGAAGACCACTAGAAGGTATGTTATAGTACATTATAGTAAGGAAAGATAAACAGAGTAATGCTGAAGAGAGGGCCTAATAAGAGAAGCAAGACAAAGTGATACATGTCAAAAGAAGAAGGAAAAAGATCACAAGAAGGTGTATTGTAGTGCATTATAGTAAGGAAAGATAGTGTAATGTCATTGAAAAGCAAAGTATAGGAATAAACAGAAAAGAGGATGAAAAGGAGGACCTAATAAGAAGCAAGACAAAGTGATACAGGTCAAAAGAAGAAGGAAAAAGATCACAAGAAGGTGTATTGTAGTGCATTATAGTAAGGAAAGATAAAGTGTAATGTCATTGAAAAGCAAAGTATATATGGGAATAAACAGAAAAGAGGATCAAGAGGAGGAAGTAGGATAAAGAGAAAGAATATACCAAGAAGGAAATACACTATAAATAAATAAAGAAAGAAAGATAAGATGTGGTGATGGAAGAGAAGAATAAAGTTTAATAAAAAGAAAAACAATACCAAGAAAAAGAACCTAAGAAGCAATACATAGCAATACAGAAGTTAGAAGATGAACACAAACAAAACATGACATGTTTAACCCAGTAGCAGCAGGGATCATGTTTCTTAATGGTCCCTCCAAGCGAGAAAAATGAGAAAAAATCACCCTTCACACAAACCATTTGATAATATATATCAAAGCATTTGTGATCAGATTATGTATCATCTATTTTTGGGGGTTTATATCATGGCACAAATTTGGCCTGTCGCTGCTACACGGTAAATTCACAAATTGGGCCCGTCGCTGCTACCGGGTTAAAGAGCGTTGAGAAAAAGTCCAGGTTAAGATATTTTATTTAATGCACCTTTAACTATCTTGCTTCCTACTTAGCTAACTGCTCTTCCGTTGTCGTATATGTACATGATACGCTGTGCCATTGGTTGTCACTGGCCATTGGTAGCACAGCGGGTGTAATTCTGAAATTTTATCAAAGGTCTTGGGGGTTAAGGTATTTCTTAATATCCCGTCAGTCCTGTCTTCTCCTCGTCCTTCCCCTCTTCTTTATCTCCTGTCAGTCCTGTCTTCCTTCCCTCCTCTTCCCGTCTTCCTAACACTGCACGTCAACCAAAATTTTCCTGTCCCTCACCCAGGCTGTTCCATGTCCCCGGCCAAGCCTCCTCGCCTGCTGCACCGCCCTGGGCACGCTCCGCAGGGCCGCCCGGTGACCTAACCCTCGCCTGACCACTCGCAGCAGGGTCAGCGGGCCGCG
Source organism: Eriocheir sinensis (assembly GCF_024679095.1). Lineage (NCBI taxonomy): Eukaryota > Metazoa > Arthropoda > Malacostraca > Decapoda > Varunidae > Eriocheir > Eriocheir sinensis. The sequence goes on from NC_066538.1 coordinate 17,487,555, forward strand.
GGAGGTCATCTTGGCGCTGGTGCTGACCTCTCCTTATCAGCCTGCAGCGGTGCCAAGGTCCGGCAGGTGCCAGGTGACTGACCCAAAACCCGCGGCCCTGACGCAGAAAACAGCCCAATATGTAAACTTGAGTATTACAAAATTAACATCTCCTGCTGTATATAGGAAACTTGCGAGTTGTATATATGTCTGATAATGTAAATATCTAGAGTATTAACAATGTTAAATAAAGAAATAGACTTAAAATCAGTAATCCGCGACTTCCAAATATTTCCCGCGGCAATACTGCTGGCACCTGAAGCTTCGGCTCTTTTTATTTTTAATGAATATCTGCATTGTTATCCCAGAAAATAGTATGTCCCTGAAGCATGTAATTGCAGCAGTTATTCAGGGAAACTAATAAAACGTGACGTTGGGCATATTGAAAAGTGGAGCCGAAGTAGATCAAAACAACTTCACGGAATTTTTGGAAGAGTCAATTTTCGTACCAAAGCTCAATGTCTATTTGTGCTTTTGTAACAGCCTTTTAAGCACAAATATACATTCAAAGCACCATAAAAATACTATTTATCTGTGATTCTACATGTAATGAGGCAAATATGACTAACTAAATAGATAAATATGCAGACCGTCCTCGGATCGAGAGTGTTCTAGGGTCGGCGAGGCGGCGGCGGCGAGCAGCAGCTGATGTAACACGGCGAGGCGGCGCGAGCAGGTCAAGAGTAGTGGGTGTGAGCGGGTCGCGGAGTGTCTCTACCGTCATGTTGGCCTCCACGCTGAGGGCGGCGGCCAGGCCGTGCCGCAGCTTGCTGGTGAGTGGCGGGATGGCCGGGCAGGCACACGCTGACACACCTAATCCTTCACCCCACACCCTCGCCCCCCCTGTCAACACGTCCACAGCCTCAGCCTGCCGCTCACCTGTGGTGTACGCCGCTGAGTGCCGGGGATCGAACCCGGGCCTTCCGGCCTTCTGAGTAGGTCAGGGCAGCATATCAAGCGGTGTACATTTGAGATTTTTCACTGTGTCCTTGCCATTTCCCTGATGTATTTAAGCTCCTTATGTGACATTATTTTGATTGAAAGCTTTGCCAGCTACCACGAGTGTGAGTGGGGTCACTCTTCCCTCGTGTCCACAGTGGGGTGGGAGTGTCAGGTAGAGTGCCACACAAGTGGCTTCAGGCGCAGTGATCTTTTAGCTCATCAGTGGCTCAGTTGGTTTACTGCCCTGACTTCTTCTCACAAGGCCCAGGTTCAATCCCCAGCACTCAGTGGTGTACATTTGTGATTTTTCACTGCATCATTGCAGTCTCTGATCTTCCCCATCACCACACTAATCTGCAGGCTGGTATGCATGATGACTGGGTCTGGATTCTTCACTTTTGTGTCCACAAGTCAACAAGAGTGTGAGAGTAACAATGAAATGTTGTGCCAAGGCTGCTGCAGGCACCTTACAGTTGACATGCTTCTGTTTGATAATGCTTCTCCTTAATAATTTTTTTACATAATATAATGTCACTGATTTCTGTTCTGATATATTCATTAATTATTTAATGTCACTAATCCTCTTTTGTTTAATAATGTCATTAATTCTCTTCTGATTTAAATTATCACTAATTCTGTTCTGTTTGATTCACTAATTCAGTTTAATAACATCACTAATTCTCTTGTTTAATTCTTTAATTCTGCTTAATAATCTCAACAATTCTGTTCTGTCATATTCACTAATTGTCTAATAACCTCAAGTTTAACAACATTTCTCATGGTGGTATTGCCAGGGTGGGGTTGAGGGAGGCAGCTCCCAGCAGGGAGGTTACTAATATATGATCACTTGTCTTTTGGTGACTGAGGGAATGCGGGACAAGTGGGAAGGGCAGAGTGAGTGTAGCTCATTTTGGATTCTAATTCCTCACGGCTCAAGTTAATTATTTTTCATCAATGCTTGCTCCTTCAAATGAAAACGTATAAAGAATAAGACATGCTTTATGAAGGTTTGCATACAAAAAAACACCTAGAAATGCATTATCCATGTAAAAGTTAAGCCTCTACACTCAGTCTATAGGAAAATCATTAAAGAAATATTTCTTTTGTTCAAGCATATTTTGTAATCAGTTTCATGTGATGTTCGTGCATTCTCTCTAGTGAAGAAAAAGTTCCCATACCATCAAGTTATTTCCCACAGCACCAATTTTGCTAATCAAAATAGACCCACCAGATACTCAGATTGGTCTCAGAGGTTTCCACATTCAAGTGAGTTCAGCATCTCATCCCATCAAGATTTCATCCTTCCTCCCCTTTTCCCCCCAGCACTCCCAGGGACGATCGATATTGACACAGGCGGTTCGGTCTCGCTCTCACCTCCCCCTCAACACTGTGGTGCTGTTTGTCCCCCAGCAAGAGGTGAGTGTGTGGGTGTGTGGATGTTGTTTTAAAAATAGATATAATGTTTTAGGATGTGGTTTTATAGTCAGTTTTCTTATATAGTTATCTCATTTACTATCCAGGTATATTTTTACACTTTTTTACTGAGTTATGTTTTATTTAGGTATTTCTGTAATTGTAGCCTTAACCCTTTCATTGCAAAACGCTTGCAGCGGGCGTTAGGCGTATTTGCTGGTGGTGCTAAACGCTCGCTGCGAGCTCCAGCCGCACTCAAATCTCCCGCATATGAGTGTTCCAACACTAATTCTCACAACACAGGATTGCCAATTGAGTGGGTTCTTCACTAAATTTGTTGAGAAAACATATCAGCCCAGCGCGGCAAATCTACAGACGAGTAACTGGTGGATGTTCTTGCCCAGTATAGCGGCATTTTTGCATAGCTTCACATATCACCTGACTGATTCTTTGACCAAATAGTTGTAAATATTGCAGTTGGCAATACTCCCTTGTCAGAGTCTGAAAAGAGATGTCCGCAGCTACCTCAATATGGCTGATCATCCCGCACGCACTGACATAAGTGTTAACATTCAACACTTCCTGAACGTGCATGTATGTTCACAAGAGAGGCATACATAACCGACTCCTATAGATCTGGACCTCCTCTTTCCAGTGGTGTTTTTGTTTTTTAGCTGTGATGAATAGTTTTGAGATACAGAGGTTAAAAGAACCCCCCCATTGGGCTCCCCGACTGCGCCTGAGGGGATAGTCGTGTCCAGACTGCGCACAAGGAAAGGGTTAAGTTGACATAAATGGATAGCTTTATTTCCTTCTTAATGGTTGTTTTGCAACTCCTTCTCATTGCTTGTGTTTCCTTCTATCCTTTATGTGATTAATTATGGCGTGGGGTGTGGAGAGTCTGGCGGTCCCTTTAACACATGATTTGCTCAAGACTATAAAAATGTCAGGTCATTCTTTTCACACTAAACACCTTTTGTTGACTCCCCTGATTTCCCCTCCCCCCCATAGGCCTGGATTGTGGAGCGCATGGGTAAGTTCCATCGCGTCCTGGAGCCTGGCATCAACCTGCTCATCCCTGTGCTGGACAAGGTGAAGTACGTGCAAAGCCTCAAGGAAATAGCTATTGACGTCCCCCAGCAGGCAGCCATTACTTCAGGTAGGAGTCTTGCTTCTCCTCCTCTTCTTGGTGCTTTTTTTTTTTTTTTTTTTTCTTATGCTTTTTCTTTTTGTTGTTTTTCTTTTTTCTTTTCTTTGTTTTGTTCTTATTTTTTTTGTCTTATTTTTTTTGTCTTATTTTTTTTCTTTGTCTTCTTCTTTGCTGCCTTTCATTCATTCATTCTTCTCATTCTTCTTGTACTTATTTTTTTTGCTTTTTTCTTCATCTTCTTTGCTATGCCCTTCCCTCTTCTTATTTATATTTTTATTCTAATTTTTTCTTTGTTTTCTTATTCTTACTTCTTTTTCTTCTTTCTTCTTCCTCTTTTTTTTTCTTCTTCTTAAGTAAGTAACAATGTTATGATGCTGCTGCTAAATATAATGATGCCTTACACAATGACAATATAACCCTTCTTCACCCCCTATAGACAACGTGACTCTTAACATCGACGGGGTGCTGTACCTCCGCATCATCGACCCTTATAGAGCCAGTTATGGGGTGGAGGATCCTGAGTTTGCCATCACCCAGCTTGCACAAACAACCATGAGGTGTGTACTTACCTTCTTATCCAGACCAGTGTTCTCAGATACTTTCGATTCCCACAAATATTTACCAAGGCCACAAAGGAGATTAGTTGGGTTCTCGTGAAATACTAGCACAACCTCTACCAAAGCCTTGTCAAACTATTACCTGACTCATAACACTACCCATGGTAATACTAACACAACCTCTACCAAAGCCTTGTCAAACTATTACTAGGCTCATAACACTACCCATGGTAATACTAACACAACCTCTACCACAGCCTTGTCAAACTATCACTAGGCTCATAACTAGGGTTGCAAAGGGTGGGAAAGTTTCTGGAAAAATAGAAACTTTCCAGGGAAAATTGCTGGGCATTTTCAGGTCCTGGGAATTTTGGGAACTTTGGGAATTTTCAAAAATTTCACATGTATTTTTATTAATAAACAAACCAATTTTGGGTAATATATTTATTAATCAAAAAAATTTAAGCAACATAAATTGTATTTCCAATATGACCTTACTCTGTCAGTAAGAATGTATATATGATTTTGTGAAGTAAAGACATATGTAGCCGTTTGTGACTTTGTTAGGTTATGTTAAGTTTAGGGTGTCTTTGAACACATGATAGCCAGCACTTTATAGTATAAATCAACAAAGAATGACCTCACTTTGTTGTATAGAAAGTCTCATTAATAAGGAAGCATATTTGAATTTTCTGAGTCAAGACCTACAGTAACTGTTTGGGGTTTTGTTAGGTTAGGTTAGGTTAAGTTTAGGGTATCTTCAAACACATGACAGCCAGCACCTTATGGTATAAATCAACAAAGAATGACCTCACTTTGTTGTATAGAAAGTCTCATTAATAAGGAAGCATATATGAATTTTTTGAGTCAAGACCTATAGTAACTGTTTTGGGTTTTGTTAGGTTAGGTTAAGTTTAGGGTATCTTCAAACACATGACAGCCAGCACCTTATGGTATAAATTAACAAAGAATGACCTCACTTGGTTGGATAGAAAGTCTCATTAGTAAGGAAGCATATATAAATTTTCTGAGTTAAGACCTATATTAACTGTTTGGGGTTTTGTTAGGTTGGGTTAAGTTTAGGGCATCTTCAAACACATGACAGCCAGCACCTTCTGGTATAAATCAACAAAGAATGACCTCACTTTGTTGTATAGAAAGTCTCATTAATAAGGAAGCATATATGAATTTTCTGAGTCAAGACCTACAGTAATTGTTTGGGGTTTTGTTAGGTTAGGTTAGGTTAAGTTTAGGGTATCTTCAAACACATGATAGCCAGCATCTTATGGTATAAATCAACAAAGAATGACCCCACTTTGTTGTATAGAAAGTCTCATTAGTAAGGATGCACATATGAGTTTTCTGAGTCAAGACTTATATTAACTGTTTGGGGTTTTGTTAGGTTAGGTTAAGTTTAGGGCATCTTCAAACACATGACAGCTAGCACCTTCTGGTATAAATCAACAAAGAATGACCTCACTTTGTTGTATAGAAAATCTCATTAATAAGGAAGCATTTATGAATTTTCTGAGTCAAGACCTACAGTAATTGTTTGGGGTTTTGTTAGGTTAAGTTAGGTAAATTTAGGGTATCTTCAAACACATGATAGCCAGCATCTTATGGTATAAATCAACAAAGAATGACCTCACTTTGTTGTATAGAAAGTCTCATTAGTAAGGATGCATATATGAGTTTTCTGAGTCAAGACCTATAGTAACTGTTTTGGGTTTTGTTAGGTTAGGTTAAGTTTAGGGCATCTTCAAACACATGACAGCCAGCACCTTCTGGTATAAATCAACAAAGAATGACCTCACTTTGTTGTATAGAAAGTCTCATTAATAAGGAAGCATATATGAATTTTCTGAGTCAAGACCTACAGTAATTGTTTGGGGTTTTGTTAGGTTAGGTTAGGTTAAGTTTAGGGTATCTTCAAATACATGATAGCCAGCATCTTATGGTATAAATCAACAAAGAATGACCTCACTTTGTTGTATAGAAAGTCTCATTAGTAAGGAAGCATATATGAATTTTCTGAGTCAAGACCTACAGTAATTGTTTGGAGTTTTGTTAGGTTAGGTTAGGTTAAGTTTAGGGTATCTTCAAACACATGATAGCCAGCATCTTATGGTATAAATCAACAAAGAATGACCTCACTTTGTTGTATAGAAAGTCTCATTAGTATGGATGCATATATGAATTTTCTGAGTCAAGACCTACAGTAATTGTTTGGAGTTTTGTTTGGTTAGGTTAGGTTAAGTTTAGGGTATCTTCAAACACATGACAGCCAGCACCTTATGGTATAAATCAACAAAGAATGACCTCACTTTGTTGTATAGAAAGTCTCATTAGTAAGGATGCATATATGAGTTTTCTGAGTCAAGACCTATAGTAACTGTTTTGGGTTTTGTTAGGTTAGGTTAAGTTTAGGGCATCTTCAAACACATGACAGCCAGCACCTTCTGGTATAAATCAAGAAAGAATGACCTCACTTTGTTGTATAGAAAGTCTCATTAATAAGGAAGCATAAATGAATTTTCTGAGTCAAGACCTACAGTAATTGTTTGGGGTTTTGTTAGGTTAGGTTAGGTTAAGTTTAGGGTATCTTCAAATACATGATAGCCAGCATCTTATGGTATAAATCAACAAAGAATGACCTCACTTTGTTGTATAGAAAGTCTCATTAATAAGGAAGCATATATGAATTTTCTGAGTCAAGACCTACAGTAATTGTTTGGAGTTTTGTTTGGTTAGGTTAGGTTAAGTTTAGGGTATCTTCAAATGCATGATAGCCAGCATCTTATGGTATAAATCAACAAAGAATGACCTCACTTTGTTGTATAGAAAGTCTCATTAGTAAGGATGCATATATGAGTTTTCTGAGTCAAGACCTATAGTAACTGTTTTGGGTTTTGTTAGGTTAGGTTAAGTTTAGGGCATCTTCAAACACATGACAGCCAGCACCTTGTGGTATAAATCAACAAAGAATGACCTCACTTTGTTGTATAGAAAGTCTCATTAATAAGGAAGTATATATGAATTTTCTGAGTCAAGACCTACAGTAATTGTTTGGGGTTTTGTTAGGTTAGGTTAGGTTAAGTTTAGGGTATCTTCAAATACATGATAGCCAGCATCTTATGGTATAAATCAACAAAGAATGACCTCACTTTGTTGTATAGAAATTCTCATTAATAAGGAAGCATATATGAATTTTCTGAGTCAAGACCTACAGTAATTGTTTGGGGGTTTGTTAGGTTAGGTTAAGTTTAGGGTATCTTCAAATACATGATAGCCAGCATCTTATGGTATAAATCAACAAAGAATGACCTCACTTTGTTGTATAGAAAGTCTCATTAATAAGGAAGCATATATGAATTTTCTGAGTCAAGACCTACAGTAATTGTTTGGAGTTTTGTTTGGTTAGGTTAGGTTAAGTTTAGGGTATCTTCAAACACATGATAGCCAGCATCTTATGGTATAAATCAACAAAGAATGACCTCACTTTGTTGTATAGAAAGTCTCATTAGTATGGATGCATATATGAGTTTTCTGAGTCAGGACCTATAGTAACTGTTTTGGGTTTTGTTAAGTTAGGTTAAGTTTAGGGCATCTTCAAACACATGACACCCAGCACCTTATGGTGTAAATTAACAATGAATGACCACTTTGTTGTATAGAAAGTCTCATTAGTAAGGAAACATATATGAATTTTCTGAATCAAGACCAATAGTAACTGTTTTGGGTTTTGTTAGGTTAGGTTAAGTTTAGGGTATCTTCAAACACATGACAGCCAGCACCTTGTGGTATAAATTAACAGAGAATGACCTCACTTTGTTGTATAGAAAGTCTTATTAGTAAGGCTGCATTTATGAGTTTTCTGAGCGAAGACCACCTGGATTAGAAAATAGTCCTTGAAAATTCCAGCAACTTCTACAAGAGGCTTTCTAAACAGGCAAACTGAGGTGCTGATACATTTAAGATTACAGGCCTAATTGTGTGCATGTGTGTGTGTTTGCAGGTCAGAGCTTGGCAAGATCTCGCTGGATTACGTTTTCCGAGAGCGCGAGAATCTCAACATGAATATCGTGGAGGTGATCAACAAGGCCTCGGAATCCTGGGGCATCACTTGTCTTCGTTATGAGATCCGTGAGTACCTGCCTGTGTGTGTTTCTGTGTGTATGTATTTGTTTATATTTATTTTTATTTATTTATTTATTTTTTTTTTTTTTTGTGTATGTGTGTCTCTGTTTCTCTGTGTTTCTCTGCTCCCCTTCCTATTTCTTCAACTTCTGTCCCTTCCCTTCCCATCCCTTCCTTCATTCACTTATTGCATCCCTTCCCTTCCCATCCCTTCCTTCATTCACTTATTGCATCCCTTCCCTCTTATCCACCCATCCCTTCTCTTCACTTCCTCTCACCCAACCATATCTTCCCACTCTCATCCACCAGTGTACCTTCCTCCTCACCCACCAGTCTTTGTCCTCCGCCAGGTGACATCCGGCTGCCGCAGCGAGTGGTGGACGCCATGCAGATGCAGGTGGAGGCTGAGCGAAGGAAGAGAGCCACCATCCTGGAGTCCGAGGGTGTGAGGGAGGCCGAGGTGAGGGGGCAGACACTTTCACACATACACACACACAAACACACACCACTTTTCTGTTTGCCGTTATAGATGCAGTGCTGAGCTGGCTTTTTTGTTTATATTTATTTTGCCCTTGAGCTGCTTCCTTTACTGTAAAAATAATAATAATAATGATAATGATAATAATAATAATAATAATAATAATAATGCCTCTCTCCCTCCACCCCTATGCAGATCAATGTGGCAGAGGGCAAGAGGCAGGCGCGCATCCTGGCCTCAGAGGCGAACAAGATTGAGCAGGTGAACAGTGCGCAGGGAAAGGCCGAGGGGCTGACCATACTCTGCCAGGCCCTGTCACACAAGCAAGGTGGGTGACACATGCCTATCAGCCTATACCTGCAAACAATGCTGGCAAGGGAGTTGTAGTCAAGGAGTCAGCTACTTTTAGCTGGAGTCAGAGTTGGAAAAAATATCTCCAACTTCCTAGGCCAGTGCTGCTACTGTGGGAAATTCACTTACATACATGGGAGAAATTACCTGTTGTGAGAGTTCTTGTGGGTGGACATTTCAAGCAAGCAATATGTGGGAACTTTTGTATAACTTTTTGTAGTTAATCTCTTGGATGTGATGCTTAAATGTCATACAAAGTGTGGTGAAAGTCTGGGGTAGGTGCTGAATATTGGTGATTCCCGGACTGAGTGGGGGAAACATGTGAGAATCGTGTGTATTGAACATTCTGATGCCCCCTATTGATAATCTTTAAAATCTGCTAATCTAGAAGGTCTGTGACTCCCTGCATTCTGGATTAAAGGATTTTTACTGTACTACTACTACTACTACTATCTCAGCCACCACCAACACCTCTAACACCCCTTCCCCCATACCCTCAGGTCTCAACGCTGCCTCACTCTCAGCTGCGCACTCCTACATCGACGCGTTCCAGCATCTGGCCAAACGCAACAACACCCTAATACTGCCAGCCAACGCGGGTGATGTGACGGGCGTGGTGGGCACAGCCATCACCATGTACAACGCCCTCGCCAAGACCATCCACGCCAACGCAGACCAGAACCAGCACCCAACGGAAGGCTCGGATGGTGGTAGTGACGATTTAGACGCGCACTCACGTATTGGAGAATCAGCACCATCGCAATCGTCACCTTCGTCGTCGTAATTGAAGTTGTTGTTATTAGCGTTTTAGTTTTTTTTTCTGTTTGTTTGTATGTTTGTTTGTTTGTTTGTTGGGTTGAGTTGTCTTCTTAGCCATGGAGTATTTGTATGATTTTTATAGATAGGCTGTTTCCTTTGATTTCCCTACATTCTTTTTCTTTCTATTTGATTTTCTTTTTTTCTTTTTTTCTGTCTAACATCTTTTATCATCATTATTATTATTATTTCCATTGTAATTTTTTTTTTATATGTTATTGCTGTTTATAATTTTTTCATTCTTTTTCTCAATGTGTGTGTGTGTGTGTGTGTGTGTGTGTGTTATTTTCTATATAAATCTCAGGTTCTGTTAGCTTTCTTTTATTTTGTGTGTGTGTGTGAGAGAGAGAGAGAGAGAGAGAGAGAGAATGTTACTAGATGAAAGTCAGCCACTAACTTGAGAGAGAAAAAGAGAGAGAGAGAGAGAATATGTTTACGAGCCACTAACTAACCTATAAAATGAGTGTGCTGGGATGGGTAGACAATTTTACCATTATAATTATTAATGCCTTGCTATATAGATGAACGTTGGGATAGGTCGTCAAGCTCCTTTCGCTATTCCTAAAGACATTGTATGCACTCTTGATTGTAAATAAATAAGTCTTTTCCTAATGTTATAAGTGTCTCAGTCTGTTTATTTATCTACTTTAACACCCATAGCATTTTGAGGAACCATGAATGAATCTTCTTTTTCTTCTATCTTTATCTTCTGTCTCTTCCTCCTTCTATGAACCTTCGCCTACATCTTTTTATTATTATTTTTTTTCTTCTTGTTCTTCATCTTTCTTTTTATTATTATTATTATTCCTCTCTTTGTTCTTCCTTTTTTCCTTCTTTTTATTGTTCTTCATCCTCCTCCTCTTCCTCTTCCTCCTTTTCTTTATCTTCCACATTCTTTTACTCCTCCTCCTGCTTCTTCCTCCTCCTCCTCCTCTTTTCTATCAATCAATCTCTTTTTCCTTATATTCCTGCTCGGTTAGGTCAGTTTGGACCCTTATCCCTGGCGGCTAGAACTGTCAACTCGTAAAATGAAAAAAAAAATGTAAAGGTAAAGAAAGTGAAAAAAAAGCATGATAAAGGAAGAGAGAGAGAGAGAGAGAGACGGGAGCGTTGGTAGATGTGCGACAATCATCTAAAAAGTGCGATAGTTTGCTCCTCAGGTGTGTTTTAGTGTTAGTAAGATGACAGCTTGAGCAACGTTGCGTATCACCATCTACCTTGTCATCTTTTTTTTTTTTTGCAGTCAAGGGCAAAAAAATAATAATGAAAAAAAAAAGCCCGCTAAACAATATCCCTATAAAAAAAAAGTTTAGAAGAGTGGCTAAAATGAGGTCAGTTTTGGGAGAAGTGCCTTGATACATGTATATGCATTAATTATTGGGATTATTTACATGAATATAAAAGACGTTACAAATAGATAAGCTTTTATGTGCATTTCGTGTTTGTTAGTCCTAAAACCTGTGGTGAAGTGGTGTGAGTACGACAATGTGCGTGTGTCCGCCTGGCGTCACAACATCAACAAGCCGAGCAGCAGCACACACTCACCGCCCGCCGCCGTCCCCGCCTTCCTGCGTCTGACGGCCAGCTCGCCAGGCCCCAGGCCCTGCCCTCGTGACGCACCTTAACAACAACGACAGCCACAAGCAACCTGTACTGCCGGGGCTCTAGAGGCCGTGGCCCATGGCCTAACCTGCCACCTCAGACACTGCAGAAGGTCCCCGCGGCAGTAGCGGCAGCCTCCCCAGGCCGCAGCAGGGCACAGGGCCGGAGCGTCCCGGGCCGCAGTGACAGTCACACCAGCACAGAGTAGACCGCCGCAATGTCTGAGGGCGGCGGCCCCACGTACGCGTCCCTGACGCCGGCCAACCCCGCCATCATCAACGGGCTGGCGGCCGTGGACATGCAGGGCACGCACCTGGCCCCCGAGCACGGCCTGGTGAACATGGTGGCCGCCGTCATGCCCGACCACCACCAGCACCAGCACCAGCAGCAGCAGCAGCAGGCCGCCGCGACGCTGGCCTCGGTCCAGGACGGCCAGGCCAGCTCCGTGGACAGGAACACGCTGGTGGCCGTGCTGCAGTTCCTCAAGAAGAACAGCATGAAGGTGAGGACACACAAAACGTTGACCAAATGCCAGCCAATTTTTATCAGTAGTGTTGATGACTACCTGTGGGACCCTTATATTAAGGTTAGGTTAGGTTAGTTGAGCATCAACATCAAGCCGTCATCCTGCCCACCTGATGTACGACATCAGGCTGCGTGGTGGCCCGGGCCAAGGGGCGAGGCATGTGTCAATTTGTAATTCACCACGGCCTGATCACGAGTTCGACTCGCTTTCGCCAGCATGCTCTTTATAGTCAATTTTTGGGTACTGCCAGGACCTCACACACCACACACCCCGTCCCCCTTGCTCAAGGGGGGAGAGTAACCACTCCTACTCAACAGAAAGAATCTGGCCTGAGCGGTGCTCGAACTGCCGCCTGTTTAGCCGTGTAGCCTTGCAGCGCGGCGCTCTAGCTGATTGAGCTACCGGAGCAGTGTGTGTGTGTGTAGTCATCATTCAGCACAAGTTGGCGTGTTGCTTTCAAGCCACATTATTTTTTCTTAAGCTAAATATGCTTTATTTTATTTTATTATAAAGGTAGGATAGTTTTTCCTGAGGAAGTCAGTGAAGATACTTTTCTTGGTAGTTGTCTTGGATGAATATTCCAATCAAAATTCTCATCTTGCATCAAACCAATCTTCCTTATCTGTATGCATTTCTTATTTTGTGAAAGAAACTACACAAAATATTTGAGATGACAAATTGATATTTCCCACAAGTTTAACTTTATTTTTTTCATTATTGCTGCCCTGTCCCAGTCAACCCTCACTCAGTTTTATATTCTTTCTTTCCTTTTTTCCTCTTTTTCTTTGTTTTTGTTTTTTCCCCTTGCTGTTTCCTTTACTGTTAATAAAAATAACTATCCTGCAGCGGACGGAGGAGTTGCTGCGACAGGAGTGTAACTTCTTCGACCCGGTGGACGAGGACAAGCAGGGTGGCGGCCTGGGGGGTGACACGGAGGTCTCCAGCGTGCTCTCCGCCTACAAGAGCGAGGGTGACCCGGCCAAATACGAGGACGCCTTCAGGGCCCTCCACGCCTTCATCGAAAAGAGTCTGGACGCTTACAAGGTGACCTTTCTCGCACAAGAAATAATGACACAAAACTTAAGTATAAAGGAACAAATTCAGACTGCACCAAACTTTTCTTAACCAACTTTATATTGTGAGAATGGAATAAGCTCCTGCCTTCAGTGGTCAAGTGCAGTACAACTGATTCATTTAGAAGCAAGCTTGACTAACACTTCCTTCAACTTGATATTTACTGAAGTAGAAATGCAAAGTCTTGGTGAAAGTTGATTTAATGTAATTTCACTTAGGGTTAAGGGTAGACCGCCTCGTCTGGACCATAGGGTCTGAGTGGTCTGAATATCTATGTAATCACCCCTTTCATCCTCCCCAGCATGAGGCGTCGCTGGTGCTGTTCCCGGTGCTGGTTCACATGTACCTGGAGCTGGTGTACAACGGGCACGACGAGGTGGCGCGCACCTTCCTGGATCGGCTCAAGGGGACGCAGGAGGAGTGTTACCAAGAGGACCTGCACAAGCTGTCCCTCGTCACTAACCGCGAGCACATGTCAGGATACCAGATCATGGACAACTTTAGGTAGGTAGGGATGGTTGTTGTGTTTACTGTTTTGTTATTGTTTATTTATTTCTTTATTTTTATTTTGTTACTTTTACACCTCACTTAACCCCCTCACTAACTCCCCCATCCCCCCAGGTCAAGCCAGTTCACCATCCGCCTCTCCCGCGACACATACTCCCACCTGAAGCGCTTCCTGACGGAGTGTGGTGGCGGCCCGGTGCCCCGCATCATCCACGACCGCCTGTACCTGGACGTGTACGAGGGTGTGCCGCGGACCAGGGCGCAGGTGCTGGCCACCACGGGCGCCCAGGAGGGGGAGGCACCCAGGCAAGGTGAGAGGGGAGGAGGGGAGGAAGAAAAGAAAATATAAGAAGAGAGAGAGTGATGAAAATAGAAGTTAAAGGAAGGAAGAAATAATGAAGTGAGGGGGTAAGAGGGAGAAAGACAGTAAGAGAGGATGAAGGAGGGAAGGAAGAAAAGAAAATATTAGAAGAGAGAGAGAGTGATGAAAATAGAAGTTAAAGGAGGGAAGAAATAATGAGGTGAGGGGGTAAGAGAGAGAGAGAAAGACAGTAAGAGAGGGTGAAGGAAGGCGATTTACAAGGGGAGGAAGAGAGAGTAGGGGGAAGTGGAAGAGGAGAGGGAGGAAAAATAAGAAAAGGAGAGAAAGGGGGAAGATATGAGATGCATTAGGAGGGAAGGGAATCAACCTCATCCTCATGCACTTCCCTCCTTACTCTTTCTTCCTTTCTGTTGTTCTATCCTTGTTTCCTCCTCCTCCTCTCCTCTGATCCCCTTCCTCCCTGCAGTGAACAAGGTCAAGATCTACCACGGATTGCTGAAGGAACCGGAGATCCCCAACCTAGCCATGGAGGAGGAGGAGGGCGAGGAGGAGGGGGACAAGCCCAAGAAGAAGAAGCCCAAGAAGGACGCCCTGCAGAAGAGCAAGAAGAATGACCCCAATGCCCCACCCAGCAATAGGATACCCCTGCCAGAACTGTGAGTAGGAGAGGAGGATTGATGGAGAAGAAGGGGGAGGAGGAAGGAATGAGAGAGAAGTAGGAGGATGAGGAAGGAATGAGAGAGAAGTATGAGGAGGAGGAGGAAAGAATGAGAGAGAAGTATGAGGAGGAGGAAGGAATGAGAGAGAAGTAGAAGGAGGAGGAAAGAGAAGTAAGGGAGGGATAAAGAAAAGGAAGAGGCCTGAATTGTAAGAAGGAAGAAGAGAGAAGGAAAAGGAGAAGAGGGGAAGGGCTGATAGAGGAGTAGAGGGAAGGGAAGGGAGAATAATTTAGAGAGAAGGAGAGAGAGGGATGAATGAAAGGATTAAGAGAGGAGGAGGAGGAAAAGAAAAAACCTGGGAGTGTGGAGAGGAAGGAGAGTAGAGAAGGAAGAGGAAGAAGAAAAGATAAAGAAGAAATCTGGAACTACAAGAAGGAAGAAGAGAGGGGAAAGAATGAGAGAAAAGTTGGAGAAAGAAGTAAAAAGAAAGACCTTTTTGTATACGCCACTATTTTAACATCTTTCTACTTCCTCCACTCCATCAGGCGCGACATTGATAGGATGGAGCGAGCCAAGGCCTTCCGAGACACCCTGAAGCGCGTCACCCTGCTGAAGGACACGCTGCCCTCCATCTGCTTCTACACCTTCCTCAACGCCTCTGGAAAGTGAGTGTGTGTGGGTCTGAGTGTGTATGCATTTATTTTATTATTTTTATAGCATAGGAGACGAAAGGCAAAAGTAAGTCTGTCGCTTGTCTTCAAAATGGAAAAAGTGTGTGTGTGTTTTATTTATTTATTTTTTTATTTTTTTTACAGTAAAGGAAAAAGCTCGGGAAAAAGAATTATAGGAAGGAAACCAGAAAATAGATGCAGAAAAAGAACTAGGAGAAAAAAGACAGAAAAACGAGCAATAAACAGGAAAAAAAAAGATACAGAAAAAAGTTTGCTATGTCGCTGGTCTCGAAAAAGCGAAGTGTGTGTATGTATGTGTTTGTGTGTGTTTCAGAATTTCTCCTTTAACCCAGTAGCTGTGGGGATCATGTTTCTTAACTTAAAGGCCCCTCTAAGTGAGAATAATGAGAAATAATCATCACTCACACAAACCATTTCATAATATATATCAACGCATTTGTGATCAGTTTATGCATCATCTATTTTGGGGGGTATATATCATGGCAAAAATTTGACCCGTCGCTGGTACGCGGTAAAGCCACAAATTTGGCCCGTCGCTGCTACTGGGTTAAAAAATCACCAATTATACCTCTTCAAAATCTTACACTCCCCTCTCTCGACAGCATCACAGCGGTGGACATCTCAGACGACTCCAGCATCCTGGCATACGGCACGGCTGACTCCCAAGTGCGCGTCCAGAGCATCACTCCCACCAAGCTGAGATGCATGAAGTCAGCGGAGCAGCTCAGTGACATTGACAAGGAGGCTGGTGAGTGGAGGGACAGATGGATGTTTAAATTTGAGTACCTAACCTACTACGAAGGCGAAGGATGTGAGGAACGATCTTCTTTCCTTCTTCTTTTTCTTCGTATTTTTTTACTTTACTTTTCTTCTTTTTCTTCCACCTTTTCTCCTGTTTAAACATCTCTACTCTATTCTTGTTTTATTCCAACCTTGTATCCTTTTCTTCCTTTTTCTTCTAATTCTTCTACTTTTCTTTTTCTTCTTCCACCTTTTCTCCTGTTTAAACATATCTACTCTTCATATTTTATTCCAACCTTGTGTCCTTTTCTTCTTCTCCTTTTTCTCCTACTTTACAATGATCTTCTTTTCTTCTTTTTTCTTCGTATTCTTCTACTTTACTTTTTCTTCTTTTTCCACCTTTTCTCCTGTTTAAACATCTCTACTCTATTCCTGTTTTATCCCAACCTTGTAACTCTCTTTCCTCTTTTAAACCTCTTCTCTATTTCAATTCCATTCTTATTCTATTTCAACCCTATATATCTTTTCCTCTTCAAACCTCTACTCTGTTCCTCTTCTTTTTCAATTCCAGCCTACTCTAATCAACCCATTCTTCCTTCCTTCCTTCCTTCCCTTTCCATTTTCCTTTCTCTTTTCTCTTCCTATTCCTTTTTTACTCATCTCTTCCTCTCTATTCCTCTTCCTTTTCAATTCCAACCTACTCTAATCAAGCCCTTTTTCCTTCCTTTTCCTTTTTCCTTTCTCTTTTCTCTTCCTTTTTCCTTTTTTTACTCATCTCTTCCTCTCTATTCCTCTTCCTTTTCAGTTCCAGCCTACTCTAATCAACCCATTCTTCCTTCCTTCCTTCCTCTCCATTTTCCTTTCTCTTTTCTCTTCCTTTTTCCTTTTTTTCTCATCGCTTCCTCTCTTCTCCATTCCTGATCTATTCTAATGTATTTTATCCTTACTATCTTTCCATTTCCCTTCCATCTTACTTTCCCCCATACTAACCGCCTCCTCTCCCCCGCCCCCAGACGACGTGTTGGTGCGCATGATGGACGAGCGCACGGCAGAGACGGTGCGCACGCTGCTTGGCCACGCCGGACCTGTGTATTCCGTGTGCCTCAGCCCAGACCGCAACCTCCTCCTCTCGGCCGGGGAGGATGGGACCAGTGAGTATTGTGTGTGTGTGAGAGAGGGAGAGAGAGGGGCTTAAGGGGTGGGGAGTAAGGGTAGGAAAGTGTGTGTATTAGGGAGGGTAGAAGAGGAGGGGGATATGTGTGTGTGTATGGTATAGTAAGTCAGTATTGAAGTGTGTGTGTGTGTGTGTGTGTGTGTGTGAGGGAGGATTGAAGGGGTGTGAGGGGAGGAGGGGTAGGAGTGTGTGTGTGTGTGTGTGTGTGTGTGTTCAGGAGGGGTGGAAAGGGGAAGTATGCAGGGGGGAGGGAAGGGTATGAAAGTATGTGTGTGTGTTTTACAGGGAAGATATGGAATTGTATGGGTGGGATGATGTGTAGACGTGTGCATGTGTGTGTTTATGTGGAAGGCGGTGTTTGTGCAGGTGTGTGTGTGGGATATGTGGATGCTGTGTGTGTATGGAAAGGGGAATGATATGTGGGTATGTGTGGAAGTGTGTGTGTGTGTGTGTGTGTGTACTATTTCCAACACCAAGACAAGTCCACTCATCCTCCACCTTTCTTCCGGCCAGTCCGCCTGTGGAGCCTTCAAACGTGGACCTGCCTGGTGGTGTTCAAGGGCCACATCTTCCCCGTGTGGGATGTCAAGTTCTCCCCCTACGGTTACTACTTTGCCTCCGGGGGACACGACCGCACCGCACGCCTCTGGGCCACCGACCACCACCAGCCACTCAGGATATTTGCCGGCCACTTCTCGGATGTTGACGTGAGTGTGTGGGTGTGTGTGGGAGGAGGAGGAGATGAAAGGCTGACAAGATGATGTTGATTTATTTTACTGATCAAGAAGAAAGAAATAACCAAAAAATTAGTTACTTTAGTCGCGAAATTATTCCACGTGTGTGTGTGTGTGTGTGTGTGTGTGTGTGTGTGTGTGTGTCCCATTCTTCTGTTGATATGTGTTTCTGTGAGTTCATCTGTTTTTTGTCTGTCTATCTTTATTTGTGTGTGTGTCTGCTTCTTTGTCTGTCTACCTGTGTGTGTGTTCATCTGTTTGTCTATCTGTGTGTGTGTGTGTGTGTTTGTGTCTGTCTATCTTTATTTGTGTGTGAAGGAGTATCTGTATGTTTGTGTGTGTGTGTGTGTAGCTTCTCTCTCTCTCTCTCTCTCTCTCTCTTGTGATGTTGGATGAGCTGTTTGCTTCCTCTGTGGTGCTGTGTAGCTCATTGCAGTTTGAATTAAAATAATATTAGTGTGTGTTTATATCTTTGTTTTTACTATAGTTGTGAGAAATGACCTACACTCTCTTTGTTTTAAGGGACAACTATATTTTTTAATCATTTCATTTTCTACAGTAATATTTCTAGGCTTTCCCTCCCTTCATCTCTTCCTTCCCTCTTTTTTCTGCATCTTTCCTTCCTTTTCCTCTTCCTTTCTCCATCCTCTGTTCCTCCTCTTTCCCTTCCCCCATTCACTCCCTCCACCCGTTGTTTCCATATCACATCCCTCAGTCTGTCTTCCTTTCCCTTCCTCATCCTCTCTTCCCATCATTCTCTTCCCTCATTCCCATTCACTCCTTTCCCTCCATTCCTCCTCTTCCCCTTCCCCCCCATTCACTCCCTCCACCTGTTGTTTCTTTATCACATCCCTCACTCTGTCTTCCTTTCCCTTCCTCATTCTCTCCTCCCGTCATTCTCCTCCCTCATTCCCATTCATTCCTTTCCCTCCATTCCTCCTCTTTCCCTTCCCCCCCATTCACTCCTTCCACCTGTTGTTTCCATATCACATCCCTCGCTATGTCTTCCTTTTCCTTCCTCATCCTCTCTTCCCCCATTCCCTTCATTCCTTTCCGTATCTTTATCCTCCCTTTCTCCATCTCATCCCTTCCCTTATTTTCCCCTTTACCCATCAGTCTTGCCTCATCACGCACTCATCTGTCCGTCTGTCTGTCTGTCTGTGTTCCAGGTGGTTCAGTTCCACCCCAACAGTAACTACGTGGCCACCGGCTCCAGCGACCGCTCTATCCGGGTGTGGGACACTCTCAACGGGAACTGTGTGCGTGTGTTGACCGGCCACAAGGTGCGTTTCTCTCTCTCTCTCTCTCTCTCTCTCTCTCTCTCTCTCTCTCTCTCTCTGTCAAATCACCTAGGTTTAAGGACAAACCACCTAGTCTGGACCATAGTGTCTGTGTTTTCTGAATCTATGTAAATCTATGTAAATCACACACCATGGCGGAGGAGGAGGAGAAGGAAGAGGGGCCGACAAAACAACAGTTACATGACGTCTTCTACCCCATGCCTGGTGTCCTTAGAGGTGATAAGGCTTTTTACCCCTCTGTCCCTGCCGTTATGCCTGGAGTAGTGGAGATACTGATGAGTCTGGAGGTGGTGGGTGTGTGAGTAGTTGAGATGTCTTGGTGTAGTGGAGACAGTGATGAGTCTGGAGGTGGTGGATGTGCCAGTAGTTGAGATGTCTTGGTGTAGTGGAGACAGTGATGAGTCTGGAGGTGGTGGGTGTGTGAGTAGTTGAGATGTCTTGGTGTAGTGGAGACAGTGATGAGTCTGGAGGTGGTGGATGTGCCAGTAGTTGAGATGTCCACGCCTGGAGTAGTGGAGATACTGTCGAGGCTGGAGTTGGCGGGCGTGCCCCCAGGGGGTGCCCCTGACACCCCTCATTCTCTCGCTGACATGGGTACAGGCAACACCGTCTCGCTCACCGTGCGCGTCCGCGTGCACGTCCCCGGGCGCTGCAAGCGTCCAGATCGCGTCCGAGTCATCGTGAAGGAGCGCGGCGCGCTCTTCTTCGCCTACAAGCGCAAGCTGATGTCCATCCCCCTGGAGGAGGGCGGCTGGAGGCTGAGGGAGGAGGAGGAGGGGGAGGAGGTGAGGTACAACGAGGCGGCCGCGGCCGCGTCCCTCAAGCTGGGGAAGTTGATGCGGAAGGCCGAGGACCAGCGGCTCGCCCTGCAGCTGTACTGCCTGCGCGGCCGCGCCGTGCAGCACAAGGCGCTGGGCGGCCTGGCGCGGCTCATGCGGCAGGCGCGTGACAACGAGCTGCTCCTCGCCCTGCACTACCCCGGCTGTGCCCGCCGCGAGCACCCGTTGTTCCCGGCGGGGCCCGGGGGAAGCCTGGCGCGGCCGGCGGCGGAACAAAGGGCCGGCGTGGCCAGCCTGCCTGCAGAGCCTGGCCCGCTGCTGCTGCCCGCCGTCCAGGAGGGGGTGCAGGCCAGCCCTGCGAGTGTTGCGCCCCGTGCCAGGGAGCCGCCGCCGCCCCGCCCCGTCCGCTTCCCCGACTCTGGGTCCGTCTTCGCCGAGCTGCTGCGGGAACATGACCTCCTGGAGGAGGCTGCGGCCAAGAGGGCGGCAGAGGAGAGGGAGGCGGCGCGGGCGCCGGCCGGCAGCTGTTCGGCGGACTCACCGCGGCCGACGACAGGGAAAGGAAAGGAAAAGACCAGGAAAAGTAGCCACGCTAAGGAAAGCAAAGCCGGAAAAACAAGAAAAGCAAGGAAAGGAAGAGAACAACACAAACAGGACAGGAAAGACCGGCGCCTGGAGCGGCTCCTGCAGCTGGCGCACGCCGAGGAGCGGGACAACACCGTCCACCGACCCGGCTGTCCCCACCGAATAGCCCCGCCCCGCCCCGTCCGCTTCCCCGACTCGGGCTCCGTCTTCGCCGAGCTGCTGCAAGACTTTGAGCTCCGGGCCGCCCAGGAGGAGGCGGCGGCAGAGGAGAGGGAGGCGGCCAGGAGGGCAGCAGAGGAGCGGGCGGCGGACACGTCTGCTCTTAGGCGGGGACTGCAGCACGTGCCGACGGCGGCAGCAGCCCTGCTGTGGGTCGTCGCGGTGACTGTCGTGCGGGCGCTGCTGCCCACGCCGGTGGCGGTGCTCCTGGTGGGGTTCTGCGTCTGGCTGGCCATGGGGATGCCTGCCCTTTGGCCCGACGGCCCCTGGGGCCCTGAGCGGGCGGCCCCGGAGCCGCGACGCTTCATCCCGCTGCCGCCCGGCCCGCCGCCTCACGCCCCGAGGCCGACGGCGAGGAGAAGAAGGGAAAACACCCGGGGAGCTAGATACGCCTGCGGCAGCAAGGCCCGAAGAATGAGAACAAGAAGGAAGACAACTGGAAAACACGCACGGAACAGGAAAGGCCGGGAAAGTAACGCCAGAGAGAGGAATAAGGGAGGAAAAACACGGAACAAAGCTGAGGAAGGCAAGTTCGGCTGAACAGTAAAGCAAGACAAAGGTTGAAACAGGTCACCGTGAGGCGCGGCTCAGGCCGGGGCCGCGCGGGGACTCCCCTGGCTCTCCCCTGGCTGACATGTGCGCCGCCCGCCTCGGGGCCCGGGTTCGAATCCCGGGCGGAGTGTTCGGAGGATTTGTTCTTCCGAACAGATTAATTTTTGTCCTTCTTCGAGAAGTGGACCCCCCCGACGACAGGAGGAAGGACAGAAAAGACGCGCGAAACAACAAAATCAAGAAGTAAAGCAAGGAAAAAAGTCAAACACGAGGTAAAACAGGAAAACTGACCCAACACGAGCACAGGAAGATGTGATGACAAGGAAGAAAAGAAGACAGCCAAGAAGCCGCACGAGGAACAGTGTCGCGGAGAGTGTGAGGACCAGCGTGTGGAAGTTACCAGCCGGGCAGGACACGCTGCAGTGTTTGTGTTTATAGAAGGGTGAAGGGCTTTAATAAGGGTGTGTTAGCAGTGTTGAGAGAGCCGGGCAGGACACGCTGCAGTGTTTGTGTTTATAGAAGGATGAAGGGCTTTATTATGGGTGATGTTTAATAATGTTTTGATGGGAATAGAACCGGTAGGACACGTCGCAATGGGTTTATGTTTATAAAAGGGAATGCTAATAAGTTTTTGGTGGTAAGAGAGCCGGGCAGGTCACACAGCAATGGGTTTGAGTTTATGAATGGATGAAAGGGTTTTATAAGGATGGTGTTAATAAGGTTCTGAAGGACAAGAGAGTCGGGCAGGACACGTAGCAATGGGTTTGAGTTGGATGAGTGGCACAGGCCTGGCAGGCGTGTTGTGAGCGCCAATATGGTGGATGCATTCAAGAGGAGGTTAATTAAGTTCATGAACAGTGAGGTTAGGTTCACAGGAACTGCCTTGTATAGACCTACCGGCCTCCTGCAGACTCCTTATGTTCTTATGTTCTTCTTATATTCTGAAAACTACATCCTATTACTGTACTCTCTCTCTCTCTCTATTGGACTGTTCTATCACTTTCTTCCTTTTTTAGTTTTGATTTTTTTTCTCTACCTTTATCATTTTGTCCTGTTATCAGTCTCCCCTTCTCTTTTTGGTACAGTTTTCTTTGTTTTCTTTTCTTTTATTTATTTATTTTTCCTCTGCATTTACTAGACTTTTATATATATATATATATATATATATATATATATATATATATATATATATATATATATATATATATATATATATATATATATATATATATATTTTTTTTTT
The DNA here is from genome assembly GCF_024679095.1 of Eriocheir sinensis. NCBI lineage: Eukaryota > Metazoa > Arthropoda > Malacostraca > Decapoda > Varunidae > Eriocheir > Eriocheir sinensis. Next base: position 17,510,148 of record NC_066538.1, read on the forward strand.
CATGAATGTACAAGTAAGTGATTTTTCCACCCACACTGTCCTCACTAACTCTCTCTCTCTCTCTCTCTCTCTCTCTCTGCCTGTTTTTGTTGGACTTCCATTACTCTTCCTTTCTCTTCTTTTCCTTCTCTTCCTTTCTTTTAAATATATTCTCTCTCCCTCTGTTTCCCTCCCTCACCCCCTTTCTGTCTCCAAGGGACTGTTTCACTACTTCTTCCTGTCTATTTTTCTTTATTTTCACTTCAGTTTACATGACTTCCACCCACAATGTCCTCACACTAACCTCCAGGGCATGATATATCTATATTTTTCTTCCATTTACACGAGACCCCTTCAACAATTTCCTACAGACAGATTACCAATGAGACGATGCTTCTGGAATTATGCTTCAGCTCGGTGGAATGACCTGGGATAATAACAATATACAAGCGACTCTTTCACCAACACTGTCCAGTATTATAAGACATTTTCGCTTCTCTCATCAACTATTTCTAAAGGTCAAAGAGGGGTTAATCGGGTTCTAATGAGTGCTTTTCTAGGTTCATGCTACTGAGGAGGGGTCGAATTATCACCAGTCATAAAACTACTACTGGAAATGCCCAAAACTCATACGAAAGCCTTGGCAAATATATGAACTTGGGAGACGCAATGTTTAAAATACGACCCAATGTCCTCACACCAACCTTTTCTCCCCTCCAGGACATCATTGACGCCCTCGCCTTCTCCCCGTGCGGCCGCTTCCTCGCTTCAGCTGGTGGGGACAAGCGTGTCTTGGTCTGGGACATGGCACATGGCCTCCTCATAGCAGAGATGGCCTCACACACCTCCACCATTTACACCATTGCCTTCTCCAGGGACTGCAATGTTCTGGCCTCAGGTAAGTTAGGGAAGTCGGTCTCACATTAAATAGGTAACGTAAGGCTTCCTCTTTGTATGTGTGTGTGTGTGTGTGCTGTGGTCAATAAACTATCTATCTGTTTGTCTATCTATGTGTGTGTGTGTGTGTGTTTGAATGCCATGATCAAGTCACTTCTCTATCTTTTTGCACTCTAGGCAGCTCCAGTTTGGTCTCTCTTTATAATATATTTCTCTTAAGCTTGGTATGACATTTTCTGCCACTCTTATACATTCATCATGTCAATTCAAGTGTGAGTGTGGGTGTGGGTGGGAGAGTGGGTGATTTGTGGGAGGAGTAGCAAGCATCATAAGGTCAAAAAAGGAAAGAAAAAAAAATCCCATTAAATGCTACTTCTTTAAAAAGATCGTTTGTGTGTGTGTGGATGTGTTTGGGTCTTGGTAACCATTGTGTCTGGCCGCAGGAGGGATGGACAACTGTGTCAAGCTCTGGGACTTCAGCCGCGTGATAGAGGACAACCACGATGAGGACATCAACGTGAGCAGCAACCCGGAGATCAAACGCGGCGGCGACTCACTCCTGCTCGGCACCTTCCCCACCAAGAGCACACCAGTCCTTGCCGCTCACTTCACGCGCAGGAACGTCCTCCTCGTTGCTGGCCCCTTCGAAGGCTGAGCTGTATTGGGACTGTCTGGGTAAGTCTCGTCGGCAGCCCCTCAAAGCCACACTAGGACAGGTTCAGGAGGTCTCGATGCCGCACCCTCGCCGATTTCCATGTTCGTCTCTGATTGTCCTGTGTTGTTGGTATCGAGGAATGGAAGAGTTCAGGCAAGGAGTGAGTCTCATAGCATTGCACCCTCGCTGATTCTCACATTTGTTTCGATTAGTCTGATGATGTGTTTTGTCAACGTGATTTTTGGCCTTAGGGAATGGAAGAGTTCAGGTGAGGAGTGAGTCTTGTGTCGCTAGCTTGTATTTTGTTTCTGTTAATCTGGTGTGTTTTGCCAATGTGTTTTTTGGCATGAAGGAGTGGAAAGTTGAGGCAAGGAATGAGTCTTACAGCATTAGTTTGTATATTATTTGTTAGTCTGGTATTGTGTTTCAGCATCAAGGAATGAGAGTTGAGGCAAGGAGTGAGTCTTGTGTTGCTAGCTTGCATATTGTTTCCATTAGTCTGGTATTGTCTTTTTGGTATCAAGGAATGAGAATTGAGGTGAGGATTGAGTCTTGTGTCGCTAGCTTGTATATTGTTTCCATTAGTTTGCTGTTGTGTTTTTGGTATCAAGGAATGAGAGTTGAGGCAAGGAGTGAGTCTTGTGTTGCTAGCTTGTATTTTGTTTCCATTAGTCTGGTGTTGTGTTTTTGGTATCAAGGAATGAGAATTGAGGCAAGGAGTGAGTCTTGTCTCATTAGTTTGTGTACTGTAGGTGGATACAAATGTCTGTTCAGTTATAGACCAAGGTGTAGGTGATGGATGACTATTAGGTGACTCAAGACGACCTTTGTACCACCTAAAGCGAATATCCGTTTACTTGGTTAAGGACATGAATGGTTCTACTTAATGGATCACTTTGCTGGCAGGTGACAGGAGACCAAGTACCTTTGCCACCAGTAGGTTATGATGGCCTGCGAAGTTTATTGGAAGTTTATGCTATCACTAGTTTCTATTCTGTAGCCTGACATAAAGATCTTTTAATTGCTCGTAGATGACTGTAGACAACTTTGCTTCCTGTAGGTTATTATGGCCGGTGAATTTTAATGGAAGTTGTCTATAGTACTTATCACTAGTCTATTCTGCAGCCTGACACCAAGATCTTTCAGTTGGTTATGGACAGAAATATGTTTACTTAACCCGGTAGCAGCGACGGGCCAAATTTGTGCCATGATTTAAACCCCCCAAAACAGATGATACATCTGATCACAAATGCTTTGATATATATTATGAAATGGTTTGTGTGAGGGGTGATTTTTTTTTGCTTGGAGGGACCATTAAGAAACATGATCCCCACTGCTACTGGGTTAAATCACTGCTCGTTGGTGACTGTCAACGACCTTGCTTCCTGTAGGTTATGATGGCCTGAGTTTTAATGGAGGTTGTCAATGGTACTCATCACTAGTCTTTATCATGCAGCCTGACACCAAGATCTTTTAGTTGGTAATGAACAAATGTATCACAAATCCCTGCTTGTAGGTGAGTTGACCACCTTGCTTCCTGTAGGTTATGATGGCCTGTGGAAGTTGTGAATAAGATAAGTATAAAATTTTAGGTTACTGGTTTAAGGATAGGGACAAAGGATAGGATGCCTGTAACATCTGCTCACTTAAACACACACTTTCCATTACCAGTTAAGATGGAAGGTAGACAGAGTGAGTAGATCACCAGAGCAGTCATCAGTAGAAAGACATACATGTTGTCGGGTAATCCTCAGCTAAAGACAAGGAAAAAATGGTTGGATTGTTTAAATGTTTATGTATTTCAATTCCCAGGTAGACAAACGTGTACAAAGGTTTTCCTTCTTTACTGTTCCTGCTGCACACCCTCACAGAGTCAGTCCTCTGTGTAGCCTCGGGCTGGTGGAGTCTCGGCTGTTGTGAGGTTTTCAGGTTCATCTTTGGTCTTAAATTGAGGCAGCATTTGTGGAGCTTTATTTCTGTTTTTTGTGATAAATTACATTGATGTAAAAATCAATTACAGTAAGTGAGGACTTAGAGTAAGGTGTACATACAACTATTTTTCTATATTTAAATGTTCAGATATTATTTTAAATACAGATGCAAAAGTTGGTTTGCGGGGCCGCCGAGCGCTGCTGTCGCCGCAGCCACTCGGCTGACCGTTACGTCGAATAAGAGAAATTTACGTCTGGCCGTTCAGAACCTACTTTGTTGCGAGGCTGTGCAGTTCATGACGAGCCTTGTGATGTTGAGAGCAGCGTTTGTTCCAGAGTAATTCCACTGAAATTTACAAGTAAAGGTTGAAGTGTTGATTGACATTTTCTTCCAATCTGAACTCCCCGGGACAGTCAGTCGCCCCCAGAGCCTTCAGGCTTTGCTACACAAGAATGGTTAGTCTGTCCCACTCTGCAGTGTTTGTCCCACAAGGCTTTTCTGTTCACCTAGCTTTCCAAAGTCCATAAAAGTTACATATAACTTCTTATCCTTTTATTATTTATAATAGGTACTTTTAACTGTACAAGATTGTTGTCTGACTTTGCAGTTCAGTGTACACACAAAGTGGTCCATTGTGCCAGGCTTGAGAGAACACCCTTGGCAAGAACTCCTGAGCACAATGGAGCACACCAAATACTAGATGATGTGCCAATCAAGTTTGACCCCTAGAATAAGTCTTCAATAATAACAATTTTAATACAGGAAAATATATTTCAAAACTTAACTGGTAAGGTTCATGACTGATTGAAACCTGCCCGGCTAGAGGCCAAAGCAGGGCAGAGCACAGGCTTAAACTAAGTATACAGATTTACAGTGCCTGCCACAGCTGTATGCCAGGCACCAGACCCTGCAGACACGCTGCAACAAGCAAAGCCACACCCATTCCCTTTGTTTACAGTGATGCATGATGTCGGCCACCAGGCATCGGTGCTGCCAGTCCTCTGGCCAACACACCCTTGGGCCTTCTGCAGCTTGTGTGCTGAGCTGCGTGTTGTTGGTCAGCAACACCTTGCCTCATCTCCCGTCACAAGCTGCTCTGCTCCGGCCCGGGGGTCTGGACCACAGTTGTTACAGGAAAAAATAAGTGAAACAATAACACACATCATTCAGCTACACAAGGCTGTGACCAAACAAAGGAAACAGTTGGGCAAATTGATTTGTGAGTGTTATGTGAGGAGCTGGGTGAGGCAAAACCAAGAAGACTTTCCCCATGACTGGTATTCTTGAAAACCATCAGAGACAAAGCTCTTCACTGATAACTGTCAGTCCTGGGGGAAGCCTTCTTGGGCTTAGCAGGATGTGGTTTGGCTGTGGGCAGGTCTGCACCGCCACTGTCTTTGAAGCGTCTCGCTCGGCCTGTCAAAGACAACTCGCATACATCAACTTGCTCAACCATTTCCTTTGTTTGGTGCCCAACCTTGTGCAGACCAATGATCTGTGCTGCTTCAGGCTAGACTTATCTCTGCTCATAACAACACTGGTCCAGAGCCTCAGCCAGAGCAGCGAGTGACGGGAGCGGAGGAAGCACCCATCGGCCTGTCATCCTACACTCGCCAAAAGCTACAGGAGACCTGAGGCTGTGCTGAAGAACATGACATCACTAGTAGCTGGTGGCCAGAATAATGCACTGGTGCTAATAAACAAGGGAAGCAGTGTGGCATTGTTCTTCTGTCTGGCATACAAGTATGACAAGCACTGCTTAACTATTACTAATATATTTAGGGATTTTACAGAAAAAAAAATAAAAATAAAAAATAAAGCGGAGAACATATATGAGCACTTTCGGAGGCTCCTTCCAAGAAAGGACAAATTGTCATAACCTGGATCTTGACACCATCTCTGGAGGAAGTTGCATCAGACTTGGGTGCTGCCCACCCCACACCCCCTAGCGGGCGTGATCCCGGATCCCGGGAACAGGACCGATGTCGCCCAAGTCTAATGTTACCCACAAGAAGATAACATAAAAGAATGTACATGTGACAGAGAAATTCTTCCCTACACAATGAAATGTAATTATGTAATATACATTATCACATGGCCAATCATGGTCAAGCACAAGATGTGACAGGACTTTTTAGAAGTGTGATGGTTTACTGGTGTACAGAAGTGCCACATGAGCAACAGACACACTGTTCCATGTATGACCATGTTAGCTAGAACTTAACTGTGTAAAGACTGACTCAGGCTGCTGTACAACACACAACTATCAGCTCTGCACATAAAGCTGGATAAACACCACATCCTTCCGTCCTCCACTGAGGTGAGTGAGCAGGTAATTACATGGTTGGGGCGGAGGCGGAGGCCGCCACCGCCCACTCCTGCCGCACGCCCAACCCTGCGTCATCCATCCACAAGTTCCCTTTAAAATTGCTAACACGTACTCGCAAGTTGGGGTGGAGGGTTTAAACTACTAGAATTGATAAATAATGGGAATGACAATACAATGTGCAAATGATACCAAGTAACAAATGGAAATCAAGTTACATAACAATTACAGTATATTCCACGGACGTGTGAGCCCCAACAGGCCGGCAGAAAGTGGCCCGTGTGATTCACACCTGCCCAGTACATGGTTGGCTTAAAAAACAGATCACACAGTCATTGATGATGAGTACCTTTCCACACTTACGGTTCTGACTCAAAAACCTGACACGGAAGAAATAACCAAAGCTTGACAAGAATAATTTTCCAAGTCAACTGATTATTTTTGACAAGCTGAGACCCATGCATAAAATTTGAACCTAGGAATGTTGCAATCTTCATGTCCAATGGAGAAAAGTGAGCTACCAGCAGCTGGGTATCGTAACTTACACTAGCATCACATTGTTCCACCTGCAACACAAGCAAACACCTCATTAATTTGGAAAACTGTTATTAGCTCAGTCATCTCGTCTGGGTTTGCCTCTCTCAAACCCTTCACTACGCAGGGAGGATTACTTTGTTGTTAGTCTGACATTTCATTCTCTTTTTAAACTAACTTTTTGGTGACCAGGACAAGGTAAAAAAAGAAAAAACATCCCAATAAATAGAAGTGTAGATGAAGGAAGACAAATCACACAATGATACAGACTAAAACTGGTGAAAAAACAATTAAAAAAGAGACAGGCTCATATATACCTAGTCTGTCTTGGCATTTAGCAGGAAAGGAATATGCTGCAGAGGAGAATGTTTACACCAGGGAGGAGAGAGTGTAGGATCATCAAGAGTGGGAGAGACTCATGGGGCCACATTATTAAACATTTCGTTGCCTATACACACGTATTTGACATGGCTTTTGTAGAAGTTGTGGGCCTTTGCAGGGGTAGTTTTTTTTAACCCAGGTGTGAGTTTGACCTTCCTTCTGTACCATGAACTCTAAAAAAACACTCATGAGAACCCTTTTTACCTCATTTTTGGCCCTTAGAAATAATTGATGTGAGTCGGTAGCATCTAAGAATACAGATCGCAGCCCGTCTGACCCCATAAGGGAAAATGAGGATATTAAATGAAAAGGAGGAGACTGTTTACACACTACCTGTTGAGGATAGCGAGAAGTGTGGAGTCGAGAATAAACTGATAAATACTCGTCCTTCTTTGTGTGCACTTTGTTTTCTTTTTCTTTATATCAGAGGAAGTAGTCAAGGGCCAATTAGAAAAATAGTACGGGGGGAAAAACTAAAAAGCCTGCAATACAACTACCCCCCATAATGGAACTTGGGTGCCTTTCTTGCTAAATTCCTACCAACTACTGCAATGACCAAACTTTGAATACACACTACCTGCTACCCCCCCCCCCCCCCCTCTCCACCACACTGCTGCCCCCCCACCTCACCTGTGCTGAAGGTGATCACTTGCAACAGCCAGCAGTGGCTTGTGCCGGGCCGGGTGTCAGGGTCACATCGCCCCGCGGGGAGCCACTCGCACTGTTGTCACTCTTTGGCAGTTTCTTGGCTGTGGGGGAAGGGAAGCGTTACTCTACTCACCCAGACATGAGCGACAAGAGGCAGGAGTGGGAGTGAAGGAGAAGGTTTGATAATTGAGGGAAGTTAAGACATAAGCAACAAAAAGAAGCAAGAGTGGCAGTGAAGGAGGTGTGATAAACAAAGGAAGGAGGGAATAAGACAAACCAGACATGAGTGACAAGAAGCAGGAGTGGAAGTGGAGAAGGTTTGATAACTGTGGGAAGTTAAGACATAAGCAACAAAAGAAGCAAGAGTGGAAGTGAAGGTGGTGTGATAAACAAAGGAAGGAGGGAACACACTGTCAGGTATACAGAAACAAGACAAACCAGACATGAGTGACAAGAAGCAGGACCTGAAGTGGAGATGAAGGTGAAGGTTTGATAACTGAGGAAAGTTACAGTGAGGGAACATGCCACTGGAGATATAGAAAGACAGACAAGAAGAAATGATGGGCTACAAATCAGACATGTGTGATATGATGCAGGAGTGGGAGTGAAGATGAAGGTTTAATAATTCAAGAAAGTAAGTCAGGGAACATGCCATTGGAGATACAGAAAGACATAAATAGAAATGATGGGCTGTGAGAACGTTAACAAGCTCTCTTTATATACATGACTGGAAGAAGAAGAGGATGCTAGTTGAAGTCAATAAAACCAAGATGTCAAAAAGTCAGGAAATTCACCTTCCCATATAGAACTATTGACAAGGAATGGTCTTAATCCAGAGGTGGTTCATACAAGTCTTAAAACAAATATGATTCATCCTGTAAGGTAAAACTACGTAAACACACACACACACCTATTGCCAGGAAGATGTCATTAACGTTCATGGCAGTTTTGGCAGACGTTTCCATGAAGAGGAGAGAGTTTTCCTCGGCATAGGTCTGCGCCTCTTCATACTCCACCATCCTCTTGTTGGCCAGGTCTGCCTTGTTGCCGGCCAGCGCTATCACAATGTTGGGGGACGCCTGACGCTGCAGCTCCTTTACCCAGGTCTTGGCCCGGCCGAATGTGTCCTGCAAACAAGGGGTGGCTTAGAAAGGGAGGAAGGAGTCTAGAGATTGAGAAAGTTGGAAGGTTTCGTTTAGTCGGCGCAACATCTGTGGTCATATGCCAGAGAGAGACAGAAGGGGAAGGAATTATAAAAGGGAACAGATCCCGGGAGACGGGACACAACCCCCGATTAATACCTGGTACCCATTCACTGCTGGGTGGACAAGGGCGTAGGGTATCGGAAAAGCCGCCCAAATTTTTCCACTCCGCCCGGGAATCGAACCTAGGCTCTCAGTTTTGACCAGTGTGCTAACCACTGCACCACAAAGCCCCCTAGATTGAGAGACGAAGCTGCCTGCAAGACTGGAGACATGGGTGATGGTCTACAACTCCAGTAAAGGGCAATACTATGTGCACACAACTCAAGTCATAAGGATGTTCAACTTGGTTCACCTTGCACAAATATTTGACAATGGATTCAAAACATGTCATTGATGTTTAATTTCCCTTACAAGTGCACTTCTGTTGAATTTGTTATGTTTCAGCAGGTAAGTTCAACATCATTCTTCTTCCCATGGCAGTGAAAGTAGCCTGAGCCTTGAAACAAACCCCAAGTCACAACACAGAGCCTTCACATTTCACCCCACCATGAGCCACACACAACACAGCCTCCCACTCATGAGAACCTGAAAAATCTACTTTGTGGCCTTGAGAAATAGTAGTTGTGAGAGGCAAAACCAGCTGAGAATACAAACACAGGGCCTTGAAACACAAACCCAAGTCACAACACAATTTCCCACCATGAGAGGCAAAACCAGCTGAGAATACAAACACGGGGCCTTGAAACACAAACCCAAGTCATAACACAATACCAGGAGCTACACATAACACAGCCTCTAATTCATGAAACCCCAACTAATCTACTTTGTGGCCTTGGGAAATGGTAGTTGTGGGAGCCTAAAGAATCTCAGAATACAAACACAGGGCCTTGAAACACAAACCCTAAATCATAACAGCGCATCTTCACCTCCAGAACTCACACAACACAGCCTCTTCAAACACCCACACCAGGACCCACATGGACACACCACAGCCTCATGCTCCACGCCTCGGCCTCACCTGATTTGTGATGTCATATACAACAATGGCAGCCTGGGCGCCGCGGTAGTACATGGGGGCTAGACTGTGGTACCTCTCCTGGCCGGCCGTGTCCCAGATCTCAAACTTAACCGTAGTGTCGTCCAAACATACAGTCTGGGTCAGGAAGGCGGCTGGCAGGGGAGAAGGGAAAGGAGGTGATGAGAAGAATGTCAGAGAAATGAGCTCAGAATCATTACCTTTACAATACAGACATTCAATCTACGTGAATCTGTTACCCCCTGTTGACTATTACACAACTATTACTACTACTGCTACAAATACTAACAGGGAGAGAGAGGGGGAAGTGATGAGAAGTGTCAGAGGGATGGAGTTAGAATTGTTACTTTTGAAATAGTTAGAATTGTTACCTTTAAAATACAGATTCGACTACATGTCAACCTGATACCCTGTCTTTGCTACTGATGATGATATTAAATCATGTGTCTGTGCTTGTTTGTAATCTGCTGGCGATACCAATCATCAGCTAAAATGTTATTGTTGTCACATACACACAATCTTTCACCATTCTTCTCTACAGTACACACACACACACACACACACACACACACTCTTCCCCCCCTCCCCCCCCCAATACTCACCACCAATTGTAGACTCCTGGTATTCGTGGAACTGTCCCTTGACGAATCTTAGGACGAGGGAGGACTTGCCGACGGCTGACTCGCCGAGGAGCACCAACTTGAACTGACAGATCTTGCCTTGACCGCCGCCACTTGGCCGCTGAACACCTGCTCTCTGTGCCATCCTGACTGAGGGAGAGAGACAATAGGTGAGAGGGGGTGAGACAGAGGCACTCAAACACTGGCAGGGTGAGAGAGGCAGACAGAGACAGGGTGAGAGGCAAGAGGTTAAAGGGGGTGAGACAGAGGCACATTAATACAGGTAGATTGAGGGGCAGACAGAGACAGGGTGAAAAAGGTGAAAGGGGGTGAGATGGAGGCACACAAACACTGGCAGGGTGTGAGAGGCAGACAGAGACAGGGTGAAAAGGGTAAGAGGTAAGGGAGAGACAGACAGGGTGAGAGATGGGAGACACAGATAGACAGACAGACAGGATGTTAGAGAAGGTGAGACATACAGATAAGGTGAGATTGACACACACAGACAGAGTATGAAGAGATTAGACAGACATACAGACAGACAGACACATAAATAAATCCTTATGAAACATGTTTAACAGAAGAAAAAAAAGGAAATATGTATCATACTCAAGAAATAATTACTATAACTATAGAAACTTCAATGTATATTTTTCTTTAGTCTTTATCGTTCCCATAAAAATATAATAATACTAAACAATCATGACACAAAAGAGAATAATGTCATCTTAGTGGAAAAAAATCTACTATAAAAATGATAATGCATATTTTTCTTTAGTCTTTGGTCTGTTTCCCGCAAAAAAAAAATAAAAAAAAAATAATAATAATAATAATAATAAATAATAAAATAGAATGCTGTCATCTTAGTGGAAAAAACTACTATAAAAATGATAATGCATATTTTTCTTTGGTCTTTGGTCTGTTTCCCGTTAAAAAAAAATGATAATAATAATAATAAATAATAAAATAGAATGCTGTCATCTTAGGGAAAAAAAATCCTATACAAACAACAAAGCACATATTTTCTTCAGTCCCTTTGTCACTCTTCACTGTACAACATAACACAAAAATAATTACATGAGAGAGAGAGCAATCATCATACAGGTGGAATAAATTACTATATATATACACTACACTGCATATTCAGTCTCTGCTCTGCTTCATGTAAAAATATACCAAACAAAACCACTGACATAATAGCGAGCTGCCCCGCCAACACAATAAGATCAGATGATAGGGAGGTGAGAGGCTACAGAATGACACCCACACTATCAGATAACCAGCCGACCTCCCTCACAGCCATTCACCCACCTCGCCACAGGGCCCGGGGACAACCATGTGCTCCTCTTTACATAACACTTCTTTATGTCCCTTAGGCTGGGGCAGGGGGTGGGGGGGGGTGAAAAGGTGCCCGATATTGTGCACGGCCAAAATCTGAGAACTTTTTTTTTTTTTTTTTTTTTTTTTTGGTAGATTTCAGTGTGTTTACCTCTCACATTAAATAAAGGGAATATGGTACACAGAAACGCACCACAGTGTACCGGCGGCCGTGTGCACCTCCCAGGGACAGCTGACCACACACACACACACACACACACACACATACAAGGATACACCTGAACAGGGCTTCCCTCAAGAACACAGGTGCTTCTGGGGGGGAGCTGAGGGAGGGAACGGGGGGGAGGGGAGGGTGTGTGATGATGATGACAATGATATCTTCTATTTAAATTACTTCCTGGATATTTTCTTTTTTTAGCTGTTTTTCTGTTTTTCCTTTTTTTTCCCTCTCTCTCTCTCTCTCTCTCTCTCTCTTTTATATTCTATTTTTTTCCCTCTCTTTTTTTCCCCCTTTTTCTTTTCCCTTTCCTCTCCCTATCTCATTTTTTTCCTTCTTTCTTTTTTTCTCCCTTTCCCTTTTCTCTCCCATTCGTATTTCTTCTTCTGTCCTTCTTCCTTTCTCATTTCTTCCTCATTTCTTCCTCCCTTTCTCATTTCTTCCTC
>NC_066538.1:17527361-17592361 GCF_024679095.1 Eriocheir sinensis
TGACGTCACACCCTCAACTCCCTTCTTCTTCTTCTTCTTCTTCTTCTTCTTCTTCTTCTTCTTCTTCTTCTTCTTCGTCTTCTTCGTCTTCTTCTTCTCCCTCTTCACCCTCCACCACCAGCACCGCCATCACCCCCGCCCCTCCCCACCCATCCCACCATCACCACCACCTACTCTTCCTCCTCCCTTCCTCTTCCTCACTCTTCTCTTCCGCCCTTCCTCCTCCTCCAACTCTGCCCCCTCCTCCACATCATCAACATCCTCCTCTCTCCCCCCAGCCAACCCCTTCTTCCTCTTCCTCCTCCTCCTCCGCCTCTGCCACCTCCTCATACATTTCTTCTCCCCTCCTCCACATCCTCCTCCTCTTCTCCTCCCAGTCAACCCCTACCGCCCCTTCCTCCTCCTCCTCCTCCCTCTCCTCCACATCCTCCTCCTCTACCCTCCCCAGTCCCCCCCAACCCCCCTTCCTCCTCCGCCTCTGTCCCTCCTCCACATCCTCAACATCCTCCTCCTCTACTCCTCCCCAGTCAACCCCTTCCTCCCTTCCTCCTCCTCCTCCTCCGCCTCTGCCCCCTCCTCCGCATCCTCAACATCCTCCTCCTCTGCTCCCCTGCAGTCAACCCCTTCCGCCTCTTCCTCATCTTCCCTGGGCTCCCCCTTGTCCCTCTCCTCTACCAGCCCTCCTAACGCCTCCACGTCCACTCGCCACCACACTCACACTCCTCACTACTCATCCATTAGACGCCACAAGACCATTCTTCCTGCTGTGGTCTGCGTAGATCAGACACAGTTTCGGGGCACAGACAAGCTGAAAACATCTGTTAGACTTGTAGGGGACTCGCTGGTTAGAGGTCAATTAACGGAATTCTGCGGCAGGAATACAGAGACGCGGAGGCGTTATTGTATTCCGGGAGCCAAACTGGACGACATTACTTCAGCTGTCGATGCTGTCACGGAACTCGCGAAGGAAGACACAGTTTATTTGATTCACGCGGGGACAAATGACGTTCAGTCTACTCAAACTCAGGCCCTACTATCAAAATACCGTCAGGTCATTCGGCGTTACAAGACCAAGTCCCCTCACGTCATTGTCTCTGGAATTCTACCCAGAATCAGCGCTTACGCCGGCTTCAACAGCAAAGCGAGCAACATCAATACTAGTCTGAAGGAAATTTGTGACGACGAAGGCGTGGCGTTTACAAACGCCTGGCACCACTTCCTTGAGCGCCCAGACTTGTTTTGGAACGATGGACTACATCTGAATGAGGTTGGATCGGCGCGTTTCGGGAGGCTTCTGGACGAGGCAGTGAAAAGCTTTTCGAAAAGCCTTTCAAAAAACGGCGGGCGAGGACGGGGCAAAGGCAGCCCTTGATCAACCAACCCGTAGCGTCAGTGCGACTCACAAGAAACTGTGTAACTAACCACGCCTCCGACAAGCGAACTGGTACAACTCGTCACGGCCACATTTCTATCATGTACACAAATGCACGTAGTTTAATACCCAAAAGGACGAAATTAGGGCGTATATTGCAACAGAGAAACCAGATGTGGTAGCCATCACAGAGACTTGGGCCAACTCTACCCATCTAGAATCCGAAATGTCATTCCCTGGGTACGAAAGCTTCCACAAAAGTCGAAAGCACAAGAAAGGAGGAGGAGTAGTTTGCTACGTAAAAAGTACACTCCTGCCATAAAATAGACAAACAGGACGCAGAGAAATACGATTCTGTCTATGTGGAAATAACCGCAAATAACAAGAAACTAACACTTGCAACCGTATACAGGCCTCCGAAACAACAGGCAGCCGATGACACTGCCCTCTACGAAGAGATTCACTCTCTAACACAAAGCAAGGAAGCAATTATAATTGGGGACTTTAATTGCCCTAACATTGACTGGGGACTGATGACTGGAGATCAAGAGGGTAACAGGCTTTGAGAAATGGTGGAGGTTTCGTTCATAACTAAAGTTGTAACTCAACAAAAAAGAGAAAACAATCTGCTGGATCTGGTATTAGTAAGCGACCCCGACCTCATTCGCGACTGTACAGTTGGTGAGAAACTTAATGGGTGCGATCACCACTTAATCCGTTTTAATATCAACATATGTCACAAACTCGTAGATAATCCATCAGTGATACCAGATTACAATAAGGAAATTTCAACTTAGCCGTGCACTGCTTCCCACGACCTGGGACCAACTTGGCATCACCGACAATACAATCGACAACGCGTGGAACGTCTTCAAAGATAAGCTGTTGCAAGTAGAGAAGGCTACAGTGCCTACGAAATCCAGGCGAGTAAATGGGGCCGTAGATCCACCGTGGATGACCAGAGAAATAAAAGGGCAGTAAACCTAAAAAAGGAATTATAATTTGATGAAAGAGAATGCTACGGCCGAAGCCAGCACACAGTACCACAACAGCCTCAGAGCTTGTCGCAGCCTTATTCGGAGTAGCAAACGCAACTATGAAAAGCAAATAGCGCGCGAAATCAAAACTAACTCCAAGAAATTCTTCACGTACATAAGATCGAAAAGAAAGTAAAATCCAATATTGGTCCCCTGACAGACGAGACTGGATCTGTAACTCAGGACAGTAAACAGATGGCCAGAATCCTCAACAGTAACTTCGCATCCGTATTCACAGTCGAGGACATCGAAACCATTCCCGAGAGCCCTGCCCCGCCGAGTGAGATCACGCCGCTGGAAATTGACTCAATATGCGACCAAGAAGTAAAAAAGTACTTGGACAAACTCGACACGAACAAGTCAACGGGACCCGACAGTTTGTCCCCGCGGTTATTAAAAGAGCTTAAACAACAAATACTTCAACCACTCACTACCATATTCAACCGGTCAGTTCAACTAAACAAGGTCCCGAAGACTGGAAGATGGCGAACGTAAGATTTTCAAAAAAGGAGACAAAAGCGTTGCATTAAACTACAGGCCCATAAGTTTGACATCAGTGGCAGGAAAAATACTCGAAAAGATTATTAGAGATAAACTTGTTAAGTTTCTAGAAAACAATAATGTAATCTCCGACACCCAGCATGGCTTCAGAAACAAGCGCTCCTGCCTAACGAATTTATTAGACTTCTTCCAAGGTATATATAAGAACTGGAATGCCCACATCCCCAGTGATGTTATATACCTGGACTTTCAGAAAGACTTCGACAAGGTACCGTACGAACGACTCCTTAAGAAACTGCACTCGGCGGACATTGGAGCCAATCTGATCGCGTGGATAAGAGATTGGCTCACCGGCAGAAAACAACGAGTACTACTCAGCGGACAGCCTTCCGATTGGCATCCAGTCACTAGTGGAGTTCCTCAGGGGTCAGTGCTGGGACCCATTCTCTTTATCATATATATCAATGACCTAGTATCAGGAATTAAATCCACAATATCGAAATTTGCTGATGACACCAAGGTGGGTGGAAAGGCCCTCACAAAGACCGACTGCGAAATCATTCAGAAAGACCTCAATCACATTATCGAATGGTCGGGAAAATGGCAAATGTCCATTAATGTTGACAAATCCAAAGTCATGCACATTGGGTCCAGAAATAGTAACCACACATACATCATGAATGGAGACCTCTGCAAGCGATGCAGGAGGAAAAGGATCTTGGAGTCACTATCAGCAGTGACCTGAAACACGCGAATCACTGTAAAAAAGCATACAACAAGGCCAACATTATGCTCGGGTTCATAGCGAGGAACTTGAGTGTAAAACACCAGACGTGATGCTCTCCTTGTATAATTCCATGGTAAGACCGCACTTCGAGTATGCAGTGCAGTTCTGGTCTCCCAATTACAGAAAGGACATTGCTTTACTGGAAAGTATTCAACGACTCTACACAAAGATGATTCCAACCTTAAGGGCTCAACCGGACGAGTAACGACTCAAGCGACTCAATCTCTTTACATTGGAGAAAAGACGCCTACGAGGGGATATGATTCAAGTCTTCAAGTATCAAAAAAAGTTCAATAACGTCGATTACTCCAAATTCTTTGAACTGCAAACCAACTCAAGAACTAGAAATAACGGTTTACCCATTCAGTCGAGTCGATGTAACACAGACATTGGAAGGAGTTTCTTTTCAAACCGAGTCATCCGCCACTGGAACAATCTTCCCTCAGAAGTAGTAAATGCGAATACCATCAACTCCTTCAAATATAGAATCGACCGTCATTTCGCTGCGTCAGGAGTAAACTGAATAACGAGGGGCTTCCATCTGCTCCTCAATATCGAGGTGCTTTCATCTGCTCACCAAGCCCCAAGTGGCGGTCGAGCAGATTAAATCACCCAAGCGGGCGACCTCGTAATGAGCCAATAGGCTTTCTGTTGCCTGCATTTCCATGTTTCCATGTTTCCATGTTTCCTACTGCTCTCACTGCTGCTGATACCACTAACCTTTAACATTATTCTCCTCCTCCTCCTTCTACTAATACTACTAATTATCTTCATTAATACTATCCTCGTCTCCATTGCTCTATCCACATTATTACTACTACATTAATCTTTATCACTATTCATCTTATTTTCTTACTACTACTACTAGCTACAAATTTTCCTTATTCAGTTCAGTGCAGGGTCAAGTTTGGATTTCGTAACATCACTCCCTGATGTCTTTCTTTAACCCCCTGAGTCTCTTATTTACTTCCTCTCTTTCCTTCTCCTTCTTAACCCCTTCACAGTAAGAGTTGACCCCCAGCGCTGTGTGACTGAGTGCGTGTGTGTGATGGTTAGGTGAGGGTCTCAGGGCATAGCACACACTCTTTACCTAAGCATCCAGCCCAGAACACACACCACTTTAGGCCATTCTCTTCAGCTGTGTGACGAGTGTGTGTGTGGTGTTAGGTGAGGGTGTCAGGACATAGCACACTCTACCTAAGCACACGCCCTGCACACTCTCTTTACCTAAGCATCCAGGCCAGGGCACACACCACTATAGGTCATTCCCCTTCAGCAGCATCCCCCCAGCAGTGGTTCAATCTCTAGCAAGGCAGGTAAGGATGCTGCTGATTGCCTGTCCTCACACACACACACACACACACACACACACCAAGGTTGGGGAAATGTTCATGTTTCTTTCCATAGGTCATCTGTTAATCCAGGCTTGTTGTCTTCAAGATCATGTTAACATCACTGGATTAAGCGGTATTCAAAGCGGTATTCAAAACTCGACAAACTGAAGTTATTAAGGTAAGTTAAAGTTGGAAAATATCGTGAGTTAAAGTTGGAAAATATCAAGTGTTTATATCTACAACGTCTTTAAATTGAATCCTCTTTTGTCTCCTCTTATATCACACTCTAAAATCTGGAGGTATGATCGCATTCAGAACAAATTCTAGAATGTATTCAATAATTCTTAGAAATGTTTTAAAGTAATAAGTTGTGTAAAAAGTTGTCTATACAATAAATGCTGTTCTCTGAATGTTACTCACCGATATTATTATTATTATTAGTATTAGTTTTATGCTCACTGTTCAATCCAATGACCAACAAAATTTGCATACTTTGTGTAACAAACGAGCCAAGCAAAATCGTAAATATTTTTTTAACCTTTATGTGTTGGGCGACGGAGCCGTCAGACAGCCAACCAGCAGCATCCTTACCTACCCAGCCAGGAGCAAGGGATCCGGCTGAGTAAAGGGACTACAGGGACATTATTAGCTACTGAACATTTAAAAACCAACGGCCATATTCTTAAATGTTTCAGCGCCTAAGGACACATATTAGATAAGGCTTTAGTAGGGGTTTTGAGCATTTCCAGGGGTAGTTTTATGAGCCTGGTGGTAGTCTGACATTACTTCTGTACCATAAGCCTAAAAGAATTACTTATTGGAAAGCGAATTAACTTTTTTTCTGCCTTTGGTGTTAGTTGGTGTGAGGGGCGGAAGCGTTTAAGAATACCGACCCAAGAATCACACATCATGGCAGCCACTATAAATAGAACTCGTCTGTGCCACAACGGGCTGGGGTGATCCGAGAGACCCCTCAAGCAAACCTACAGGCACCATAGGCAGCACCACCCCCTCCCCAAAAAACAGGTTGATTTGTTACCAGGACAAACCTAACCTAACCTAACCTAGCCAGTAGCAAGGTGTTCAGTGCCTAACAGTCTCGCCACCCTCAGTCTGTCTCTCTCTGTTAAGTTCCCAAGATGTGTACTGCCTCTCCTATTCTCCTCCTCCTCCTTTTTCTTAACCATGACAAGAAAAGGAAGAGAAAAGATAGATAAATAGAAGGAAAAAGATACAAACAGATAATAAGAATGAAAGACAGAAAATGAAAGGAAGAATGAGTAGAGAAAAAAGGAAAAGATGAACGAAAGATTGAATGAATAATGGAGGAAAAACACATTAGCAATACACACACACACACACACACACACACACACACACACACACACACACACACACACACACACACACACACAGTAATGCCATAATGAAATCCCAATGGAGACACACAACCCACAGAAGAGTCAATTAGTATGGAAGGCAAGTTAGAAATCTGATAAAACATGTGTGTGTGTGTTGCATGTCTAGTGAGTCAGCCTGGGTTGAGTAACAGGAGAAATCATCACACAGAGAAAGGAATGGAATGATTGGCAGACTGAAGAAATGACTGACTTATTGATTCTACCTTGAAAAACAACAATAAATAAATAAATAAAATAAATATACAAAATGGAGCAGCCCACATCAAGGTCACAAAATGGAATATAAACTAAGAAATACATGAATGAATGAATGATACAGGTGAGGATACAGTGCTGGGAGTTGTGGAGAGATTAAAGGTAGAAGGAAGGAGACCAGTTGGTAGACCTATGCAAATGTGAAGAAGGTGTATACAGGAAGACTTGGCATTGATGGGATTGGATGAGCATCAGGCAGAAGACAGAGCAGAATGGAGGGGAGCCATAAAGTGTTCAACCGCTCAGAAAGACAAAATGATGATGATGATGATGAGTAAATTAATAAAGTCCCTGCATACATATCTTTCCCTCTATCCTCCGTCCTTCCCTGATCTTGCCGGAGAGACTAACAAACAGAAAAATGGATGAAAAGTGTCCAAATGTGAGGGTGACATGCTTGATTGTTACAGCGATGCGCACTGAGGCAATGAACCACCTAGCCTATACTTCCTTACCCCACCCCCCAACCACCACCACCACACATCTTTACCTGCGATAACTAACCTAACGAGAGACTGAGGAACAGGATGATGAAATAGACGCGCAAATTCGAGGATGAACGGCTTGTTACAGAGAAGCGCACTGAGGCAATGATCCCCCTAGCCTATACTTCCTTACCCTCCCCCCACCACACATCTTTACCTGCAATAACTAACCTAACAAGAGACTGAGGAACAGGATGATGAAATAGACAAGCAAATTTGAGGATGAACGGCTTGTTACAGAGAAGCGCACTGAGGCAATGATCCCCCTAGCCTATACTTCCTTACCCTCCCCCCACCACACATCTTTACCTGCAATAACTAGCCTAACGAGAGACTGAGGAACAGGATGATGAAACAGACGCGCAAATTCGAGGATGAACGGCTTGTTACAGAGAAGCGCACTGAGGCAATGATCCCCCTAGCCTATACTTCCTTACCTTCCCCCCCACCACACATCTTTACCTGCAATAACTAGCCTAACGAGAGACTGAGGAACAGGATGATGAAATAGACGCGCAAATTCGAGGATGAACGGCTTGTTACAGAGACGCGCACTGAGGCAATGAACCGCCTAACCTATACTTCCTTACCCTCCCCACCACCTGCAATAACTAACCTAACAAGAGACTGAGGAATAGGATGATGGAATAAACCTTGCAGTAAAAGGGTGAATGGATTGTGACAGTGACCTGGGCTATACTTCCTTAACTCCAAACACCATTACCTTACTCTCAGCTAACCTAGTGAGGGACTAATGAACAGGATGATAGGATGAAAGTGTTCTAATTAAAGGGTGACAGGCTTGCTTGTTACAGAGATGCGCAGTGAGGCAATGATCCACCTGGCCTGTACTTTCTTACTCAAACACACACACACACACACACACACACACACACACACACACAAAAAAAAAAAAAAAGGAAATAGATGATAATGAGGAGTTACTACTAACAGAAGGAATAAACAACAGGAACACAAGAGGACACAGTAAAAAATTGAGGAAAGGAAGATGCTTGAGAAACATAAAGAAATATAGCTTCCAACAAAGAAATATAGAGGTTTGGAACAGACTAAGAGAGGATGTAGTATCGGCAAGGTGTGTGCAAAGCTTTAAGGAAAAGTTGGAGAAATACAGATACGGAGACGGGACCACACGAGGGTAAGCCCAGGCCCTGCAAAACTACAACTAGGTAAATAGACCTTTGCCCTCCAGTCTTCACTAATCTAATGAGGGACTAATGAGCAGGATGATAAGATGAAAGTGCTCTAATAAAATGGTGACAGGCTTGCTTGTTACAGATATGCACACTGAGGTAATGAACCACCTGACTTGCACTTCCTTACCCTCCAAACTTCCCTTTCCCTTAAACTAACTAACCATGTCTTAACAGCAAATGAGTGACGGCTGGAATAATGAATTGTTATAAGTTAAAACTATGATTGCTTTCTAGTTCACACATTACACTAAGTTTTCACGGATATGTATTTTTTTTGTTCTAACTCGGTACACGCTCTCATTCTGTACTTTTCTGGACACTACCGGGTGCTGTGGTTGTGACTACTCCACCACCACCACCACTGCTGCTAACACTAACATTACCCCTATCACAATCAATTTTACCACTCCCCTATTGACACCACCACCACCACCACTGTTTCCCACAGCAACTGAGGCCAACATTGTTACAAGATTTTTTCAACGTCATATTAGTATTTATCAAGTCATGTCGCTAGTCTGGCTTTTTGATTGATTTTTGGGACATACGGTAGTTAGAGTGTTGGATTTTCACAGTTAATAAAGGTCACACATCATAAACTCAGTCGTTAGCAGTGGTATAAAAAAATAACAAAAGCAATCAGTCCCATCTTGAAAAACAGATTGAAAATGACAAAACAGCCACATTGTTGTTGTTGATGAAGACTAATGCACTGTTTAAAACTCAGGTGTTTGTGTGTAATCAGGAAGGACTCAGCAAGAAGTGACAACCACACACGCAAAAAAAAAAAAAAAAAAAAATCCTGATAGCAGTAATGGACAGCAGGGAACTGCTAAGTGTGTGCAAACATGATGATCACCGCCAAGCATCAGGTGGTGGTCACTCACTCTGCTTGGCTGCCTGGAGATGTGTGATGATTTAGGAATGTTACCCCAGCAGTGTGGTAACAGTTTAGTACAGTGGCCGATTGTCTTCATCCTTCACAACATCCTCCATGACCTCTTAAATTGTTCACACCGGCTCCTTGACAACCGCCTGTTACTAAGGAATAGTTTGGGCCTCACGGGCAGGACTGCTGCATTGTTGTGGCAGCCTAGAGCTGTAGAATAGGACACTGCCCGTAGAATAGGAGAGTGAAGTCACCTTCATTACAGGCTTGGGTCCAAGTACATGTACCTGTACTTACTTGTCCAAGTACATGTACTTGTCCTTACTTAAGTACACAACATCATGAACTCATACTCGGAGTAAAAAGTTCATCGGTACTTGTACTTGGACTCGGACTCCAAGCACTTGACAATTTTTCGAGTACTTTCGAGTACAACCAAGGAAATGCCAACGTGTCTCTGATGTGGTGTTTGACGACCTGCCTGGGTGTAGGTGAGGTCAGGGTGAGGATTACCAAGGTATGTCCTCAGCTTGGGACTTGGGGAGGCCTGGTGGCCTGAGCCCTGGGGTGAGGTGACACAGGTCATGTCAGGTGACCATGGCAAAAAGGGCTTGGTGGTTTGCAGAAAAGCAGAAAAAATCTTCAAGTTAAATCAGTAAATAGCACTTGTACTTGGATTCGAGTCCAGTACAAAAGAACTTGTACTTGGACTCAAGTTCAACTATAAAACTGAGTAATTGTACTCGTACTTGGATTCATGATATCGCAATGTAATCACACTTGGACTCAAATACAAAAAATGTACTTGAACCCAAGCCTGCTTCATCACAGGTGCCATGCTGTGATAAAACAAGCCGCGGAAAGTTCAAATAGATGCTGATACAGATCATACAGTAGTGTATTTTTGTGCTCTAGGCAATTTGAAGATATCATGAACCCTTAGACAGTGTCAGTATTGGAAAAGTAGCTCCCCTAAAATGAATGGTCTATATATAGTCACTGCCGACTTTCGGACCGAAGCATAAATATAATTATACCGCATAGTGGATGTTTTAACTATCGCCTATGCATAGATTCTACCACAATCTGGAAGTGTTATTATATTTTTGACCCACAAAACTGAATGACTGAATTTTTGACCGTCTGTATAGAGTTCCACCGCCGTCAAAGGGTTATATACAGCTTTCCCAACAGATGCACTGATCACCGGAGCAGCCTAGAAAAAATGATTGTTAACTCTAAAAGCTTAAATGAGTTAGAAGCTAAGAGTGATTGATTGATACTTAAGACGGGACCCACAAGTGTTGGTTATTTACATATTCTCAAAGACATCAAGGCTTACACACCTGTCTACATTTGATAAAGCTTTGGTAGAGGTTGTGTTAGTGGTGTTTCCATGGGTAGTGCTGTGAGCCTAGCAGTAGTTTGACAAGGCTTTGGTGGAGGTTATGTCATGAGCCTGGTGATAGTTTGACAGGGCTTTGGTAGAGGTTGTGTTAGTAGTATTTCCATGGGTAGTGTTATGAGCCTGGTGATAGTTTGACAAGGCTTTGGTGGAGGTTGTGTTAGTAGTATTTCCATGGGTAGTGTTATGAGCCTGGTGATAGTTTGACAAGGCTTTGGTGGAGGTTGTGTTAGTAGTATTTCCATGGGTAGTGTTATGAGCCTGGTGATAGTTTGACAAGGCTTTGGTGGAGGTTGTGTTAGTAGTATTTCCATGGGTAGTGTTATGAGCCTGGTGATAGTTTGACAAGGCTTTGGTGGAGGTTGTGTTAGTAGTATTTCCATGGGTAGTGTTATGAGCCTGGTGATAGTTTGACAAGGCTTTGGTAGAGATTATGTTAGTAGTATTTCCATGGGTAGTGTTATGAGCCTAGTGATAGTTTGACAAGGCTTTAGTGGAGGTTGTGTTAGTAGTATTTCCATGGGTAGCATTATGAGCTTGGTGATAGTTTGACAAGACTTTGGTGGAGGTTGTGTTAGTAGTATTTCCATGGGTAGTGTTATGAGCCTGGTGATAGTTTGACAAGGCTTTGGTAGTGGTTGTGTTAATAGTATTTCCATGGGTAGTGTTACGAGCCTAATGGTAGATGTGTGTGTGAGAAGGGAAGGGAAGAAATAAAGAAAATGATAGTAAGAAAGAAATATGCGTGTTATGCACCTGTACGGGTGCCCTGCGCATCATTAATCCAGATCCAGATCCAGGAAGGGACGGGGTGGAAAGAATAAAGAAAATATAGATAAAAAATGAAGGATAGAGAAAGAAAATGGCTATACAAAATATTGAAACTATGGTATGTATGTGTGTGTGTGTGTGTGTGTGTGTAAGGGCCCCATCACTATACCTAAGGAACAAACACACACACGCACACACCAACACCCATGAAATAAAACCTAGTGGGTGTAAATCACGAGTGTGTGTGTGTGTGTGTGTGTGTGTGTGTGTAGGGGTAGCCCATCACACACATACACACAGGTACACACAAACACGTACACACACAAACACGTACACGCAAAACCCCCTAAATAAAAACACCCCAAAAAAGAACAAAAACACAGAAACACACACAAACGAACACACACCCCCAAACCACCCCAGATAAAACACACAAACGCACACACTCACACAAACACGCCCAAAACCCTCGAAAAACACCGAAAAAACACCGAAGGGACACAAATAAACGCAGATCACTAACACGAAGATCAGCTGTTGGGTGTGTGAGGGACAACAAGAGGGGAGAAAAAGCCTTATTTCACCCTTTTCCGCCCTTTCCTCACGCCCTTTCTTGACCTCTATCCAAGGCCCGAGGTGTGCTGATAATTACCTGTGCGTGCTGAGGGCAGGTGAGGTCGAGGACGTTAATTAAAAGGTAAAAAGAAGAAAATTTCCACAATGACGTTCCACCCACAAGAGCCTGAGACCGCAACGCACCTTCGACTTGGACTCCTCCGCGGCGGACTATTTAATTTAAGGGTTTATTATCGCCGTTTTATATGTTTTAGGGTATTTTAAGGTGTTTTTTATGTGTTTTAAGGTGTTTAAGGTCTTTTTTGGGTTAGTTTAGGCATGGTGTGGGTGGTACTAAGGTGGTACGTCTTTGGGAACTACTTTGTTTTAATATCGCGAAATAAAAGGTTTTCTGGCTGTTTAAGGTGTTTTAAGTGTTTTATTATTTATTTTAATGTATTTTGGAGTTATTTTGTGCATCCTAAAAGTGATAATAGGGTAATGGAGTTATAATACGGAAGTACCTATATTCGTTTTGACATCGGTAACTAAAGGATTTTGTGGGTGTTTTGATTGTTTTTTGGTGGTTTTATAATTCTAAGTACGGTTTTTGGGGGTTATTTTAATTATGTGAAGGTGTTAATGAGTTAGTGTGTCACTTGGAACTACTTTGCCTGTGTTCTCGCTACTTTTTTGCTTTTATTTCGTCAGATTTTGCTTTTTTGTGACTTTGGGGACATTTTACATTTATTTTTGGGGTAATTTAAAAGGTTTAGGGAAGTGATTTGTTTTGTCCCTGCTGTCGCTACTTTTCTGACATTTGTGCGTCGAATATATAGGGTTTCCTGTATTTTTCTGGGCTATTTTTTGTCTGTTTTTGTTTATTTTCTGTTTATATTTGTTTTGTTTTCATATTTTGCTATTTTTTGATGATTTTTGTTCATTTTTTGTTTATTTTTTTGCTTATTTTGTTTATTTTTTTTGTTTTTGTTTATTTTTTTGCTTTTTTGTTTGCCTTTTGTTCTTTTTGCTTTTTTTTTGCTGTTTATTTATTTATTTTATTCTTTGTTTATTTTTTGCATATTTTTGTTTATTTTCTTGTTTATATTTTTGTTTTATTTTTGTTTTGTTTTGTGCTTATTTTTGCTTACTTTTTTATTTTGTTTAATTTTTGTTTGATTTAGTTATTTCGCTATTTCTTTGTTTATATTTTTATATTTGTTATTTTTATTTTTTTGCTTATTTTCTTTATTTGTGTTCTCTTTTTTTTTTTGCTTATTTTTACTTTTTTTTTTATTTATATATTTTTTTTTGTTTATTTATTTTTTCCTTATTTTTTGCTTATTTTTGTTTATTATTTTGCTTATTGTTTGCTTATTTTTTATTTATCTATTTTTTTTTTTTCACTTCGATCTCCGACTATTATTTTTTCTCTAGTAAAATTCTGTGTTATTTCTGAACTATTTCCTATGAAGATGCTATTTTTTTATATTTCTTACGCATATTTCTATTTATTTTTATTTTTGGTCTATTTTTTTTGGTTTATAAGGTAATTCTTAGACTCAAAAAATACCAAAAATATTGTGATACGTCTTGATTCCGTCTTTTCCCCTTTCATTTTACATCTCAAGACCTTTTATTAATTACTATATATTCTTGTGTCTGTGTTATAACGAAACTCATAGTATTTTTTTTACCAGGTATGTTAATTAATAGATTTATGAATTTCTCGTCTTCTTTATTTTTTCCGTTTTATCTCCATTTTCCTTCTATTTTGAGGACTTTTATTTGTGTGTGTATTTATTAATTATTCCTGTCTTTGTGTTATGTAGAAACCTTCTCCATATGCTATTTTTATCTGATATATTAATAGATTTATAAATTTCTCTTGCCTTCGTTATGTTTTCGTTCTATCTTCCTTTTCTCTTCCATTCTGAGGACTTTTATTTGTGTCTGTATCTATTAATTATTCCTGTCTTTGTGTTATGTAGGAACCTTCTCCATATGCTATTTTTATCTGATATATTAATAGATTTATAAATTTCTCTTGCCTTCGTTATGTTTTCGTTCAATCTTCCTTTTCTCTTTCATTTTGAGGACTTTTATTTGTGTGTGTGTTATGTGTGTGTGTTATTCCTGTCTTTGTTATGTAGAAACCTTCTCCATATGCAATTTTTATCTGATATATTAATTCGTTTTATATCCTTTTCTCGTTCATTTTGAGGTCTTTTATTTGTGTGTCTGTGTTTATTAACTATTCATGCGTTATTGTGTTATATAGAAACTTCTTTATGATGTTTTTATAAGATATATTAATGTATTTATAGAGTTTTTTCGGTTTCATCTCCTTTTCTCTTATATTTTGGGATCTTTTATCTGCTGTGTGTCTGTGTTATGTACAAACCCTTTTCAGGCAATTACCAAGGATACTTATATACTTATCTACCTACTTACTTAAATAAATAAGTAAATAAATAAATAAGTGCTTCTTCCTCTCTCCATGCAAACGTTCCTCGGGACCTTTACTTTGACCTTCCATGTTTTTCCGTGTTTTCCTCTTCTCTCGTCTCCCTGGAATTCTCTTTATGTGTTTAATGTGTGTATGTGTGTATTAATTCTCTATGTGTCCTTGTGGTGTGTTGAAGCCTCCTTATTAAATTTTTGGCGGAGATATTAGAGTTATAAAAAAATATACTTCAATCTTGTTTTCTCCGCGTTTGCCTTTTGAACGTGATATGTCTTTTTGCTTTTTAATCTTGCATATTTTTTTTCCGTGTTTTCCTTTCCTCTCGTCTCCCTGGATTCCTTTTGTGTGTTTATATGTGTGTTTCAACTGTTCTTGTGTTCATGTGTTTTGCTGAAAGTTTGAAACCCTCTTCAGACTATTTTTACCGGAGATATTAGTGTGATAATTAATACGATCTTGCTTTTTAATCTTGCATATTTTTTTCCGTGTTTTCCTCTTCGAACTCTCGTCTCCCGTGTTTATATGTGTGTTTCAACTATTATTCTGTTCATGTGTGATGTTGAAACCCTCTTTAGAGTATTTTTACCGGAGATGTTAGTTATAATTACTATAATCTTGCTCTCCCCATT
The DNA here is from genome assembly GCF_024679095.1 of Eriocheir sinensis. NCBI lineage: Eukaryota > Metazoa > Arthropoda > Malacostraca > Decapoda > Varunidae > Eriocheir > Eriocheir sinensis. The sequence continues at coordinate 17,542,487 of NC_066538.1, forward strand.
TACTCTTTGAATGCGGTAGGCTATTAATGTCTCCTAACTTAATTTCGACCTTGTAAATTTTCCCGTGTCCTCCTCTTCCCTCGATCGTCTTCCTGGAATTCTCTTTTTTATGTTTTTATGTGCATTCAACTCTCTATGCGTCCTTGACATATAAAGAAATTTTCCTTACGCAATTCTTACCAGAGACATTAGAATTATAAATACTACGATCTTGGTTTTTCCATTTGCCCACACATTAAAAAAAGATCGATGTTATGATAATGATGATGATGATTAGGATGAATTAAGTTGATAAGGAAGGAGAGAGAAGAATATATAGGAGAAGGAATTAAGAGGAGCTAAGAAGAGGAAGAAAAGGCTAAGCAGGTAGAGGAGGAGGTAGAGAAAGCAGATAAAGAGGAAGAGGAGGGAAACGAAGATGAGGGATCGAGATATTATATGAATTATATAGTCTTGTTAATTCTTCCGGTTGCTCGCTGATCTCCAAGCTAACATTTTGCCGCATATAAATTCCAGTAATACGTAATGAATATACATAAATTCCAAATTAAAAGGGTGAAAAGAAAAGGGAAATAAAGGGAAAGGGAATACAACTATAGCTATATACGTGTTATATATATGTACGGTTGATCTCTATACTTCAATGCAAATATATTGACTGATCGGTTTAACAAAGTTTGATTCATGGGCTAGTGTTACAAGTAGTACGTATTACATCAGACGATATATATAAGAAACTGAGGAAGCATGATCACGTTGTAGTGACGTCACACACACACACACACACACACACACACACCTATCAAATATGCCCTATCTCGATCTCTCTTTTGATAACGGAAGGATGACCCGTGACAATCTTAGTTAGGGGCGTCTGTACGTATGTATGTGTGTGTATGTATGTGTGTGTGTGTGTGTGTGTGTGTGTGTGTGTGTGTGTGTGTGTGTGTGTGTGTGTGTGTGTGTGTGTGTGTGTGTGTGTGTGTGTGTGTTTCCTTGAGTCTCCCTTTGCTATCATCCATTTTCTACGACTGATAAATTACTAATCTTGATCCTTTCACCATACATATAAGCTCCTGCTGAGATTACAATATGACATAAGAATGATGGAACACCTTTTTATTTCACTCTCTCTCTCTCTCTCTCTCTCTCTCTCTCTCTCTCTCTCTCTCTCTCTCTCTCTCTCTCTCTCTCTCTCTGTCGGTGAATCAAGGAGAGAGAGAGAGAGAGAGAAACGTCAAGAAGCCATATAGAGGAAGTTTCCCCAGCTGATTCTCTCTCTCTCTCTCTCTCTCTCTCTGATGACCTATAATATGCACTTTCGAGATGTATATTCGCCATCACGTTAATTAACATATATGAATTTTATCAAACGTACGTCATTATCAAGAATATATCACACATGCAATATATATCGTCCACATTCTTAGGTATATAATATAATTGGTATATTCTCAGACACATTCGCCAAAGGTCCGTGTTTGTTTGTTTTGTTGTTTTTCTAGATTCATGGTACAGAATTAAGAATAAAGGTCACACTACCACCAGGGGCATATAAATTTAAGTATGCCCATGGAAATACCCAGAAAGCCTATAGCTATATATATAGGAAAGCCTTGTCAAATATGTGTGTAGGCCACTTGCTTGGGCGCTGATATATATATATGGCAGTAACTTAATATCGACCTTACCTTTTAATATATATCTCCTCGATCCCGCTCTTCAAACTCACGAAGAAAATGTTCTCTATCAATCAATCAATGTCTATTTTCCTTTATATTTTCCTTCAATATATTTCTCTCTCCTTTCTTAATTTTGTCTCACGTACTGAACTTGATTTTTTTTCCTCTAACACGATTTTCTCTCCTTTCTTTTGTCTCTTTCGCGTAGTGCAATCCCTTTATTTTTTCCCTCAATAGGTTTTTCTCACCTTTTTTTTCTCTCTTTCGCTTATTGCAATCCCTTTATTTTTTCCTTCAATAATTAAATTTTTCTCACCTTAATTTTTTTTGTCTCTTTCGCGTACTTCACTTTTTATTTTTCCTTCCACACGTTTTCATGTCTTCAATCTCAACAAGAAGTATATATAGGTACTGATTGTTGCTACCTACAAAGTTTCAGAGTTCTATAAGATTATTTTGGGTTTTTTATGTTAATTATTCGACACACGAGTTATTGGATCACCACAAAGGTTATGATTAAGATCCGCTGATTCTTACTATTGCGCACCTTAAAATTTCCTTCTTTCCCGCACCTCCTCAGCGTTCACTTCTTTTCCCTTTCCTGCTCTCAACTAAAGTAATATTCGAGCGTTAGTTGCTTGGTAGACTTATCAAGAGCGTACGTGCTTTCAACATGTCGGTTTCCGGAAGCGTTGGTATATGCGTCAGCGCTGTGCCCCGTGCGTCACCATAGGCGAGAATTTAACAGCTTCCGGACCGCGATAGTGAGGCTTACGTTTTCATCATCGCTTGCATGTATATCGCAACAAAAGGGGAAGGGGGGGGGGGGGGTCCGGGTACTATACGGGATATGAAGGAGGAATGGTTGAAATGGAATGCAGTGGTTGGAATAGAATAGACGCAATGGAATGGAATGGAATGGTTGGAATAGAATGGATGCAATGGTTGGGATGAGTGGAATGAACGCGCTGGTCGGAATGGAATGGAATGGTTGGAATAGAATTGAATGGAATATGGTTGGAATTGTTAATTGATGGTTTATTGTTGGAAGAGTATACACAACAAAGGAGAAGGGAGGAAAATGCCATCCCGATCGACCCCAGGCAATAGGCTACATAGTATGATTTGCAATAAACACTCGTCATGGAACTTCCGCCGTCTCCCTCGCCGCCCGCACGCCCGTACTGATATACCTATTCTTTCTCACGCAGGCTCTAAATTCTCCTCCTCCTCCTCCTCCTCCTTCAGAGCCTCCTATAGCAGAGCAGAGACACATAAGAACATAAGAACATAGGGAAACTGCAAGAGGCTGAGTGGATATTTACATACTTTAGTAAACAGACGTCACTGTTCAGACCCGGGAATATCACTAATTGATGTTTTACGCTACTATTTAATTCATTAACAAACAAATCGCAAATTAGATTACCAATAAGGATCCAACCCACACACATTCCAACCATTGCGGCCATTCCATTTCATTTCAACCAGTGCCTTCATTCACTTCCATCCTACCCCAACCATTGCATCCATTCCATTTCAACCAGTGCCTTCATTCACTTCCATCCTACCCCAACCATTGCATCCATTCCATTTCATTTCAACCAGTGCCTTCATTCAATTCCATTCCACCCCAACCATTGCATTCATTCCAACCATTGCATTCTATTTCAAGCATTCCTCCTACACATCCCGTATAGTAAAGAATTGCAGCCATTCCAGAGAAGATCAAATACTTTAAAACTTCCTTTGCGCTGTCACTTCTCCGATTTCGATTTCGATTTCGCGCCTTTTTTTCCGGGACGATCCGCGCGGAATACGAAATCACGAACTCTATACCAATGAATTAATAAAACACCATTTTCCGGATATATTTATTGAGTGACTGGAATTAGAACACGACTAAATTCACAAATAAACTGGCATCACATATGAGTTGGTGCTAAAGTAGTATGACTGACTCCCTATCAACACGAGGCTGCCATCAATCAATACTAAAAAGCAAAACTAGGTGAGGAATGACCATATATTTTTACATTTCGGCGCCACAGCACACACGTAACATTTAACTAGGCTTCAATAGTTGTGGGGGGCATTTCCAGGGGTAGTTTTATGAGTCTAGTGGTAGTTTGACAAAGCCTCTGTACCGTGAACATAAAAACAATTGACATTAAGGGAAAACCAGGTGAGGAATGGTCATAATCCTTCACATTTCGGCGCCAAATCACACATTTAACCAGGCTTTCGCGGGGGTTGTTTATAGGCATTTCCAAAGGTAGTTATATGATCATGGTGGTAGTTTGACAAAGCTTCGATCTGTACCATGAACGTAAAAACAATTGAAATTAGAGGAAAACCAGGCGAGTAGGTGGTCATAATCTACATATTTCGGCGCCAAAGCACGTACATTTAACTAGGCTTCAATAGTTGGGGGGCATTTCCAGGGGTAGTTTTATGAGCCTGGTGGTAGTTTGACAAAGCCTCTGTACCATGAAAGTAAAAACAATTGAAATTAGAGGAAAACCAGGCGAGAAAATGGTCATAATCTTACACATTTCGGCGTCCAAGCACACACACACTTGATTGATTGATTGATAGTTTATTGTTGCAGGTAAACAAGGGAGAAGGGAGGAACATGCCATCCCAACCCCCGGGCACACACTTAACCAAGCTTTCGTAGGAGTCTGGGGGGCATTTCCAGGGGTAGTTTTATGAGCCTAGTGGTAGTTTGACAAAGCCTCTGTACTACCAGGAACTTAAAGAAACACTCATGATAACGCGTTTTACCCCATTTTTTGGCCTTTAGAAGTAATTGAAGTGAGGCAAAAACGTCAAATACGAATAGTTTTAATTTACTTTTACACGGAATCTTGTCAATTCTCAAGTAAGTGCTTAGATTTCCACCTCCACGAGTAGCCATATACAATTGTGATATTAACGAAAACATAAATAAATACACAAACAAACACAAATATAATACTTGATGAGAAAGTAGTTAAATAATGAGCCTATATATACATGTGTTTAGACTTGACAACAGTGATCATAAACGTAGTTAAAGAACGATATTAAGTGTGATGATAATGATGACGATGATACATGTTATAATGATTGCATAATGAGAGAGAGAGAGAGTTGTCTCCTTAATTATGTAAAAAGGAGAGATAAGAGGATAAAGAGGGGAAGAGGAGAAGGAGGAGGAGGTTATGAAGGAGGAAAAGAAGGGTTGAGGGAGGGGAAAGAAGCAGGAGGAGGAGAAGGAGGAAGATGAGAAGGATTAAAATTGGAGCTAATATGTTGAGAGGATGGTTACACAAGAGGAGGAGGAGGCCGGAGGGTAGACTTGGTAGGAAGCAAGGAAAGAATAAGAGGAAATGTTTTGGCTCTCTCTCTCTCTCTCTCTCTCTTGCTGCTGGACAGGGATGGGGAACCAGTAGTAGTAGAAGTAGCAGTAGTAGTGGGAGTAATAGTAGTAGTAGTAGTGGTGGTAGTAGTAGTAGTAGTAGTAGTAGTGGTGGTGGTAGAAATAGCAGATTTTATTACTACTACTATTACTACTACTACTGCTACCAATTATGCTGCCACAACTACTACTATTACTACTACTACTTTTCTTAGCATTCTCTGTACATATATATAATCTACAATGACTGAATACTCTTCCCAACACTGTACACTAATAAGATATACAATGAATGACTACAATACATACTCTTCACTACACAAAACATGCCCATTATAATACTATATGGTGCTGCCTACAATGAGGTGTTTCTGTATTAACACTATAGCCCATATTTTTTTAAACATATCATTGCCTCAGTTCCCCTGTTTAAAAAGCCTCTTGTAGAAGTTGCTGGGCTTTTCATGGACTGTTTTGTGATGTTGGTCATAGGTTTATATGGCTTCTGGATCTTGAATGGGAAAAAGTTGGAAAGTTTGGTTTAGTCGGTGCAACATCTGTGGTCATATGCCGGAAAGAGAGAGAAGGGCAAGGAATTATAGAAGGCAACAGATCCCAGGAGACAGGACACAACCCTTAATTAGAACCTGGTACCCATTCACTGCTGGGTGGACAGGGGCGTAAGGTATCGGAAAAGCCACCCAAATTTTTCCACTCTGCCCGATCTTGAACACAAAAATCACCCCATATCACCCTCAGTCCCCCAATTTGAAAAGCCTCTCGTAGAAGTTGCTGGGTTTTCCATGGACTGTTCTGTGATGCTGGTGATAGTCTTATACGGCTTTTGGATCTTGAACGAGGACAAAACACCCATGAAAGCCCAGTTAATCTTCTCTGTGGCCTTAGGAAATAGAGATAATTGGAGACTGTGTTCTGTGATGCTGGTGATAGTTTTACATGACTTCTGCATCTTGAACGGGGAATAACAACACCCATGAAACCCCAGTTAATATCCTCTGTGGCCTTGGGAAATAGTCGTAATGGGAGACTGATATGTTTAAGAATATGAACTACTTTGTGTCTATATGACGTACAATGACTGAGTACACTTGGTTCACACACTGTACAATGATGAGTAATGGGTCCTCTTTACAATTAACAGGTCTAGTGTCAATGTTACTATTATTTTGTATGTAGTGTTTCAACGTCCTAGTTAAGGTTCTATAAATGTCAGTTACTTATGGTTATGGTAAATGCAAGTTAAATAAATATATATATGGGAATAACTTTAATAAATGCCACAGTAATAATGAAAATAGTAACAATAATAATAATAATAATAATAATAATAATGAGAAAAAAGGTGAGGGTCAGTGCATATGATATAGTTGGAAGTGGCTGCTGTGTTCACCTCCAACCACCAGTCTGACTAACCTTCTTTGTGGCCTTAGGAAAGAGTGGGAGCCTAGAGAGAGGGTCAGACTGAGTTGGATATGAATGAATGTGAATGAGGAGGATAGCGCTGTGAAGAGTACAAGGGAAGAATTGAGGGTTGGGAAGGGAACACAACCACCAGTCTGACTAACCTCCCTTGTGGCCTTTGGAAAGAGTGGAAGGCTATAGAAAGAGTCAGGCTGAGTGGGATATGAACGGATGTGAATGAGGACAGCACTGTGAAGAGTACAAGGGAAGAATTGAGGGTTGGGAAGGGAACACAACCACCAGTCTGACTAACCTCCTCTTTGGCCTTAGGAGAGAGTGGGAACCTAGAGCATTAGAGCAAGATGTCCTACTTAGTAAAATGGCACAAATAAATCGATCAATAAATAAAATGTAGTAATGAGAAAAGAATGCTAATAAAAATAATTGAAAAATGACATAAAACAAACACACACACACACACATATAATATACTACCTAGCAATCTCTTGGAACTGTTTATGTAATGAGAATCTATATTAATGATCTCTCTCTCTCTCTCTCTCTCTCTCTCTCTCTCTCTCTCTCTCTCTCTCTCTCTCTCTCTCTCTCTCTCTCTCTCTTTAATGCCTATATTTTACTATACATATCACATTCTGTCTGCCTCCTCCTCTTCCCTGTCCTATACACACACACACACACACACGCACGCACACACGCGCGCGCTCTCTCTCTCTCTCTCTCTCTCTCTCTCTCTCTCTCTCTCTTTTCCTTTTTTTTACAGAATTTCAAGATCACAGTGTCGGATTTCTGGGTGACTTTTCTGAAAATAGAGAAAAGAAAGGAGGTTAGGCATTGTTGTTGTTGTTGTTGTTGTTGTTGTTGTTGTTGTTATTATTATTATTATTTTTATTCTTAGATCTCATTTTCTGTTTTCTTATGCATTCTTCTTTTTATTCTTATCACTCTTATTGGTAGTAGTAGTAGTTGTAGTAGTAGTAGTAGTAGCAATATTAGTTACAAACACATCCTAATTCTAGAGAAAACAAACAATTACACACACACACAACCTCAACCCCCTCTCCACTCCTTCGCACACAACCCCCTTCTCATCCACACACAAACACACAACTACCCCTATACACAACCCTCACCCTTCACCCCCCACCACACAAACACAACTCTAACCCCCCCCACAACCCCCTCCCCCATCCCTCACCTTCAGTATGGTTTCGATCCTGTCCACCTGCTCGCCAAGGCTGTCAACGATGTTCTCCCCGTGCTTCAACAGGAACGCCTCAACCTCCTCGATGGTCTTCAGGTTCTGCATCTCCTGTGTGAGGGGAGGGGAAGGAGGAGAGGGGGAGGGAGGAAGGGAGTGAGAGTGGGAAGGGAGGAAGGGGGAAGGGAGGGAATAAGGGAATGGAAGGCAAGAAGGGAGAGGAGCGTTAGGTTATCATCACTATCCTTTCCTATACTTTATTCTTCCTTCTACTCTATCTCTTCCCTCCTTCTCATTTCCCTCCACCTCATCCCTCCCTCCCTTTCATTATTTCCCTTATTTTCTTCATATTATTTCTCCTTTTTTCTCTACCTCATCCCTCCTCCACTTCATCCTTCCTTTTCTTTCATCTTGTCTCTTTTCTCCACCTGATTTTTTTCTCATTTTTTTCCCTTCAATCCCCCCCTTCCCCCTCCCTCTTCCCCTTATCTTCTCCTCCCCTCTACTCCCTCCCTCATCTTTCCCTATCCTCCCCTCCATCTTTCCCTCCAATCCCCCCCTTCCCCCTCCCTCTTCCCCTTATCTTCTCCTCCCCTCTACTCCCTCCCTCATCTTTCCCTATCCTCCCCTCCATCTTTCCCTCCAATCCCCCCCTTCCCCCTCCCTCTTCCCCTTATCTTCTTCTCCCCTCTATCCCCTCCCTCATCTTTCCCTATCCTCCCCTTCATCTTCCCCTCCCCAACTCCTCTCTCCCCATCCACCCCTCCCCTTCCCTCCCCTTCACTTATCCCCCCCCCCACACACACACACCTTGAGCAAGGCCTCCAGGTCCTGCTGGTCCAGGTATCCGCGGGTCAGCTCCCGGCCGTCAAAGTCCACCTCTGCCTTGTACCTGACCAGCCCGGTGCCCATGTCGATGCCCTTCACGTCGTAGATGGCGCGGATCAGCACGTCGCCCTCAAGCTCCTCGTTGATCTTCTCGAGGCGGTGCTGCGGGATGGACCTAAGGGGGAGGGACGGAAGGGAGTTTTTTTTACACGTGAAAGAAGTCAGCTCTAAGGCATGACAGAAACAGTCCTCGTTGATATTCTCAAGGTGGTGCTGCGTGATGGACCTGCCGGGGGAGGGACAGAAGGGAGGTTTTTTACAGGTGAAAGGCATCAGCTCTAAGGCATGACAAAAACAGATGATAAAAGGGCCATTAGATTTTTTCTTTTTTACATTGGATTGTCGTCTTCTCTTCCCTCTTGTCCCTTCCATTTTGTCTCCCTCATCTTTGTCCTTAACCCGGTAGCAGCGGGGATCACGTTTCTTAATGGTCCCTCCAAGCGAGAAAAATGAGAAAAAATCACCTCTCACACAAGCCATTTCATAATATATATCAAAGCATTTGTGATCAGATTATGTATCATCTATTTTGGGGGGTTTATATCATGGCACAAATTTGGCCCGTCGCTGCTACACGGTAATGCAACAAATTTGGCTCGTCGCTGCTATCAGGTTAATCTCCTTCCCATTATCTTAATTTTCTTTGCTTTCCCATCTTTTCCCCTTCCCTTCCCTTTATACTACTCCTCAGTGGTGCAGTGGTTAGTGTCCCTGACTATGAATCTGAAGGCCCAGGTTTGATTTTCCAGCCCAGGCAGTTGGTGTGCTGCCCGCCCAGCTGTTCATTCTCTCTGCTGGGCTAGTCGATAAATGGGTACCTTGGTAAACCTGGGGAAGGTAAGATGTGGTAGCCTGGATGCAACGTTGCCAGGTTGTCGTACTCTGCCTCTTATGTTTGCCGATTTCCGACCCCAAAACTGCTTTCGTCACCCAAATAACTGCCTTCATATATGGTTATCATTTAAATGGTTAATTATTGGTGTTTCTTGGCAACAGTTAAGGGCCAGAAAAAGATGAATACGCGGCTCTGAGTATGATAATCTAGCAACCATGCCTGGATGTCACACTGGCCCTGCATTGTGGGGTTAAGGTTTCCCTCCCACCTTAGACTCCAGGGGCCAATGTGACGGAGATGAGCACTGAGGCCACACGCAGCAATAGCATATACTCCCACCTTTACCTTTGTCTTACCATCTTTATCTTTGGTTTCTGCTCTCACCTAACAACATGTCACACACACACACACACACACACACACACAAAGAAACATTCATGATTTTGAGGAAAAGTTGGACAAGAGCGGATATGGAGACGGGACAGCGCGAATGTAGCTCTTTTCCTGTACGTCACAACTAGGTAAATACACACACACACACGTACTTCCCAACAAGCGCGGCAGAATTGGTATAGATGATGAAACCAGAGACACACGCCAGAATGCCCCCAATAAGGCAGGACCCGATGGCGTCAGGGATGTGTGAGCCCAGCAGGGAGGTGAGGCCCATGCACCCCATCGCCACGCCCACGCCCACCACCGCCGCCATGTCCTCCAGCAGCACCACGTTCACACTGGGGTCCTGGCCTCGCAACACTGGAGGAGGGAGAAAGGGGGGAGAGGGAGGGTTGGGAGTGACTGCAGATCTTTTAAATGTCGTAATGGTATTATTTAAGAAATTATGTGGCTATAGTCAGTTGAGCCAATCTGAGGTGTGCATTATCATGTGCTGGCAACCTGCTGTCACACCACATGTCTGACTGCATGGATAACGTGTGATAGCCTACACGTGGAAAACAGTCGTCAGTTTAATAATGTACAGGCAACAATAACAACTTTTGTTGATTATAGTTGATTTGAGTTAAAAATATCAGTACTGTCTCAAACAGCTGTTTTGTTTATATAAAGTCTGTTAATTTTCTCAGTGGTGGACGGCGCCAAGACTGTTTAATAATTATAATCAGCGATCTAGTAAATTAACATGACAGCTCTTTGCAACAATGCTAATAATTTGCAACTCAGAAATCAACTACAATTGACAGTAGGTATTTATTTTGTTATTGTTGCCTGCACATTATTGCTAATGACGACTATTTCCAATGTGGAGGCTGTCGTACATTATCCACGAAATTGGATATGCCTTGTGACAGCAGGCTGCCAGTACATGTTAATGCTCACCTCAGTAGTTTGACTTTTTTCTCCCACTTTATGGGATGGAGTTAGTTGGGAGTGGTGTTAGTGCGGTGTGTGTGTGTGTGTGTGTGTGTGTGTGTCCGTCTCTCTGCCTGACTGTCTGTATGTCTGCCTCCCCATCTGTCTGTCTGTCTGCCTGTCTGCCACACTCACCATACTCCATGAAGGACATCTGCTGGTGCTGCGCCCCCTTGCGGATGGCGTGGACAGCCATTAGCAGCGTGCCGCCCTCGGTGATGAGCGACCCGCCCAGGATGTAGAACGCCCAGTACAGTGGCACCACCTGCAACACACGGCACATGTACACACACACACACACACACACACACAGGGGAAAGAGGGGACTTATACGCCTGCTTTTTTAAACATCGGATTAATATTAATCAAAATGTGCAGCTAGTTTGTTTTTTCACTTTAATTTTTGGGAGCGAGTCAGTGAGAAGTGTTGGATTTTCACCTCTGAAGGCTCCATCAGGCCCTGTATGCCGTGCTGGATGGAGAGGCCGGACCCCACGCAGAAGATCATGGCCCCGGAGATGAGCGAGGACACGTAGCGCATGGTGGTGTAGCCGTATGGGTGGACCACGTCGGCACTCTGGGGGGAGGAGAGGGATGTGATAGTGTTACGGGGTGTTATTTTTATTTCTAAGAGGTATGTGGCAGTGTTATGGGGTGTGTTGTGTTTATTTCTAAGAGGGATGTGGCAGTGTTATGGGGTGTGTTATTTTTATTTCTAAGAGGGATGTGGCAGTGTTATGGAGTGTGTTATGTTTATTTCTAAGAGGGATGTGGCAGTGTTATGGGGTGTGTTGTTTTTATTTCTAAGAGGGATGTGGCAGTGTTATGGGGTGTGTTGTGTTTATTTCTGAGAGGGATGTGGCAGTGTTATGGGGTGTGTTGTTTTTATTTCTAAGAGGGATGTGGCAGTGTTATGGGGTGTGTTGTGTTTATTTCTAAGAGGGATGTGGCAGTGTTATGGGGTGTGTTGTGTTTATTTCTAAGAGGGATGTGGCAGTGTTATGGAGTGTGTTAGTTTTATTTCTAAGAGGGATGTGGCAGTGTTATGGGGTGTGTTGTGTTTATTTCTAAGAGGGATGTGGCAGTGTTATGGGGTGTGTTGTGTTTATTTCTGAGAGGGATGTGGCAGTGTTATGGGGTGTGTTGTGTTTATTTCTGAGAGGGATGTGGCAGTGTTATGGGGTGTGTTGTGTTTATTTCTGAGAGGGATGTGGCAGTGTTATGGGGTGTGTTGTGTTTATTTCTGAGAGGGATGTGGCAGTGTTATGGGGTGTGTTGTGTTTATTTCTAAGAGGGATGTGGCAGTGTTATGGGGTGTGTTGTGTTTATTTCTAAGAGGGATGTGGCAGTGTTATGGGGTGTGTTGTGTTTATTTCTGAGAGGGATGTGGCAGTGTTATGGGGTGTGTTGTGTTTATTTCTGAGAGGGATGTGGCAGTGTTATGGAGTGTGTTGTGTTTATTTCTGAGAGGGATGTGGCAGTGTTACGGGGTGTTATTTTTATTTCTGAGAGGGATGTGGCAGTGTTATGGGGTGTGTTGTGTTTATTTCTGAGAGGGATGTGGCAGTGTTATGGGGTGTTATTTTTATTTCTGAGAGGGATGTGGCAGTGTTATGGGGTGTGTTGTTTTTATTTCTGAGAGGGATGTGGCAGTGTTATGGGGTGTGTTGTTTTTATTTCTTAGAGGGATGTGGCAGTGTTATGGGGTGTGTTGTTTTTATTTCTGAGAGGGATGTGGCAGTGTTATGGGGTGTGTTGTTTTTATTTCTGAGAGGGATGTGGCAGTGTTATGGGGTGTGTTGTGTTTATTTCTAAGAGGGATGTGGCAGTGTTATGGAGTGTGTTGTGTTTATTTCTGAGAGGGATGTGGCAGTGTTATGGGGTGTTGTGTTTATTTCTAAGAGGGATGTGGCAGTGTTATGGGGTGTGTTGTGTTTATTTCTAAGAGGGATGTGGCAGTGTTATGGGGTGTGTTGTGTTTATTTCTAAGAGGGATGTGGCAGTGTTATGGGGTGTGTTGTGTTTATTTCTGAGAGGGATGTGGCAGTGTTATGGAGTGTGTTGTGTTTATTTCTGAGAGGGATGTGGCAGTGTTATGGAGTGTGTTGTGTTTATTTCTGAGAGGGATGTGGCAGTGTTATGGAGTGTGTTGTGTTTATTTCTGAGAGGGATGTGGCAGTGTTATGGAGTGTGTTGTGTTTATTTCTGAGAGGGATGTGGCAGTGTTACGGGGTGTTATTTTTATTTCTAAGAGGGATGTGGCAGTGTTATGGGGTGTGTTGTGTTTATTTCTGAGAGGGATGTGGCAGTGTTATGGGGTGTGTTGTTTTTATTTCTGAGAGGGATGTGGCAGTATTATGGGGTGTGTTGTGTTTATTTCTGAGAGGGATGTGGCAGTGTTATGGGGTGTTATTTTTATTTCTGAGAGGGATGTGGCAGTGTTATGGGGTGTGTTGTGTTTATTTCTAAGAGGGATGTGGCAGTGTTATGGGGTGTGTTGTGTTTATTTCTGAGAGGGATGTGGCAGTGTTATGGGGGGTGTTGTGTTTATTTCTAAGAGGGATGTGGCAGTGTTATGGGGTGTGTTGTGTTTATTTCTGAGAGGGATGTGGCAGTGTTATGGGGTGTGTTGTGTTTATTTCTGAGAGGGATGTGGCAGTGTTATGGGGTGTGTTGTGTTTATTTCTGAGAGGGATGTGGCAGTGTTATGGGGTGTGTTGTGTTTATTTGTATCATTATCTTCTGTTGTTTATGATGATTTAAGGCTGGGAAAGACATGGATGGTGGATGGGTTACACAGCATTCAATTTCCTTTGCTTCGTTTTCTCTTCTATCATTCTTTTCCCTTTTTATTACTTACAATTGCAGAGTCTGAATTAAATGACATGGTGGAGGCAACGAGTGTACAGAGATTTAACCCGGTAGCTGCGGGGATCATGTTTCTTAAAGGCCCCTTGAAGCGAGAAAAATGAGAAAAAATCATCACTCATGCAAACCATTTCATAATATATATCAACGCATTTGTGATCAGTTTATGCATCATCTATTTTGGGGGGTTTATATCATGGCAAAAATTTGACCCATCGCTGGTACATGGTAAAGCCACAAATTTGGCCCGTCGCTGGTACACGGTAAAGCCACAAATTTGGCCCGTCGCTGGTACATGGTAAAGCCACAAATTTGGCCCGTCGCTGGTACATGGTAAAGCCACAAATTTGGCCCGTCGCTGGTACATGGTAAAGCCACAAATTTGGCCGGTCGCTGGTACACGGTAAAGCCACAAATTTGGCCGGTCGCTGGTACATGGTAAAGCCACAAATTTGGCCCGTCGCTGGTACATGGTAAAGCCATGGTAAAGCCACAAATTTGGCCCGTCGCTGGTACATGGTAAAGCCACAAATTTGGCCCGTCGCTGGTACATGGTAAAGCCACAAATTTGGCCCGTCGCTGGTACATGGTAAAGCCACAAATTTGGCCTGTCGCTGGTACATGGTAAAGCCACAAATTTGGCCAGTCGCTGGTACATGGTAAAGCCACAAATTTGGCCCGTCGCTGGTACATGGTAAAGCCACAAATTTGGCCCGTCGCTGGTACATGGTAAAGCCACAAATTTGGCCCGTCACTGCTACCAGGTTAAGGAACTCCCGATGTTTTCAGTTTTTCTACAGAGCACCAGAATAACGAAGCTTCCTATGTTTCGTATATTTCTGAAGGTGGAAAAACTAATGCTATGGTGAAGTAAAGTTTCGGGCATACGCTATAGCTCGCTTAGAGGGACCATTAAGAAACATGATCCCCGCTGCTACCGGGTTAAGTATTAAAAGCCAGCAAATACAAAGTGGTGAATATGATAATCTGTCAATGTTGCCCCCCACCCTTTGCCCCCCCTACGCCCACGCCCCTCACCTGCTTGGACTTGTGTATGCCGTAGGCGAGGATGAGCTGGTTGGTGACATCGGCGAAGGAGTGGAGTGCCTCGGCGAACAGGCTGTGTGACCCCGTGAAGGCCCAGGCACCCAGCTTCATCACCAGGTTGGCGCCGTTACTGTAGAGAGGTCAGGGTCAGGAGGTGAGGTCAGGGATGGGGTCAGGGAAAGAGATGCTAGTTATTTTCATTGTTTTTTGTTATTATATTGTTTTGGTTGTTATTTATTTATTTATTTTCAGTGGATTAAAGAAAATAATATGGCAATGAAGAAGAAGAAGAAAAAGAAGATGAAGAAAAGTGACAATAAGGAGGAAACAAAAAAAAAAAAAAAGAACAAAAAAACAAAAATGAGAAAAATATAATCAGAAAAGGAGGAAAGTCAAGAAAAAAAGAAAAAAAAGAAAAAAAAAGAAATAAATAGGATAAAATAAAATAAATGAGGAAACCAAAAAAATCTGCCCATCAAAAAATCAATAAAAAAAAATAAATAAAAAAAAAAAAAAAAAAAAAAAAAAATCCCTGCGCCTCGACACTCACATGACCACGGCGGCCCAGACCACCTTGCCGGAGCTGTCGAGGCCCTGGTTGGCGCGCTGGGGCTCCGGGGACGTGCGCTGGTCACGGCGGTGCTCGCGAAGGAGGCGCTTGATGTTGAAGATGTCTGCTGCAAGAAGAGAGGGTGAGGGGTGGACAGGGGGGCTCGGAACTCAAAGAACTCAAAGGAAATCTTGGGTCAACGCTCTGCATCCCACACAAAAAAAGCCCCGAGTAAAAAGCAATGTAAGCAGCTTTGAAGGATGTTTCGAGGGCAGAGAAATGTACTGATGACAGGCGAGTCTTTTACTACTGAAGGTGAAACAGTGGGATTATTTTCATTGTTGTTGTTTTTTTCTTGCCCTTGATGTTTCCTTATTGGAAAAAAAAGTATAAGTGCCGGATCATGATGTTAACACTAGCACCAGACACGGGGCGATTACTTATGTTATGTAATTGATTACGGTTACGATTACTTCATATTTTCACGATTACGATTACAATTAAATTAGGTGTAATCAATTATGATTACGATTACATGATGTATTAATCGCGATTACAATCGTGCAAATTTGATACACATGTACCATACTAAATATTTAATTGGTTGATCTGCTTCAGATATTTAGAGTACCACATACTTGCTGTACAAGAAACTATTAACTGAAACTTTGCAAATGTAATCGCAAAAGTAATCACGATTACGATTACATTTTTAATGTATTCGATTAAGATTACACTTACTTAAAAACCAAGAGGGTAATCGATTATGATTATGATCACTTGAAAAACTGTAATCGATTGTAATCAATTGCGATTCCAGATTACGATAACCCCGTGTCTGGCTAGCACTCGATGGAAAACTTATCATACTAACTATCTCACTATCCGAAGCCTCAAGGGAACAATAACAACTCTATAACTATCCAATAAGCTTGTAATATTTGTATAAAAAGCAATATGAGGTGTATAGTGTTGTAATGACCTCAGCTTTCTTGGTGTGAGCCTCATATGATAATCTATGGAAATTAAACTTGATAAACTACAGTCCTGAGTGGCTGAGTGTTTATTGAAAGTAGTGTTGCCGCAACCACATGATCTATTGGACGAACAACAGCTCAGTGTGGTGGTGGCAGCACTAAAAAAATGAGCAAAAAGCAATATGGAGAATAGGGTGCTATATATAGAGTATTATTATTATTATTATTTTGATTATCATTATTGTTAGCAGCCGTAGTAGCCCTCAAGACAAGCAACATCCAAACGAGACAACCTCCACAGATTCACCTAGAAAAACAACAAAACAAAACAAAACAAAAATCACAAACCACTAGACTTCTACCCAAACACACACATGACAAAAAGTTAACACATTGCATGCTCTTCCAACTACACTATTTGAGGCAACTTAAGCTGTACTATTCTCCAGACTAAGACCCTCCCCTTAAGGCCCCTTGGCTGGCTCTCCTGGTTACTCTCTCCTATGTCAACACTGCACTGACTATACTTAGCAAGGTGACACAGCCCAGGGTAAGCAGAGACAGAGAGTGACAGACAGATAGACAGAGACAGACAGACTGGCAAAGAAGGAGGAAGATATATAAGGGGCAGAGGACAGGGATGGAGTGAATACCAGAGTTGTGTATTCAAATACGAATACGAATACTTCGAATTCTAACGAATACGAATACAAATTCAAAAACGCTGAAATGGTTTGAAATCGAATACAAATACGAGTACTTCTTGACTGTTCTAAATTTATGCAACAGTAAAATGAGCTCATACGCTTGTATATACAACACACGATGATCACACGTCCACCCAGGAGGCTGGAGTTGTAAGGAACAACGGCTGTTATTTCCGATAATAAATTTTGAAGTATTTGTCAGATTATTTGCAGAATTCGAATACTTATCCCTTGTATTTGAATACGAATGAGAATACTTTGATTTCTTTCAATATCATTTGAATAAGAATACGAAAACACCCAAATACGGTATTCAAATGTATTCGAACATGAATACTGAATGCGAATACTTCATCCCTGGCAGAGGAAGAAGAGGTGAAGGAATTACATTCATATACAGACAGATGCAAAGACAGTGAGGACATGGGACATAGAGAGGATATAGACAGACAACAGAGAGAAAGAGGTAAGTGGTGAAGACAGAAGATAAGGTGAGAGAGAATTACATTGAGACAGAGACAGAGAGAGATAGAGAGGGAGAAGCAGATGACGAAGAGATGAGAGGAAAGTACATTCAGTAAGGAGGCAGAGAGAGGGAAAGAGATCAATGGCAGAAGAAGAAGAGGAAGTGAAAGGAAATTGCACTTGTGACAGAGAGGGAGAAAGAGAGAGAGAAAGAGAGAGAAGTGACAGAGGCAGAGAAAGAGGTGAGAGAAATCAGTGACAGAAATTGAGAGGGAAAAAAAGGGACATAATGGAATGGGAGGTGGAAGAGGAGGTGTAATCCCATCCATAGACAGACGGACAGACAGAAGGAAAGCAGAAGAGGAGGTGAAATCCCATCCATAGACAGACGGACAGACAGAAGGAAAGCAGAAGAGGAGGCGAAATCCCATCCATAGACAGACGGACAGACAGAAGGAAAGCAGAAGAGGAGGTGTAATCCCATCCACAGACAGACGGACAGACAGAAGGAAAGCAGAAGAGGAGGCGAAATCCCATCCATAGACAGACGGACAGACAGAAGGAAAGCAGAAGAGGAGGTGAAATCCCATCCATAGACAGACGGACAGACAGAAGGAAAGCAGAAGAGGAGGTGAAATCCCATCCATAGACAGACGGACAGACAGAAGGAAAGCAGAAGAGGAGGCGAAATCCCATCCATAGACAGACGGACAGACAGAAGGAAAGCAGAAGAGGAGGTGTAATCCCATCCATAGACAGACAGACAGACAGAAGGAAAGCAGAAGAGGAGGTGTAATCCCATCCATAGACAGACAGACAGACAGAAGGAAAGCAGAAGAGGAGGTGTAATCCCATCCATAGACAGACAGACAGACAGAAGGAAAGCAGAAGAGGAGGCGAAATCCCATCCATAGACAGACGGACAGACAGAAGGAAAGCAGAAGAGGAGGTGTAATCCCATCCATAGACAGACGGACAGACAGAAGGAAAGCAGAAGAGGAGGTGTAATCCCATCCACAGACAGACAGACAGACAGAAGGGAAGCAGAAGAGGAGGTCAAATCCCATCCACAGACAGACGGACAGACAGAAGGAAAGCAGAAGAGGAGGTGTAATCCCATCCATAGACAGACGGACAGACAGAAGGAAAGCAGAAGAGGAGGTGTAATCCCATCCACAGACAGACAGACAGACAGAAGGGAAGCAGAAGAGGTCAAATCCCATCCACAGACAGACGGACAGACAGAAGGAAAGCAGAAGAGGAGGTGTAATCCCATCCATAGACAGACGGACAGACAGAAGGAAAGCAGAAGAAGAGGTGTAATCCCATCCATAGACAGACGGACAGACAGAAGGAAAGCAGACCCATCCATAGACAGACGGACAGACAGAAGGAAAGCAGAAGAGGAGGTGAAATCCCATCCATAGACAGACGGACAGACAGAAGGAAAGCAGAAGAAGAGGTGTAATCCCATCCATAGACAGACGGACAGACAGAAGGAAAGCAGAAGAGGAGGTCAAATCCCATCCATAGACAGACGGACAGACAGAAGGAAAGCAGAAATCCATAGACAGACAGACAGAAGGAAAGCAGAAGAGGAGATCCATAGACAGACAGACAGACAGAAGGAAAGCAGAAGAGGAGGTGAAATCCCATCCATAGACAGACAGACAGAAGGAAAGCAGAAGAGGAGGTGTAATCCCATCCATAGACAGACGGACAGACAGAAGGAAAGCAGAAGAGGAGGTCAAATCCCATCCATAGACAGACGGACAGACAGAAGGAAAGCAGAAGAGGAGGTGAAATCCCATCCATAGACAGACGGACAGACAGAAGGAAAGCAGAAGAGGAGGTCAAATCCCATCCATAGACAGACGGACAGACAGAAGGAAAGCAGAAGAGGAGGTGTAATCCCATCCAGGACAGACAGAAGGAAAGCAGAAGAGGAGGTCAAATCCCATCCATAGACAGATGGACAGACAGAAGGAAAGCAGAAGAGGAGGTGTAATCCCATCCATAGACAGACGGACAGACAGAATGAGTGGCCAAGCATAAGAGGTGACAGGGAAGTTCCATTCATTGTACCTCTCTGCCTCAAGCTCCTGATAACGTTGCGCAGTATGTAAAACTTCTTGACGGCGCGCTTGACATGGAACACGTCCACTGAAGCCAACGCACGGTGGAGACACACAGAGAGAGAGCGAGAGAAGGCACATTGTTACTGGCGGCCGTGGGGTGCGGGGGAAGGTTTGTATTATTGTCACCGTCCCAGACAAACACACCCAACACACCTTCCTTGATCCAGTTTGTTTGTGCCTGACTCACCCCGATGGAATGCCTCACCCATTGAAAGTATACACACAGGTTTGAGACGCTGTTACTGGCTGGCCCCGTGTGGCATTTGAAACATTTAATAACAGCTGAAGAAATACAGTAGTGTCAGTTTAGAACTTTGAAGGTCAGCCTTTATAAGAGCAGAGCTTTTCAGGGAGGAATACTATTGGCGCCAACCCACAGAGAAACACAATATAGTTCATTTACTGCAGCTGGATCCCTCCCGGCAGTGGCTGGATCCCTGGCTGAGTAGGTAAGGGCGCTGCTGACTGGCTGTTGGTGGGCGGGGCGTCTGACGTCTCCATCACCCAACATAATCAAGTAGTTTCAGAAAACATTCACATTTCTTTACTTAGCTCATCTGTTACACAAGACAGGTAAATTTTGTTGACACCGTTGATTGAGCAGTGATTGTACAACTTTAAAAGTCTTTTTCAGAACTCAACAGGTAAAATAATAAAGGAATTATGGTGAGTTAAAGTTAGAAATAACATTCATGTTTATACAACTTATTATAAATCCTTCCTTGCCTCATCTTACATTGCTCTCCTTCTATAATCTGAAAGTACCATCGTATTCTGGAGAATTTTATGCACAAATGCAAAAATTTCATTCTAAAACTGGTACCATAATGGCTGCAAAGACTAATAACACGTGAAAAATGTATAAATATCAAGTGCTATTCTCACCATAATTACATTCTTTTTTAGCAACGGAGTTCTGAGAAAATGTTTTATAATTATTACTTAATCCAATATTGTCAACCAACTCTGTATATCTTATGTAACAGATGAGCTAAGCAGAGAAACATGAAGATTTTTTAGCCAGGCGAGTGTGTTGGGTGACAGAGACATCCCATGTCCAGCCCGCCAGAAGCCAGTCAGCAACATCCTCCCCTACTCAGCCAGGTTAACCCGGTAGCAGCGACGGGCCAAATTTGTGGCTTTACCGTGTACCAGCGACGGGCCAAATTTGTGGCTTTACCGTGTACCAGCGACGGGCCAAATTTGTGGCTTTACCATGTACCAGCGACGGGCCAAATTTGTGGCTTTACCGTGTACCAGCGACGGGCCAAATTTGTGGCTTTGCCGTGTACCAGCGACAGGCCAAATTTGTGGCTTTGCCGTGTACCAGCGACAGGCCAAATTTGTGGCTTTGCCGTGTACCAGCAACGGGCCAAATTTGTGCCATGATATAAACCCCCCAAAATAGATGATATATAATCTGATCACAAATGCTTTGATATATATTATGAAATGGTTTGTGTGAGTGATGATTTTTACTCATTTTTCTCGCTTCAAGGGACCATTAAGAAACATGATCCCCGCTGCTACCGGGTTAAGTGAATTGATTACAGTCTTCTCCTTAATCCTGTTTGTTTGAATGGAAAGCTTTACCACATGGAACCAAGTGTGCAAAAAGTCAACACACAGGCTGAAGAGCTTGTTAGTGGCTGTCTCTGAGGTGTGGCAGGAACACTACTAGTGCTGACTCACAGGCAACACACAGAGAGAGAGAAAACAAGGAGAAACACGGCTGACATGGACAAGCAGACCAGGCCGAACCAAAGCGAAAAAAAGAAAAAGGAAAGGAAAAAGGAATGAAAAAAATAAGAGGATAAGTAAAAATGAAAGAAAAAAACAACTGAAACTGGCAGACAACAATAAATAAACAAAACAAAACAAAAACAATAGATGAATGAACCGAACACTGCGAAGACACAACAAAACAAAAACAAACAAAGAAGATGGTAAAAACACACACACACACACACACAAAAAAAAAAAAAAATAAATAAATAAATAAATAAATAAATAAAATAAATAAATAAAAACACTACAACAACCATGACATGCGCACCAACAATAAACGAAACAAAACAAAACAATAGGCGAATGAAGCACTACAAAGCCACAATCCCAAGCAACACTGCGGGTCCTTACTCTGCTGGTAACGCCGGATCTCCTTCTCCCTCTTCTTCCTCTCGTTCTCCAGCGCCTCCTCACTCCCCCACACCGTCACGGCCCTGCAGGAAGAGAAGAGGAGGAGATTAAGGAGGAGGAGGAGTACAAAGGAAGGAGTACAAAGGAAAAGCAAACATCAACAGACCTCTTGGTCCTAACTAGGCTGTTTGTTGTTGCTGCCATCTACTCTAATCAATGAGTCAGAGACACAGGATAGCAAAGGTGATTTAAGGAGGAGGAGGAGGAGGAGGAGGAGGAGGAATTAAAGGAAGAAGATGTAGAAAGAAATTAAGGAGGACTACAGAGATGAAGAAAATTAAAAGGATAAGGAGGAGGAAGAAGAGGAGGAGAAGGAAGAGGAAGGAAGAAGAGGAGGAGGAGGAGAAGGAAGAGGAAGGAAGAAGAGGAGGAGGAGGAGTTAAGAAGAAGATTTAGAAAGAAATTAGGAAAAGGAGGAGAAGGAAGAGGAAGGAAGAAGAGGAGGAGGAGGAGTTAAGAAGAAGATTTAGAAAGAAATTAGGAAGAAGAGGAGGAGAAGGAAGAGGAAGGAAGAAGAGGAGGAGGAGGAGTTAAGAAGAAGATTTAGAAAGAAATTAAGGACAACAAAGATTAAAAAAAATTCAAAGGATAAGAGGAGGAAGAAGAGGAGGAGGAAGAAAAGAAAAAGGAAGAAGAGGAGGAGGAGGAGGAGGAGGAGGAAACAATAGATGGATGAAGGATTTTGTGGGAAAGCAAAGAAGGAAAATGTGGACAGACTGAAATGAATGGACACGAACACACACACACACACACACACACACACACACACACACACACACACACACGTACTTTGCCTCGACGTCCTTCCGCCAGTACACGGTGATGGGCGGCTCATTCTCAAAGGGCGAGCGTCTCTTGGTCTTCCGCAGGTTCTCGAGGTCCGACGGCTTGAGCAGGAACTCCGCCATGGCCCGCACCGCTGTGATGAAGTTGCGTTCCAGCGACGGATGAGAACTGTCGAACCTTAGCCGCTCCTTCTTCCTCGGCATGACTGTAGGGAGGGTGAGGTAATGGTAGAGGTTGGTATTATAAGGCACTTTCAGTTCCCACATCAGCTATTTCTAAAGGTCAAAGAGGGGGTCAAATGGGTTCTAATGAGTGTTTCTTAAGGTTCATGGCACAGAGGAAGGGTCAAACCACCACCAGGGTCATAAAACTACTCCTGGAAATGCCTGAAACTCCTATGAAAGCCTTGGTGAATATGTGAACTTGGGCGATGAAATGTTTTAAAATATGACCCAGAATAATAATAACAATAGGAAGAGTAGTAACAATAATGGTGATGGATGTGAATTGTCGAACCTTGGCTATTCTTTCTTTCTTGGCGTGACTGATGGTGTGGGGAGGATGAGGCGAGGGTGTGATAATAGTAGAAACAATAAGAGTAATAATAATAGTGATGGAAGTAGTAGTCGTAGTAGTAATAGTAGTAGTAGTAGTAGTAGTAGTAGTAGTAGTCAAAGGATGAAGGAGAAGAAAAGGAAGAAGAGCAGGAGGAGGAGGAGGGATAGGAGGAGAAAAACAATATACTTACATGACACACACACACACACACACACACACACACACACACACACACACACACACACACACACACACACCTCCTTCCACCCCCAAACACACACACACACACAGACACACACACAGACACACACACACACACACACACACATACACACACAGACACACAAACACATACCTTTTATAACTGCTTCCTTCAGTCTAGCAGTGGCAGAGGCAGCAGAGGGGGGTGAGGGGGCAGCGGACAGGGGGGAGGGGGCAGCAGAAGGGGGGGACGCAGCACCATCACCAGTAGACTTCTGTTCCTGTTTTTGTTGTTGTTGCTTGTCGTTGCCGGGGGGTTGGTCAGCAGTGGCCAGCCGTCGACAAAGCTGCACCTGCTGTAGCCTGCTGTAGCTCACGCCGCTCCTGCTTGCCTCGCAGCGCTGCAGGGCTGGAGTGCTGATCGCTGCGGTTGCTGTTTGGGGCGACACAGCACACTCAGCATAAGTGTTTTTTTTTTTTTTTTTTTTAATTATGAAGATCAGCAAGGTGGTCCAAGGTGTATGTGTGTGTGAAATGCCAGAATTTTCTCTTTAACTTAACTCCCACACGGCCACTGTGCGTAACGAAACACACGAGAAATTAATCCGGACAAGGAAAGGTTTGCCGCCGCCGGGGATCGAACCCGCGACAAGCATAACAGGAGAGCCACTCCTTTACCAGTCGGCCAAAGAGATACCTCCCTGGCATAGTGAGTCATGGGAGGCTCGCCCATCAGGCAAATCAGCGCTACATGAGTGTGTGTTTGTGTGTGTGAGGGAGTCAGTTCAAGGTCAAGTTATGAGGAAATCTTTAAAACGAAACATGTTAAATGGAGGATCTACAGGACTACGTGACAGACTGTTTTACCCATAACACTCACCGAAGCAGTACAGTGGAGGCCTTCCAATCCGTCCCTTCTCCCTGGCCACCAGCTTGAGGGCGCGCAGTGTTCTGGGGTACATGGTGGAGAGGGCGGCCTGGGGGGGGAAGGAGCAGCGGTGAGTTCGGTAAGCGCGACACAGCAAAAATTCTGGTCTTAAATGTTTTTTTTCTTTGCTAAATTTCTCACCACAGGCTCAAGGGCTTATGCCAAATACGATGCAACAAATATTCTTTCCTATGTTATTTTCTCTCTTCTAATTTTCCCAATACACTCAAGGACTTCAATACAACCCAGCAAATGAATAAATATTCTTTCCTATGTTATTTTCTCTCTTCTAATTTTCCCAATACACTCAAGGACTTACATACAACCCAGCAAATGCTCTTTAATCTTTGTTCTTTTTCTTTGCTATCTTTTCCACCATAGACTCAAGGGGTTTTGCTAAATACAACACAGCAAACACTTTTAACTATTCATGGATTTTTTCTTTACTCTTCATATTATTTTTATTATAATTTTCCCACTACACTCAAGGACTTCCATACAACCCAGCAAATTTAAATCCTTGTTCTTTTTCTTCGCTACCTTTTCCACCATAGACTCAAGGGCTTATGCTACATACAACACAGCAAACACTCTTCACTATTTATAGATTTTTTTCTTTACTAATTCCCCCAACGGAGACTCAAGGACCAGTGCAACAGAGATGAGCACTGAGGCCATGCACAGCTATAGCGTATACCCCTAACTTTACTTGTAGCAACTCTTACTAAACCTAACACACCCTCACAAAGCCATTGGGTCAAATTGGGGCACCAGTTCAATAAATGATTCCACTTTTATATTTGCTTATTTTTAATGTCCAAAAGCCCTCCAAGTAATGAGGTGTTTCCAATAGTCTTACACTAATGTCTTCCCTGATGCGAAAGGTAGTGTTTGTACAAGGCTTCAGTGTGTATTGTAAACTATCCTTCCACACTGGTATATTAAACTTAACGTAATTTTTCTGGGGTTTGTAATGTAAAGTAAACTGTTCTTTCACACTGGTATATTAAACTTAATGTAACTGTACTGACCTTCATAATGCAAACTATTCTTTCACACTGGTATATTAAACTTAATGTAACTGTACTGACCTTCATAATGCAAACTATTCTTTCACACTGGTATTATAAACTTCATTTAATTGTACAAGGCTTCATAATGTAAGGTAAACTGTCCTTCCACACTGGTATTGTAAACTTAACGTAATTGTTCTGGGGTTCATAATGTAAACTGTCCTTTCACTCTGGTATTGTAAACTTAATGTACTTGTTCTGGGGTTCATAATGGTAAAGTAAACTATCCTTTCACACTGGTATATTAAACTTAACGTACTTGTTCTGGGGTTCATAATGGTAAAGTAAACTGTCCTTTCACACTGGTATTTTAAACTTAACGTAATTGTTCTGGGGTTCATAACGTGAACTATCCTTTCACTTTGGTATTTTAAACTTAATGTACTTGTTCTGGGGTTCATAATGGTAAAGTAAACTGTCCTTTCACACTGGTATATTAAACTTAACGTACTTGTTCTGGGGTTCATAATGGTAAAGTAAACTGTCCTTTCACACTGGTATATTAAACTTAACGTAATTGTTCTGGGGTTCATAATGGTAAAGTAAACTGTCCTTTCACACTGGTATATTAAACTTAACGTACTTGTTCTGGGGTTCATAATGGTAAAGTAAACTGTCCTTTCACACTGGTATATTAAACTTAACGTACTTGTTCTGGGGTTCATAATGGTAAAGTAAACTGTCTTTCACACTGGTATATTAAACTTAACGTAATTGTTCTGGGGTTCATAACGTAAACTGTCCTTTCACTTTGGTATTTTAAACTTTATGTACTTGTTCTGGGGTTCATAATGGTAAAGTAAACTGTCCTTTCACACTGGTATATTGAACTTAACGTAATTGTTCTGGGGTTCATAATGGTAAAGTAAACTGTCCTTTCACACTGGTATATTGAACTTAACGTAATTGTTCTGGGGTTCATAATGGTAAAGTAAACTGTCCTTTCACACTGGTATATTGAACTTAACGTAATTGTTCTGGGGTTTATAATGTAAAGTAAACTGTCCTTTCACACTGGTATATTGAACTTAACGTAATTGTTCTGGGGTTTATAATGTAAAGTAAACTGTCCTTTCACACTGGTATATTGAACTTAACGTAATTGTTCTGGGGTTTAAAATGCAAACTGTCCTTTCACACTGGTATATTAAACTTAACATGATTGTTCTGGGGTTTATAATGTAAAGTAAACTGTCCTTTCACACTGGTATATTGAACTTAACGTAATTGTTCTGGGGTTTATAATGTAAACTGTCCTTTCACACTGGTATATTGAACTTAACGTAATTGTTCTGGGGTTTATAATGTAAACTGTCCTTTCACACTGGTATATTGAACTTAACGTAATTGTTCTGGGGTTTATAATGTAAAGTAAACTGTCCTTTCACACTGGTATATTGAACTTAACGTAATTGTTCTGGGGTTTATAATGTAAAGTAAACTGTCCTTTCACACTGGTATATTGAACTTAACGTAATTGTTCTGGGGTTTATAATGTAAAGTAAACTGTCCTTTCACACTGGTATATTAAACTTAACGTAATTGTTCTGGGGTTCATAATGTAAAGTAAACTGTCCTTTCACACTGGTATATTGAACTTAACGTAATTGTTCTGGGGTTTATAATGTAAAGTAAACTGTCCTTTCACACTGGTATATTGAACTTAACATAATTGTTCTGGGGTTTATAATGGAAAGTAAACTGTCCTTTCACACTGGTATATTGAACTTAACGTAATTGTTCTGGGGTTTAAAATGCAAACTGTCCTTTCACCCTGGTATATTAAACTTAACATAACTGTACTGACCTTCATAATGTAAAGCAAACTATGTATTCTTTCAAACTGGTATATTAAACTGAACATAATTATACAAGGCTTCATAATGTAAAGTAAACTATTCTTTCACACTGGTATATTAAACTTAATGTAACTGTACTGACCTTCATAATACAAACTATTCTTTCACACTGGTATTATAAACTTCATATAATTGTACAAGGCTTCATAATGTAAGGTAAACTATTCCTTCACACTGGTATATTAAACTTAATGTAACTGTACTGACCTTCATAATGCAAACTATTCTTTCACACTGGTATTATAAACTTCATATAATTGTACAAGGCTTCATAATGTAAACTATTCTTTCACACTGGTATATTAAACTTAATGTAACTGTACTGACCTTCATAATGCAAACTATTCTTTCACACTGGTATTATAAACTTCATATAATTGTACAAGGCTTCATAATGCAAGGCAAACTGTTCTTTCACACTGGTATATTAAACTTAACATAACTGTACTGACCTTCATAATGCAAACTATTCTTTCACACTGGTATTATAAACTTCATATAACTGTACAAGGCTTCATAATGTAAGGTAAACTATTCCTACACACTGGTATATTAAACTTAATGTAACTGCACTGACCTTCATAATGCAAACTATTCTTTCACACTGGTATTATAAACTTCATATAACTGTATAAGGCTTCATAATGCAAGGCAAACTATTCTCTCACACTGGTATTGTAAACTTCATATAATTGTACAAGGCTTCATAATGTAACAAACTATCCTTTCACACTGGTATATTAAACTGAATGTAACTGTTCTTGGGTTTATGATGCAAAGTAAGATCATTTTCCACACATTGATGTACAGTCCTACCTCAGTTTACACCTTAATTTGTCCCAGAATTCTTCTAGGAAACCAAAACGAACGTCCACTGTAATGCTGAAAACACAAAGATCACACACTAAAGCACAAACGTAAGCGGGCACGAGCGAGTGGGTGCTACCTCTGCGAGTGCGCAATGCAGACTGAGACCCCACTGCCATTGTTATCCGCTCTGAGCGCTCTCGTCTTGCAGCGAACAAAGGGAACTCAAGCTCACACCATGTCCTCGTACACCAAGTCACTGCTCATAAACCAAGGTATTTTTAGTGGGTTTTTTCTTTAGCGCAAATAAAAACACTTGTAAACTAAGGTATTACTGTATTGAATTTGATACAAAAATTTCATCCCAGGTATTTCTTGGGAACCTTACGTGTACTACTTTGGCATTCTGAATAATACGAGATCACATGGCGTAATTATGGGGTACAGAGAGAGGTACAGAATATGCAATCAAAAATGACATAGTACAGTGAGCAAGTCTTAAATAACAAGTCACACACAAGAAAGAATAATACTGAATGAGTTGTTATGGAAAGTTATGAGTTGTTAAGAGGGAAAATATGGCTGTTAAATGAGGAAGAGGAGGAAGGAGGAAAAGAAGGAGAAGAAGGAAAAGGAGAAGATGAAGAAGAAGAAATAGAAGATGAAGAAAAAGTAGTTAAAGAAGAATACAAAGAAGAAAAAGAAGTAGTTAGAGAAGAAGAAGAAGCAAAGAAGAATAAAAAGAAGATGCAGAAGAAGGAGAAAAGAAGAAAAAGAAAAATCTCACTCATCTCATCTGAGAAAAAAAAAAAAAAAAAAAAAAAAAAGGCCTGAGGAGATTACAAGCAATATTTTTAAACATTTTGGCACCACACACACACACACACACACACACACACACACACACACACACACACACACACACACACACACACACACTTGACAAGGCTTTCGTAGGTGTTGCAGGCAGTTCCATGGGTAGGTTTATGGCCCCGGTGGTAGATTCATGACACTTCTGTACCATCAACGTGAAAAAACACTCATGAGAGCCTGGTTGACATCTTTTTCGGGCTTTGGAAATAGTTGATGTTGGAGGCGGAAGTGTCCGAGATGTGTCTATAGGTCATCAAGCTCCTCATCCTCAGTGCTGGTGTCCTCGTCAGCTGGTGTTGTGTAGTCCATGTCGTCGTCTGAGCCAGGTGAAGAGGATGAAGAGGTGTCATGGTCAGGCTGAGATGCAGGGACGGGCGCAGGCTGCTCATCCACCTTAACCACACACTTAGGCTCAGGGGAGGTGAGGGAAGGGGACTGTGGTGGGGACGCAGACGCAATCTTGATAAGCTCGTGGGACTGCCTCTGCTTCCTCTTCATGTCCTCAAACACTTTCTTGTAGGGAGCGACGGCCTGGTTGATGTTGTCCACCACCATCAGCGCCCGCAGCATCGACGGGTCCATGTCACACACGTACTTGTTGAGCCGTGCCGCCAGCCGCATGGCCTCCCCCAGCTTGTCAAGGGTGAGGGCCGGCCGCTGCGGGGAACCATCGGTGTCTTCCTCCGCCTCCTCCTGGCTGGGCTGCACCATCTCCAGCAGCTCCTCGTCGGTGAGGGCCGCGCTGTGCTCCTCCAGCAGCTCCCTCACCTCGCCCTGCTCCATGTCGGCAAAGCCTTCCCCGCCAACAAGTCTGGCCAGCTCCACCGTCTTCCTCACGGCCTCGGCCACCTGCTCCTGTGCTGTGAGTTCCTCGGAGTCCTGGGCACACTCTGGCCACAGAACACTCCAGCAGTCATTAACTGTCTTTGGGCGCAAATCCCTCAAGGTCTCCTGCAGCAGCACCAGGCAGTCAGCGATGGTGAAGCCGCTCCAGTAATCCGCGACAGACAGGTTCGGCTCAACGTCCACGGACTCCTGGAGCCTTTGCATGGACCGCCGGGTGTAGCATGCCTTGAAGGCAGCCATTATGCCCTGCTCCAGAGGTTGTATGAGGGGGGAAGTGTTCGGGGGCAGAAACACAACCTCCACCCCTTCCAACATGCCCTCCAGGGCCTGGTGGTGGCCCAGGGCATTGTCCAGAATGAGGAGGAATTTCCGTGGGAGTCCCTGCCCCCAGAGGTATGCCTGCACCTCTGGCAGCAGACAGTGGCGGGCCCAGTCCATGACGACGGTGCTGGTGGTGCAGCCTTGGCTGTGGGTCATCCAGTGCACTGGGAGGAGGTTCTTTTTCTTCTGCCTGAGTGGCCCGGGGTTGGCGGAGGTGTAGACAAGGCCCGGCTTTGTGAGGTGGCCGGCAGCGTTGGCACACAGCAGCAGGGCGCAACGGTCCCTGGCCACCCTCCTCCCCTTTGAGAGCAGGGTCCTGGCCGGCATTCTCTTCCAGTACAGGACTGTTTCATCCATGTTCCACACCTGCTCCGGCCTGTAGCCCTTCTCCTCAATGAGGCTCTCTAGTTCTCTGAGGAAGGCTGCTGCTGCCACGTGGTCGGCCGACGCTGATTGTCCCGATGTCTTGATGTTGCGCACGGAGAAGCGCCGCCTGAAACTTAGGAGCCAACGTTTGGTGGCACGGAACTCAGGATGTGTGGCCGGGGCGGGGCTCGGGGCAGCGCTGGTGCTGGGGGCGGCAAGGCCGACAGCTCCGGGCACAGTCATCTTTTCATACAAAGACTTAGCTTTTGCACAAATGTCATTATCGTCGATGGAATTTCTTTTCATATTTTGATCATTTATCCACACATAGACAGCATTCTCCAGCTGGGACACTGTACTGCTCCTCGCCTGCACCACTTGATTGGCAGAGGGGGGAGTGCAGGCTGCCAGGGACCTGCGTATTCTGGCTTCATGTTTCTTGGTGTAGCGCACCGTGCTCTTGGTGAGGTTAAAAAGCCTTGCTACAGCACCGTTGCTCATTCCCTCTCTGCACTTGTCCAGCAACTTAACCTTCTCCAAGAGTCTCCTCACTTTCTTTGAGTGTTTGGGAGTAGTACCATTACTAGGCTGGCTGGGTGCATCCCTGGCCTGGGTCAGCTCACCACAAGGCTGGGCAGGCTCATCACTAGGCTTGCTGGAATCATCATTACACTTACTGGGCTCATCACTAAGCTGACTCAACTCTACCCCACTTTGCAATGCTCTCTGTCTTTGAACCGCTGTTTCTAATCTCTTCTGCAACAACGCTTCCTTGAGGATTTCCCGTTTGATCATCTCATTATCAAGCGTAACCTCTGCTAACCTTGTGTGGACATTAGCTTCCTCAGTCTGTCTCCCTTGTAACTCGAGACACAGAGCTTGCTGCTGCCGCTGCCCCACGCTTGGCATACAGGATAACTCACTCCCCACGGCGCCTGTCTGTGTCACTTCAACTGGCCGGGTGAGCTGGGAGGTTGGCGTTCTGTGCTGCTGCTGTGGGCTCTTGTCTTCATATTCTATACACATAGGAGTGGGTGTCTGTGGTACTTTGGGGGATGGTGTGTGTTGTGTGGAGCTTCTGCCTTGAGTGGAGTGTGTGTGGAGAGCTGTGGAAGTCCTGTTTTCATTGGGGTATGTGTGGTGAGTGGAGGCTGTGTCTTGAGTGGAACATGTGTGGTGAGCTGTGCAAGTCCTGTTTTCAGTGGGGTATGTGAGGTGAGTGGAGGTTCTGTCTTTAGTGGAACGTGTGCGGTGAGGCGTGGAAGTCCTGTTTTCAGTGGGGGGGGTGTGGTGAGTGGAGGTTCTGTCTTTAGTGGAACGTGTGTGGTGAGGCGTGGAAGTCCTCTTTTCATTGGGGGGGGTGTGGTGAGTGGAGGTTCTGTCTTTAGTGGAACGTGTGTGGTGAGGCGTGGAAGTCCTCTTTTCATTGGGGGGGGTGTGGTGAGTGGAGGCTGTGTCTAGAGTGGAGTGTGTGTGGTGAGCTGTGCAAGTCCTGTTTTCAGTGGGGTATGTGTGGTGAGTGGAGGCTGTGTCTTGAGTGGAGTGTGTGTGGTGAGCTGTGCAAGTCCTGTTTTCAGTGGGGTATGTGTGGTGAGTGGAGGTTCTGTCTTTAGTGGAACGTGTGCGGTGAGGTGTGGAAGTCCTGTTTTCAGTGGGGGGGGTGTGGTGAGTGGAGGTTCTGTCTTTAGTGGAACGTGTGTGGTGAGGCGTGGAAGTCCTGTTTTCATTGGGGGGGGTGTGGTGAGTGGAGGCTGTGTCTTGAGTGGAGTGTGTGTGGTGAGCTGTGCAAGTCCTGTTTTCAGTGGGGTATGTGTGGTGAGTGGAGGTTCTGTCTTTAGTGGAACGTGTGTGGTGAGGCGTGGAAGTCCCGTTTTCAATGGACTGTTTGTGGTGAGTGGAGGTTCTGTCTTGACTTGACCGTGTGTGGTGAGTGGATGCTCTCTTTTCACTAGACTGTGCGTGAGGTGTGAGTGTCCTTTTTCTATTAGGTTGTATGTATGAAGGCAAGGATGGTGTGTTCTGAGGCATAGATGTTCCCTTATCACTGAATGTTGTGTGCTGAGAAATAGCTGTCTCGTCTTTATTGGGGCTTGTGTGGCGGGCTGGGGATGTGCTGTTTCTGTTAATCCGAACGCGGCGCAGTGTGGGTGCTCTGTTCTTATTAGACTCTGTGTGTGGTGGCGTGGAGGTCCTGGGCGGCGGTTGAGGGCGGGTGATTTCGTTTGGTGCGGAGGAAGAGTTGGGTGTTCTTGGGGGTATGTCTGGGGTGGTGGTTTTATTCTGTGGTGGTGGTGGTGGTGTTGTGGCTTTTTGGTGCTGCGGTGGTAGTGGTGGTGCTGCCTTGGTTGACATGCCCCCTCCGTCCTCCTCCTTCGTCTCCATCTCAATCCTTTCATCTAACGGAGGGAAAAAATAATAATAATAATAATGCTGAATGGAGAAGGGTGGTGGAGGAAGATAGAAGACTGAACATCATGGAAGAAATAGCTATGGACCGGCAACAGTGGAGAAGGCTCATATCCCATCCAACCCCACCACAGGGAATAAATGGACGTTAAACGATGATGATGATGATGATGAATGAACTGCAGCTGACAGAGAAGGGGGTTGAGTTTACATGATTAGATAAACCTTCCATTGAGAGAAAATTTGATCAATTGAAACATGTAAACTTGCATTTTTTGTGTGGTAATTGATGTTTTTCATGCTATTATTCGACAGGACAATATTCAAAACAAAATATGAATGCAATTTTTATCATTAAATCAAAACATACTCTCATTTCTTCCTTTTACCTGATGATGTATATTATATCTATTGACACCTATGGATATAATAAGCTTTCGTATATGATGACTAGCTCCTCCCCAATCACCTTGCTAAACAGAGGGTGATATTCATGCTAAAAAGGATCGTAAAATAAAGGCCCGTTTAGGAGCAGTGAGTAGCAGGCTTTTTTCTTCATATTTGTTTTCTTTTGTTATTCCCTTGAACTGACTCCTTTGCTGTAAAAAGAAAAAAAAAAAAGGAAAAAAAAAGTTGAATCCGAGAAATTTTGGCTCCCTGCAGAGTTAAGAACATAAGAACATAAAAACGCAGGAGTCTACAAGAGTTCCAAGAAGTTTCCGATTCTCAGACTGACAAAACTGAGGAAAGGATCATTAATAATATGCCTTGAAAGTCAGCTATGAGAGTTAACTGTTAAAAAAAAAATTAATTGGAGATTTTTAATTGGTGCCAAAAAAGTGTCCCTCTCAGACTGACAAAACACAAAGTCTGCTTCTTATGGGTAAAATTATTAATGTCACTCACCTTCAAACCCAACAAAATCATTCTCATGTTCGTCATCGCTGTTACTATTGAAGGGGTTGGCGCTCAGGGTAGCCTCAGAGTCACTGCTGTGTGGGGCATATTCTTCGTTGATGACCCAAACATTCTGGTCAGCAATGGCGGGCGGGCTGACGAGGCTCTGGCCGTCAAGTGGGATAACGACTTGCGGGGTGGTGACTTTTGAGCCACCGACGCTCCGCAGAATGGCCTCCTCCTCCGGCAGGATGGCGAGCGGGTCTTCACTTGGGGGGCTGGGCGGCTCCTCCTTGAATTCATGAAAAACTGTGGTTGGCGGCCTGGTGGAGAAAAATAAAACAAGTCATTATGTTTCCAGTTGAGATTTTGAGTTAAGGATAGACCGAGGATGTTTAGCGTTGAAGAAGGTTGACACCTAAGTGTTGTTGAAGAATAGAGGATAGGTGTTTGGAAGATTGTGTCGAGTTGATAGGTGGAGAAATTGGGTTTTTGAGGCATTGAAGGACACAAGGTTCCTCAAGACCCCAAGGCACTGAAAGACCAGTTGCACACACACAAAGCGAAGAAAAAAAGAAGAAAAAACAAGGCATTATGTTTTTTCTTGCCTTACTTGAACCTGAAAACCCCAAATGCACTGAAGGACCAAACACACACACACACACACACAAAAAAAAAAAAAAAAAAATAAATAAATAAATAAATAAAATATATAAATAAATAAATAAAAAAAAAAAAAAAAAAACAAGCCACTATCTTTTTCTTGCCTTGCTTGACCATGAAGATCCCCAACACACTGCAAGGCTAGACAACAAATAAACACACAAACAAACACACAAAGAAGAGGAGGGGCTTTAATTCAGCTTAAACAAAACATTTTCCCAAACAGTCAACACTACTTTTTATGGACCTTGAGGCTTGATATAATGAATTTCAGCTATAATGGACTTTTTGGGCCAGTCTGGTATATGTGTGGGGATTTACCGAAGAAGCTTAATGAGGGGTTGAAGTCAGAATCACCAAAGTCACCTGTTTTTGGCCGGAGTCGGAGCCAGTCGGTAAAAATATCTCAGACTACGATTTCTTGATGATACGTGTGATGTTGTGTGGTTGGGTGTGGTGTGATGTGTTCTGTGGTGTGGCAGGGTTCAGTTTGTCTACCACTGTACTGCGAGGGGAAGGGGGAGAGGGGTGGTGTTGGAATCAGAGTCGGAGTCACAATTTCCAGGAGTCGGAATTTTTTTATACCTGGGCCCGTATCCTCAAGATGCTCTCGGCTCTCACAACAGATATTTCCAACAGCCACGGAGGAGGTTAGTCAGGTTCTCATGATGGGTTTTTTTTACATTCGTGGTGCAGAAGCCTTGTTAAACTATCACTGGACTCATTAACCTACCCAGAAAAATGCCCATAACCTCTGCCCAAGCCTTATCATATGTGGATGTGTAAGCCCCAAAATTTTTGAGAATATGGTCCCTGAACATGTACAAGGTCATCATCATTATTCATTGGCGGAGGAAACAGAGGTGATGAGGCGGTGCACATCTAGTCGGTCTGGTTTTGTCCGACTGACTGTAAAGACCTACACTCCCATCCTTCCGTGCCTCACCTTTCATCTATCACAATGAACAAACTTCGCGTGAGAAAATAATGAAAGCAGTTGTAGTCCGGTAAAGTATTTGTTTTTCACATCTAAATTTGGGTTTGTGAAAATTCTACTTATACCCATGACTTCCTTTGTGCTTTTATATTGTTTCTCATCATCATCATCATTGTCATCATTTCGTTTAACGTCCATTTTCACTCTTCCTAAGCGGTTGGACGCTTTATGGCTCTCTTCCATTCTTTCTGTCTTCTGCCCAATGCTCATCCAATCCCATCAATGCCAAATCTTCCTGTATACACCTTCTCCACATTTTCCTAGGTCTACCAACTGGTCTCCTTCCTCCTACCTCCAATCTCTCCAAAACTCCCAGCACTGTATCCTCACTCTCTTTACATGTCCAAACCATCGGAGTCTTTCCCTTCTGAGCGCTGTTTCCAGGTCCTCAACTCCACATGTCAGCTACATCTGCACTGGACACCCTGTCTTGCAACCTGATCCCCGCCATATACCTCAGCATTCTGCGTTCACTTGCTCTCAATACCTCCATCAATTTTCTAGTTAGAGCCCATGTTTCTGCTCCATACAACATCACTGATCTAATACACGCTTGGTACACCCCTGCTCTGCTCTTTAGAGGGATGCTACGATTCACAAGTAAACTAGCCACCTCCCTCCACTCCATGCTGTTGCCACTCTTGCTCTCACTGTCCTCTCCATTATATTAGTTTCTGAGGATTTTATTAACATCTATGATTGTTTTATTATCTTTTTAAGCATGAATATCTTATTATGATGTGCTGGCATGCTGTGGGTCAGTGTTTACTCACAGGCCACCATGATCAGACCTCTTGTCTAGACTATAGTCTAGACAAAGGGTCTAGAATTTCACTCTAGACTCTAGAGGAAACTGGAAAGCATATAAAAATAATTTGATAGGGGCTAGGTTAGTGAATTAGCAGCAATAGGTTACCAGTTTAGCAGTGATAGACCACTTACTCAATGGTGATAGGTTATCAATTTGTGTCAATAAGTTATTAATTTAGCAGCGATAGGATACCAATTATGGTATCAGAGATGGATTATAGCAGCAATAAGTTATGTATTTACTAACACTAGGTTTATGATCTCTCACAAGTAGCTTGCTTAGTTTGTGGCAGTAAAGTAGTAATTTAGCTTAATATCCAGGATTACACTCATTGAAAATAAATAATGCAGCAGGTCACCACCACCATTATAGTATTTCCATGTGAAACTGGCCAGTGGGGTGTTGGCGGCTGCAGGGTCAGCCCCAACCCGCACCTTGCCACACACTCTCAACACATCTTGCTTCCTCTCATATGTCAGCTATTTGCTACCTTTAAATGAATGGTAAATATGGAGAATCAGTACGCGCCTCCACTATTCCTCCCACGGCAATAATAACCTTCCCAAGGTATTACATACTGTTGTACTACTATAGTTTTACCGGCGCATCAAACATATACTGCGTCTACAAGTGATGATAAGAAATAACAGATAATATTCCTCTCCCCTTCAACAAAATTAAAACACCTGGTGATGGGGAGGGCTATGAAGACCAGGGAAATTGTGGGGTAAAAGCAGCTATTGCAATGTTGCTGTCTACCTGAAATGAGGCGTTTCTGTGCTCTACTTATGGCGGAAATATATATTTTGTAAATAAAGCCACCAATATGGCCGCCGTGTAGGCCAGCATCATTTTGATGGCGACAATGCGCCTGCTCTATATAGATGCAGGCAACACATCTCTTGCTATAAGGGATCGAGTGGTAAAGGAAAATTGAGTATTAAATGTGAGAGATTCCGGAGTCCAAGTAGTCGGTTTGAGAGGCTTTTATGTTGGTTTCATATGTGCAATGAGTATAATAGGCGCCGCGGTCAGCTGTTTCTTGGCTTCCCCCTGCCGAGGTCGCCACTCACCAGCATTTGAAGAGGAGAAATGGCGGACAGATGTGGCAACATTCCATCCAGTAAAGGTAAGGAGGAGGGTCCAGGGGGTGTGCAGCCCCCCTTGGCTATCAGGGGGGTCGAGGGGGGTGAAGCCCCCCCGTTAGCAGGTCATAAAGTTCGGTTGGAGTAGTTTAGATATGCTCCCCCACCCAAAAACCCTGACTTCCAGCGGGTCCCCCAAGATCGTTGGGGGAAGGGGATTAATTCGGCTTTTTCTTTACTTTTAAGTACTTCCACCTTTATATAATGGTTAAGGGACGTGTATTTAGTCCCTTAACCATAATATTTTGGAGGCGCGGAGTGATTCTCCACAAACAAATGAATTTAATTAAATAACTGGATAATCCAATAAGGTCATACAGTGCTAAGATTGTTTAATTTTTAGGATGATAACAAAGATTGCATAAATACCACGACACTTGACAACGTTGCGTTTCCAAGTGTTGTGGTATTTATACCAAACCTTTATTATCCTAAAAACAAAACAAACTTAACACTATATGACCTTATTGGATTACCCAGTCATTTTTGTGGGTGGAGAACAGAGGGTATTCATGAAACTAGTGATTCCTGCAGGGAACAGTTAGTAGAATTATTACCATCAAAACTTACTAGAAATAAACAGTTACGTGTGCCATTGTGAGATGGGTGAAATTATAGACATTTTCCAAAATTTGTAAGAAAATGCTTTTTAACAATTAAGTTGATGGGTGGCTAATGATAATTTACTCTTGATCTGTGATGCTTTACCTGTGGGTTGGAGTGGCGGGGGGCTGCTCCGGCTTAGTCCCCACAGAGTGACCCAAACCCTCTCCCATGCCAATACGCTTCTTGAACCGGGCCAGCCAGCCGTATGATGCATTGAAGGGAGGAGAAACCTTAATGCCATGTCTTTTGCTGAGACTGTGGAAAAAGAGGAGTGCCTGATTCCGCAGCATGCAGCTGTCAAGGGTGCCCTTCTCCTTCAAGCGCTTCTGTGCCCAGGTCACCAACATGTGTTCAGTTGTTGAGATGAGGCGCCGCCTGTCAGTGAGCTCGTTCATCAAGGTGGTGGATGCACTGCTGTTGTCTGAGTAGTACTTCTTGGCCAGCTCTATGGATTTTTTCAGGTCCTCCTTCCTCTTTTTAATGCTTCTTAGGGTGCTCTCAGGTACCCCAGTGGCTTTCTGGATCTCACAGTTCTTCCAGCCCCTCTCTATCAGCATGAGGATCTTCGCTTTGTCCTCTAAGCTGTAAGAACCTCTCACCACACTCCGTTTTTTCTTGCGTTTTATCCTTATATGATTCGCCGGGTCGTCACCACCACCCTGCTTCCACCCTGAAGATGTGGAGGCCATTGGGGGAGGAAGAGAGATCGTCCAGGCACGAATGCGTCACAAGGTACACGTTACAAGTCTTATTCCTCCACTATTAGGGCAGTCCCCACAGCCTCGCGAAAGGAAGGACAACAATCGCTTAGCGGGCGGCGGCGGTAAACAAACGGCTTCCTCTTCTTGAGACCTGTCCCTTCCCGCTCCGCACGCTATCGTCATTACTTATTCTCTCGGCCCTTTTGTCTTACGCACTAATTCACATTCTTTCTTTGCTTCAGTGGTTATTGTTGCCTTTCCTGGGATATAAACTGTGGGCCATGTATTATTAAATATTTCGGCGCCCAAGCACACATATTTGACAAGGCTTTCGTAGGAGTTTGGGGCATATATAGGGGTAGTTTTCTGACCCTGGTGGTAGTTTGATCCTTCTTCTGTACCATATACCTGAAAGACCACTCATGAGAACCCGACTGATCTCGTTTTCGGCTTTTGGAAATAGTTGATGTGAGGGGCGCACTGTCTCTTCGCGACATTCGGTGTGAGCGGAGCGGAGGTCGGGTTGCGCGCCCTCCGCCCGCCACTACCGAGCGTTTTCCCGCTAGGCGCTAAGCTCAGGTTGCATCACATGGGATAAATGACGTATCGTATTGACGTATGCGATATTGAAACTCTAATACCAAGGCAGAGGAAGCATTTCGCGCGCGCGCGTGTGTGTGTGTGTGTGTGTGTGTGTGTGTGTGTGTGTGTAGGTTTCGCCCACGGTCTGATCACGTGCTGGACTCATGATTATTATGTGGCTAGTTTGCCCTTTTAATTCCATTTTTTTTTAATTAGTTAGTTAGTTGGTTGGATTTTCACAGTGCTAAGTCGACATACTACATTCTCAGTCCTAACAACAACAAAAAAAAAAAACTATAATCAACCTTGAAAAATGGGTTCAAAGAGACCTATCAGCCACATTAGTGTTGATGAAGACATGGACAGTATTGTTAGGATATGATGCTTTAGGATGTGTTAGAATATAGTATAGGATTAAGTGAGTATATCCTAGTGAGTGAGAGAGACTGAGGGAGAGAGAAAATGGGAAACCGCAGAGGAATATTTTAGTAGGGCGCAGCTACCTTTCCTCATACTCTCTCTGCCTCTGCCTCTCCTCTCTCACTAGGGTATACTCACTTAATCCTATACTATATTCTAACACTTACATCCTAAATCATCATAACCTAACAGTATCTTAAGAGTACACAAGCAAACACACATCATAAACAACAGGGGCAGCAACTTACCTATCAGGCCTTGAGGTGTTTCTTCGGTTATCTTCTCAAGGTGCTGCTCACTCCTCCGTCGGCTCAAGATCTTCAGTGCCGAAAATCATGGTCAGTCAATCCTGGTCACAAATCTTGAACGTGCTTTTCTTTTTGTTGGTTTTATCAGTATCTATCTACGTATTTTCCTCCCTGTTCTGTATTTTTTTATCGCAAGCTCAGTTGTGAAGAATTTTTGGCACATTTTACTCTCTTTTTGATTTTTTCTGTTGCTTTTATCAGTATCTATCTATGTATTTTTTTCTATCTATGCTTTATTTTCTTTTTCATTCAGCAATTCGTGTAAAAAATTAATGTTGCACTCTATCCTCACCTTGAATATTCAACACACTCTCTTTTACTCTTCATTATTTTACTCTCTCTGTTTACCTATTTTTGAGTAAGAGGATAGGAATTTTTTTATCCGAGTCTTGATTTTTCAATGCAATACGTCAGCTTTCACAAATTAGCTGTATCCATTCCAGACTTAAATTTTCAATGCAATAATTCTTCCTCAACCATCACATTCGTTTTGCAATATTTATTCATTTTTCTACCAACTTTATTTTTAAGCTGGAGCACTGAGGATTTTCATGCATACTAACTCCAAAGCTTAATCTTTCAATGCAACGCAGCAAAATAACTCCACCTTTATACCTCATTAGCATTCGTCAAATGCTTTTATTGATAACATATGAAAAGAATGGGATTTATAGAGGCCACGTCAAAGGCACATTAAGAATAATAGACATGAATAAGAATATACAGCTTACTAACTGTAAAATATAAGTATAAAGGCATCAGATAAATAATACCTAGTTTAGTTATCATTATTTTGTCAGTAATGTATGAGAAAGACAGGATTTCAAAGGCATCATTATCATCATTTCATCGACGCCTGCTCCTAGGAGCTCCCATCAGGGGATGATCATGGCAGAAGAGTTTCCAACTTTCTCTATCCAGACACTCCCTCCTTGCCTGCTCAAAGTTTCTCAATGATCTTTCCCCCTCTCCCAAATGTACTCCTGCACCCCATCTCTCTATTTCACTGGAGATCGTCCTCTAGCATTCCCTCCTTCTATCTCACTCACATACACCCTTCTGGTCATCTTACTCTCCTTGTTCCATGTGGCCAAACCACTTTAAAGTCTGTCGCTTCACTTCTTCCACCACTCCACACTTTTTCCCTTCACCCCCATGACACTTTCCAAAATGCTCGTACACACTTTCATTGCTCATTCCATCCATTCTACTCACACCACAAGCACTCCTCAAATAACTCATTTCCACTGCCTGCACTCTAGACCTCTGGCTTTCATTCCAGGCCCACGTTTCATTTGCATATGTGAGGGTTGGTACTATTATTGTATTTCTCAAATCCCTCTTTACCTCCATGCTCACACTTTTGCCATTCATGATTCGTCCCAAAGACCCTACCACCCTTCTTCCTTGCACTGCCCTTTCTCTTATCTCTCCCTCTGTACCACCATGCTTACACATAACTGATCCAAGGTACTTAAACTCATTGACCTCCTCCATTTCTTCACCATTCAAAATTATTTTGCATTCTTTTTCACATTCAATTCCCACTCTATTTGGGCACACAAAATCTACAACCTCACTTCTACTTCGCTCACAAACCATCACTTTACTTTTGTTGACATTTACTTTCAGCTTTCTCCTATTACAGACACTATCAAAAACACTAACCAAATTTTGTAAGTCACTTTCATTTTCATTTTATAATTTCACAAGCACATCAAAGGCCCCTTAATAATAAACATGCAAATGAGAATATATGGCTTAGAAACTGTGAGAATAAAGCCTGTATTCTTAAACGTATTAATGCCTCAGTTCGCCCATTTGAAAAGCCTCACGTAGAAGTTACTGGGATTTTCATGGACTGTTTTGTGAGCCTGGTGACTGTTTTACCTGACTTCTGTATCTCAAATGGGAAAAAGCACCCATGAAAACCCATTTAATCTTCTCTGTGGCCTTGGAAAATGGTTCTAATAAGACCCCAGTAGATTTAAGAATAAGGACCTAATAAGCACAAAAGTAGACTTGGAGGCATGCGCTATAGCTGTGCATGACCTCAGTGCTCATCTCTGTTGCATTGACCTTGAGTCTGTGGTAGCCAAGAACCCATCACCCAGACACAGGGCCAGTGTGACATCCAGGTTACCACAGTTTACTTTCCCCAGGTGCCCATTTACAATAAGTACAAATATGTAATGCATAGTTATCATTATTTGGC
Source organism: Eriocheir sinensis (assembly GCF_024679095.1). NCBI lineage: Eukaryota > Metazoa > Arthropoda > Malacostraca > Decapoda > Varunidae > Eriocheir > Eriocheir sinensis. The sequence goes on from NC_066538.1 coordinate 17,584,627, forward strand.
AGCTTTGTGGTGACCTGACCAACCAAAGTCTACCTCTCTCTCTCTCTCTCTCTCTCTCTCTCTCTCTCTCTCTCTCTCTCTCTCTCTCTCTCTCTCTCTCTCTCAACACAGCACCTACAAAGTAAATTTAATGTAACCTGACCTAACTTACTAAATCTAACCTAATCTGACCTGACTTACTAAATGCAACCTAACTAAAACCCAATCGGACCTAACCTTTGCCCTGCTGCCCAAATACAATCTGCTAGGCTGCCCTCATAAATTTATTGCATCATTATCTTGGTTTCTTTAATTTTCCAGAAGCTAATTGTTACTCCACTGCATTCACAGATCAAAATACAACACACAATGACAGTATTAACCTCATGTGGGATGGCTGCTATAAATACAATAATATCCAGTAAGAAAGTAAGTAATTATTAACTAGGAAAAAACAGGTACAGTGGGTAGTTAAAACAGGCAGAGTAAAAAGAAAGGACAGGCACAGTAAGTAAGAAGAAAGTAGAAAGTAGGAAGTAGATAAATAAGAAAATACAAATAAAACAGGCACGGTAAGTAGGAAAAAGAAATAGGAAGTAGGAAGAAAGTAGTAAGTAGATCAGTATGAAAATAGAGATAAAACAGGCATGGTAAGTAGAGAAAAGAAACAGGAAGTAGAAAGAAAGTACTAGTAAGTAGATAAGTAAGAAAATAGAAATAAAACAGGCACAGTAAGTAGAGAAAAGAAATAGGGAGTAGGAAGAAAGTAGTAAGTAGATCAGTATGAAAATAGAGATAAAACAGGCATGGTAAGTAGAGAAAAGAAATAGGAAGTAGGAAGAAAGTAGTAAGTAGATAAATAAGAAAATAAAAAGAAATAAAACAGACACGGTAAGTAGGAAAAAAAGTAGTAAGTAGATAAGTAAGAAAGCAAGTAGAAATAAAACAGGCACGGTAAGTAGAGAAACAAATGGCAAGTAGGAAGTGGAAAGAACGTAAGTAGAACGTAAGTAGCAAGAAAATGGTAAGTAGGAGTAGTAAGGAAAGTAGAACTATAATAAAGTAGGGAAGGAAAAGTGAGGATTAGGAATAAAGAAAGCAGGACAGTAGAAAAGGAAAAGAAAGGAAAACAAGAAAAAAAAAGCAAGCACAATAAGTCACACATCTATCCTAGAATTCACCCTCGTCCCTCCTTTCCCTAATTTATTTTCCCCCTCACCACACAACACAGACCATGCAGACCAAACCACACGTACTGAAGCCGAGAAGAAACTATTATTAGCCTCTCACAGTAATATCCGGCGCCGCAGATGAAGGAATTAACAGAAAAAAATATAAACAGGCAGGAATTTCGTCACTCCCTTCCCTTCACCCGGGCCAATGTTGACAACCGAGGCGCACCGTACCATATTATCGTACTCAGAGCCTCTTATTTACCGGTTTCTGAGCCATAAGTACTGATAAAAACAACAATAATTAACCATTTTAACGATAACTATGTATTAAGGCAGTTATTAGGGTCGAGAAGGCAGTTTTGGGGTCATAAATCGGCAAACATACGAGGCTGAGTACGACAATCCAGCAACGTTGAGTAGAAAACGAGCTGAATTTTTATAGGGGACGCTTCTTTATTTTATTGTTAGCCTATTCTTATTTTATTGTCATTATTCTTCATATTCTTATTGTTGTTACCAGTGTTATTCTTGTTCTTATTGTTTTTCATGTTCCTGTTCTTATTTTTACTCGTATTTCTGTTCTTATTTCTTATTTTTGTTCCTATTCTGAATCCTATATTCTTACTATTAATCATATTTATTTCTTCTTTTTATTCCTATTCTCATCTCTTATTCTCATTCTTATTCCTCTTCTTATTCTCATTTTTCTTTTTCTATTTCTGTTTCACGGTCGGGAGTTTTGCCTATTCACTGTTTTCCTCCTTTATCTCTTAATTCTTGTTTCGCTTTTCATCCAAACTTTCTGTAATTGTTCTTTTTGCTTCTTCGATCTATTTATTTTTTTGGGGTATTTCGTTGGGGATTTATTTTCAAACGAATATTCTCCAATAACGTCTTTTCTTCTCCCTTTTCTTTGCTCTTCCTCCTCCTTGTCTCTCTTTTTTCTCATTTAAGATTTCTGTATTGTTCTTTTTTAATTGTTTCTTAATTCGATGTAGCCTATCTATTTTCAAACGAGTATTCTCCAATAATGTCTTCTAATTCTTCTTCTTTTTCTGCGGTCGTTGAAGTACGCTGGCTCTCTGTGAAGGACAATGAAGGACACTGAAGGATACCGTGCAGGATACATTCTGGGCAGGGCGGAGAATGTAGTAGGAAGACTTCACTACCGGCATTTTCTGACACCATTAATTAACACGCTATGAGCAGAAGAGTCCAATATTCTCGAACGTTTATATATCCATCAAAAGAGGCTCTCGTATAAATTGTTTCCATGACACACAATATCAAATCTCCGGCGGTAGTTTTGCAAGATCTCTTAGCCATGAATACATAAAACACTTCAGACTCCGACGCATATTGTTTCTGTGGCCTTAAAAAACTATCGCAACAGTTAAGAGGCCGTAGCGTTTGAGAATACGATCGAGTAGGACAGTAGAGATAAACCTTCGGACAACCCTTCACTGGAAACCACCTATTTATCTATCTATCTGAAAGTAAGTATTTTGTGCAGGTATATACGCGTAGTACTTGTGGAGTTTTACCGGCCACGAGGGGAGGAGTATACACTTCGGGAACCCCAAGGAAAGATAAAAGGAGATTCCCTTATCCTTGGCCGCGAGAGTGTGTCTGTCATCACGCAAACAAGGGTAAAGGAAGATTCCCTTACCCTTGGCCGCGAGGCGCGAGAGTGTGCCTGTCATCACGCAAACAAGGATAAAGGAAGATTCCCTTACCCTTGGCCGCGAGAGTGTACGTCTGTCATCACGCAAACAAGGATAAAGGAAGATTCCCTTACCCTTGGCCGCGAGAGTGTGCCTGTCATCACGCCGGTCGTCTCAAGGCAACACACAGGCGACTTTACACCTGGCAATTCGCGGCTGGCAATACGGGCGCGGCAGCATTTCTGGTCTGGGTCTGGGTCTGGGGGCCCTTCTCGCGGCAAGTTTTGTGCAGCTGAGCGCGTCCGTCTTGTATTGCCGACTCGCGGCTGAGTACAATATGTCGGCGCCAATAAAACAAGAAATGGCAGATACAGACAACAAGATTTGAAGCCGGGAGGCCGAGGTGGCATTACTAGAAGAAGTGAGGCAGCATAGATACTTGTTGGACCCACAAGATAAGCTGTATGAGAAGCTGAGTCTACGCAAAGCAACGTTTGAGAGAATGACAGCAACATTACGAGAAATGTTTAGCTCTTTGCGAGATATCGAAGGAGGTAAGGAACGATTATTTTCGTGTATTATATAATCACACTATGTGATGCCTGGGATGGCATGTTCCTCCCTTCGCCTTTGTTGTTAAATGCAACAATGAACAAACAATCAATCAATCACTACTTATGATAAAACTCGTTTACTTAAAGTATTTCTACAATATTAGGCTAATGGACCAAACTCATTGTGGTTTTATGATATGGTAGTAGCCTTTTGGGGTGTCTGGGATGAATTCATGCCCTTGCATTTTCTAGCAGTTTACGTCTTGATGCTCCCGGCGACTCCTCCCAGTGAACGTACTTGTCCCGAGAGCACCCAGCCGGTCTAGCCGCTAGATCGTCGCGGCTGTATTGCCGGCCAGGAATTGCCTGGTGTAAAGCCGCCTAATTTACTCATTGCAAAATGTCCACGCAGGGCCTAACGCGAGACGTGCGCCGCAAGTCTGTCTGCCTGTGTGTCGTGGTGTGCTCATGACTGTCAATAAGCTGCAGTTGTAATTATGGAAATATAGGACTCATTGCTAAACAGATGCATTGATTACGTGTCATATATAGAGACCCGCCGGCCCGCCGCGAAAAAACACCCGAACTCCCACTGGGCCGGCCGTGGGGCAGCACCCTTGGTGACCGACTGGGTCAAGTGCATAATATGATATAACATATTATACTTTTATTACACGATGGGTCAAGTGGTCTACACCATAGAGCACTATAGGCTTGTAGCCACAGAGTGTACAGCTTCCCGTCTCGCTGGCCAAGGTTTGCTTCCAGGCCGCGGCAGGTTATTCAGCCGCCTGCCGGGTGTAGAGGAATTTCTTGTTTCCAGAACGAACAGAAGCTCGTGTCATGCAGACTGGCGGCGGCGGCGACATCCTGCTTTCTCGATCCGTGAAAGAGTTAATCAGTGCCGACTGTAGGTTGCTCAACTGGAGGGGCAGAAACATATATTGATGGGGCAGAGGTATAGCCAGGGAAATCATTGCCCTGTCTGCAGTACATTTCATATATTGATATGACTTGCATTTGGGGGGCAATCTAAAAATTTGGTGGGACGCCTCCGTAGAGCAGTGGTCAGCGTACGACTCCGCGGGCGTGCAGGTCACTCATCTTGACCCAGCTGTTCATCCTCTCTTTCGGACTGGTCGATGAATGGGTACCTGTTGAAACCTGGGGAAGGTAAACTGTGGCAATTCTGGAGTCACCTTGGGGAGGCGGTGGCGTGCGGGCGTGGTGAGTTAGGGGACCTAGGTTCAAGACCCACCGAAGGACGTTAACACTAACTAATACTAACACAGCATTCGATCCTCTTTACTTCCCACTCCTTCTCAGTCCCTTCAGCATCACTTACTGATGCTAACACAACATTCTTTCTCTCTACTTCACATCATTCTCCAATAAAACCAGAATCAGTTATTACTTTTACTAACACAACCTTCCTTTCCTAATCCCTTCACTCTCACTAATAACCGATACCAACACAACATTACTTCTCTTTACTTATCTCTCCTTCCTTCCCGAGTCCCTTCAGCATGACTTACTGCTAATACAATGATAACACAGCATTCCATCTCTCTATATTTCAGCCTTCCCTAATCCCTTCATTCTCGTTAATCATTAATACTAACATAACATTCATTCTATTTACTTCCCACTCCTTCCTTACCTAGTCCCTTCATCATCACTTACTATTATGATACTAGCACAACATTCCTTCTCTTTATCTCCCATCTTTCTTTGATCCCTTCATTATCACTTAATACCAAGACCATCACAATATTCCTTCCCTCTCCCTCACATCCTGCCCCAATATCTTCACTATCACGCCAACATGTCCAGCAACGTCAGTCACTGCCACAATATGTCAACCCCGAGCTGATACGAGAGCTAGAAGATGTAATAACACTCTACCACTTCAAAGCCGGGTGATGTGGGATGATGTATAGGTAGAGGCAGATTGTTTTTCTTTTCTTTCTTGAACCGAGTAATCCGTCACCGCAACAACCTTCCTGCTGATATAGTTAGTGGGAATGCTTAACGTAATCTAACCTGACCCCAACCTTAACCTCTTCTTCGTCTTCCTCTTCCTCCTCCTCCCATACACACAAAATAACCTATGACAACAGTAGTAGTAGTAATAGTAGTAGTAGTAGTAGTAGTAGTAGTAGTAGTAATAGTAGACTATACATTATTATTAGTCTATTATTATTATTATTATTATTATTATTATTATTATTATTATTATTATTATTATTATTATTATTATTATTATTATTATTATTATTATTAGTAGTAGTAGTAGTAGTAGTAGTAGTAGTAGTAGTAATAGTGGTAGTGGCAGTAATTAATGGCAGTAGTAGTAGTAGTAGTAGTAGTAGTAGTAGTAGTAGTAAGAGGAGGAGGAGCTGGAGGAGGAGGGGGAGGAGGAGGAGGAGGAAGAGGAAGAGTCGGCTAGGAGGCTCCTTAACCTTCCTCAATAATCGTAATAATAATAATATGAAGAGAAACAGTCCTTACATCTCTGTTTCCTGCATGTAATTTTTTTCTTTACACCACAAGGCGAAAGAAAACCATTACCATCATTACTATATTGGTTATTAAATCACAGAGGAAACTGTGCATCCTCGGGGCCAATAACACGGGGGATCTCACGCCGCCGTCCGCCAATCAGCGCGCAGGAACGAGCACCAGGCAGCCAGTCAGAGCGCAGGAACGATCCCGAGCCAACCAATCACGAGCCGCATCTCAGTGACCCTCGGAGCCAGGCCAGTCTGTGAAATGCCGTGAGAGGGGGAAGACGTACGCACCTCACTCCCTGTACTATTCGTTGTCCCTATCCTTATATTACCGACTCGCCGACCCGCCACGAAAGACCTACCGTTCGAACCCGCCTCGAGATCACACCCGAGTCCCCGCGTCGAAGAGATACCCGAAATATGGCTTGAGGAAGAAGCAGATTGGGTCCCATTGGTGTTCTGTCCTTGAGCAATGGCGAAGCTCCTAGTGTTGGTGGTGGCGTGTATTTGGGTGCTCCTGCCGCCCCACCTGCTCGCTGCCGCCTGCCCCGAGGTGTGCACGTGCCTCGGGGCCATCGTCGACTGCTCCAAGGCTGGCATCAAGGAAGTCCCCAAGGATCTGCCGGAATGGGCCGAGGAACTGTGAGTTGCGATGTTTTGTTGGGGTCAGGCAGGATTGCGTTGGGCGGGTTATGTAGGGTTGCGGTTTTTGTGGGGTTGTAGGTTGCGGTTTATGGGGTCGGGCTAGGTATGTATGTCTGTTTGTTTGTGTGTGTGTTTTGTGTCAGTTGTTTTCTTGGGGTTGGACGGGTTTTATAGGGTTGCGGTTTTTGTAGGGTTAGGGGGTTGCGGTTTATGGGGTTGGGCTAGTAATGTGTGTACGTGTGTTTGTTTGTTTGTGTGTGTGTTTTGTGTCAGTTGTTTTGCTGGGGTTGGTCAGGATTGCGTTGGGCGGGTTTGGGAGGGTTAGGATAGTTGGGCGGGTTTTGCGGTTGGGCTGTTTTTGTTTGTGTGTTTGTTTGTGTTTCGTGATTCACTGATTGGTTAGTGTTCTTCGGCAGGATTGGGTTGGGCGGTTTTTGTAGGATAAGGGGGCGTTTTTTGTAGGGTAGGATTGGGCGTTTTTTGTAGGGTAAGATTGGGCGGTTTTCGTAGGGTAAGATTGGGCGGTTTTTGTAGGGTAGGATTGGGCGTTTTTGGTAGGGTAAGATTGGGCGGTTTTGGTAGGGTAGGAGTGGGCGGTTTTGGTAGGGTAGGATTTTTTTTTTGTAAGGTAGGATTGGGCGGTTTTGGTAGGGTAGGATTGGGCGGTTTTCGTAGGGTAGGATTGGGCGGTTCTGGTAGGGTAAGATTGGGCTGTTTTTGAAGGGTAAGATTGGGCGGGTTCCTGTTTTTAGGGTTGGGCTAGTTTTGTGCGCATGTTGTTTTTGTTTGTGTGTGTGTTTGTGTGTTTGTGAGTGGTGGTGTGCTTGTGTTGGGGTGATTAGGTTGGGCGGGTTTCGTAGGGTTAGGTTGGGTGGGTTGCGTTTTTTCCTGGATGTGTTTGTTTTGTTTTGTTTTGTTTGTTTGAGAAAATGTGAGTGAATATCTTGCCTTCTTTAGGATTGGGCGTTTTTTTCAAGGGTTGTCTTGGGTTTGGGCTGGGCGGGAAGGAGGGTTGCTGTTTTTGGGCTATTTTGTATGTGTAGGCTACGTGTGTGTGTGTGTGTGTGTGTGTGTGTGTGTGTGTGTGTGTGTGTGTGATTGGTTTAAGTATGTGTGTTTGTGTATATTTCTCCCTCTCTCTCTCTCTCTCTCTCTCTCTCTCTCTCTCTCTCTCTGTGTGTGTGTGTGTGTTTGGATGGAAGAGAGGC
>NC_066538.1:17597361-17599861 GCF_024679095.1 Eriocheir sinensis
TCTCTCTCTCTCTCTCTCTCTCTCTTAAATTTATTGTATGTGTGTTTTCTTTACTTTCTCTTGTTCTTTCTCTTGCTTTAATCTTTTTCCTCCTCCTCCTCCTCTTCCTCCTCCTCCTCCTCCTCCTCTTCCTCCTCCTCTATCTCTTTGTTGTCTCTTGCGTAGTAATTCTTATGACACACACACTCTCTCTCTCTCTCTCTCTCTCTCTCTCTCTCTCTCTCTCTCTCTCTCTCTCTCTCTCTCTCTCTCTCTCTCTCTCTCTCTCTCTCACTTGATTATCGTTATCTTTCCGTCAGGTGTGTTATCATATGTGGCCAGGTGTGTGTGTGTGTGTGTGTGTGTGTGGTGTGTGTGTGTGTGTGTGTGTGTGTGTGTGTGTTTCAAGGTAGGAAAGAAAATCTGGAAAATCTGACCAATGGCATTTCCCCCCCTCTCTCTCTCTCTCTCTCTTTGGGTGGGCGGGTGGGCGGTAAACGGCTCACCCTCATATGGGGTTATCCTTGAGGAGGAGGAGGAGGAGGAAGGGGAGGAGGAGGAGGAGGAGAGGGAGGATTTGTTGTGTGTAGGTGGTTGGGTGTAACAGAGGGTGGAGGAGGAGGGTGGAGGTTCATGGGCGTGGAGGAGGAAGAAAAGTATTGGTTATGTGGAGGAGGAGGAGGAGGAGGAGAAGAAGAAGAAGAAGGAGGAGGAGGAGGAGGAGGAGGAGGAGGAGGAGGAGTAAGAAGGATATGAGTGATTGAGAAATATATAGTGAGCGCGAGAGAGAGAGAGAGAGAGAGAGAGAGAGAGAGAGAGAGAGAGAGAGAGAGTGAAAGAAAGAAAGGAAGGAAGAAGGGAGAAAAAGTAGGAAGAAAAAAAGGAAACAGAGAGAGAGAGAGAGAGAGAGAAGAGTGAAGGAAGAAAGGAAGGAAGAAGGAGAAAAGAAGGAAGAAAAAAGAGAGAGAGAGTGAGTGAGAGAGGTAACTGGAAACACCTCAGGTTATCACATTATCCTTTTTTCCTCCTCCTCCTCCTCCTCCTCCTTCTCCTCCTTCTCCTCCTCCTCCTCCTCCTTCTCCTCCTCCTCCTCCTTCTCCTCCTCTTACTCTATCTCCTTAACCTTTCACAACAGGTCTGACACAAAGATGACCTCTGACCCTAGTAGTAGTAGTAGTAGTAGTAGTAGTAGTGGTAGTAGTAGTAGTAGTAGTAGTAGTGGTGGTGGTGGTGGTAGTAGTAGTAGTAGTAGCAGTAGTAGAGAGAGAGAGAGAGAGAGAGATAATAATGATGTATCAGTTTTATCATATATGTATAAACCACCACCACCACAACAACAACAACAACAACAACAACAACAACAACGAGGAAAATTGGGGATTGCGAAAGGAGGAAAAGGAAGGGATAGGAGGGAGGAGTGGAGGAGGAGGAGGGGGTGGGGGGAGGAGGAGGAGGAGGGCGAATTGAGGTCTGTCCAAAACTATGGAGAGAACACCCAAATTTTCTCTCCCTTTCTTCCCTTCCTTCCTCCACCCTTCTCTCCCCCTCCTCCTCCTCCCCCTCCTCCCTTTTTTGAACTCCTCCCTTTTCCTTTCTCTCTCCTTCTCTCTCTCTTCTCTCCATCCCTTCCTTTTTCTTCCTTCTCTTTTCTTCCTTCCTTCCTTCCTTCCTTCCTTCTTTCTCTCTTTCTCTCCTATCTCTCCATCCCTTCCGTTTTCTTCCTTCTCTTTTCTTCCTTCCTTCCTTCCTTCCTTCTTTCTCTCTTTCTCTCCTATATCTCCTTCTTCTATCTTCCTCTTCCTTATTCTCTTCTTCCTTCCCTTTCCTCCTCTCTTTATTTTTCTTCCTCCCTTCTCCTCCTCCTCTTCTTTCTCTTCCTTCTTATTCGTCTCTTCCTCCTCCTCCTCCTCCTCCTCCTCTTCCCCTCCCCTCCTTTTATTTATCTCCTGAACCCCCTCCCCCTCCCCCCCTCTCTCTCTCTCTCTCTCTCTCTCTCTCTCTCTCTCTCTCTCTCTCTCTCTCTCTCTCACGTTGCGTAAGCTGCGTAGTATCGCCTTCGCTATACGCACATACACTATACACTTACAGAGGGAAGCGTGGAAGCATGGAATGGCAGGCCACATACGCAGTCATATTCTTACCAAGCACTTCGCCGCCCAACCACACATATTTGACAAGGCTTTCGTAGGAGTTGTTTGGGGCATTTCCAGGGGTAGTTTTATGATCCTGGTGGTAGTGTGACCCTTCTTCTGTACCGTGAACCTAAGAAACACTCATATTTAAGGGCTTTGTAGGAGTTTTGGGGCATTTCCAGGGGTAGTTTTATGATCCTGGTGGTAGTGTGACCCTTCTTCTGTACCGTGAACCTAAGAAACAATCATATTTAAGGGTTTTATGGGAGTTTTGGGCATTACTAGGGGTAGTTTTATGATCCTGGTGGTAGTGTGACCCTTCCTCTGTACCGTGAACCAAAGAAACACTCATATATAATGCTTTCGCAGGAGTTTTGAGTATTTCCAGG
>NC_066538.1:17609861-17617361 GCF_024679095.1 Eriocheir sinensis
TCCCTTCCCTTCCCTTCCTTTATCTTCCTTTACTTTACCATACCTTCTCTTCCCATCCCATCCCTTCCCTTTGCTTCCCTTCCCTTCCCTTCCCTTCCCTTCCCTTTCCTTCTCTTCCTTTCTCTTCCCTTCCCTTCCCTTCCTTTCTCTTCCTTTCCCTTCCCTTCCTTTCCCTTCCCTTCCCTTACCTACACTTTCCTTCTCTTCCTTTTTCTTCCCTTCCCTTCCTTTCCCTTCCCTTCCCTTCCTTTCCCTTCCCTTCCCTTTCCTACACTTTCCTTCTCTTCCTTTCTCTTCCCTTCCCTTCCTTTCCCTTCCTTTCTCTTCCTTTCTCTTCCTTTCCCTTCCCTTCCCTTACCTACACTTTCCTTCTCTTCCTTTCTCTTCCCTTCCCTTCCCTTCCCCTCGCTTTCCTTCCCTTTCCATCCCCTGCCTCACCACCACCACACACCACCACTACCACCACCACTACTACCATCACACCACCACCACCACCACCACCACTAACCCTTCCTTTCTTTGGTGTTGCAGGGACCTGGGGGGCAACAAGGGCCTAAGGCTGACCCCCAACGCCTTCCAAGGACTCCCGGTGCTGCAGACACTGTGAGTACTGGTGTTGACTGGTGATGAATGGTGATGAAGGGATGTGGAGGTGATTGGAAAGGGGTGAGCGTGTGTTGGGTTGGATGGTGAGTGTAATGATGATGGTGGTGATGAAATGGTGATGAAGTAGGTTTTGAAGGGAGTTGAGTGGATCTGGAATGGTCTGGTACTGGTGATGAAGTGGTGGTGGAGTTTGAGTGGAGTGGATTTAGAAGTGGTGTTTAACTGGTGATGACGAGATAAGGTGGGTCTAGTTATGGTGTTGGAAGTGGTGATGAAGAAGTGAGGTGGTGATGAATTGGTGATGAGGATTAAGCTTTCTTGTTATGGTGTTGAAACTGGTGATGGGAAAGTGAGATGGTGATGAAACTGGTGGTGATGAAAAGGAAATAACCCACATCTAAAAAGTGGTGATGAAAAATGGTGATGAGTATTAGCTATCGAGGTGGTGGTGAAATGGTGTTGAAAATGGTGATGAGATGGTGATGAAACTGGTGGTGATGAAGAGGAAACCCACATCTAAAAAGTGGTGATGAAAAATGGTGATGAGTATTAGCTATCGAGGTGGTGGTGAAATGGAGTTGAAAATGGTGATGAGATGGTGATGAAACTGGTGGTGATGAAGAGGAAACCCACATCTAAAAAGTGGTGATGAAAAATGGTGATGAATATTAGCAATCGAGGTGGTGAAATGGAGTTGAAAATGGTGATGAGAAAGTGAAGAGATGATGGTGGTGATGAAGAGGAAATAACCCACATCTAAAAAGTGGTGATGAATATTAGGAGTCGAGGTGGTGGTGAAATGGAGTTGAAAATGGTGATGAGATGGTGATGAAACTGGTGGTGATGAAGGGGAAATAACCCACATCTAAAAAGTGGTGATGAAAAATGGTGATGAGTATTAGCTATCGAAGTGGTAGTGAAATGGAGTTGAAAATGGTGATGAGAAAGTGAGGAGATGATGGGGGTGATGAAGAGGAAATAACCCACATCTAAAAAGTGGTGATGAAAAATGGTGATGAGTATTAGGAGTCGAGGTGGTGGTGAAATGGAGTTGAAAATGGTGATGAGATGGTGATGAAACTGGTGGTGATGAAGAGGAAACCCACATCTAAAAAGTGGTGTTGAAAAATGGTGATGAGTATTAGCTATCGAGGTGGTAGTGAAATGGAGTTGAAAATGGTGATGAGATGGTGATGAAACTAGTGGTGATGAAGGGGAAATAACCCACATCTAAAAAGTGGTGATGAGTATTAGCTATCGAGGTGGTAGTGAAATGGAGTTGAAAATGGTGATGAGATGGTGATGAAACTGGTGGTGATGAAGAGGAAACCCACATCTAAAAAGTGGTGATGAAAAATGGTGATGAGTATTAGCTATCGAGGTGGTGGTGAAATGGAGTTGAAAATGGTGATGAGAAAGTGAGGAGATGATGGTGGTGATGAAGAGGAAATAACCAACATCTAAAAAGTGGTGATGAAAAATGGTGATGAATATTAGGAGTCGAGGTGGTGGTGAAATGGAGTTGAAAATGGTGATGAGAAGGCGAGGAGATGGTGATGAAACTGGTGGTGATGAAGAGGAAATAACCAACATCTAAAAAGTGGTAATGAAAAATGGTGATGAGTATTAGCTATCGAGGTGGTAGTGAGGTGGAGTTGAGGAGGAGGAGGAGGAGGTGGTGTTGATTTGGTGTTGATCATGTTATGGTGAGGAGTTGAGGAGGTAATAACGTGGTGCTGACGTGGTGCTGAGGGCGTGACAGGTAGCACACAGCACTCAGCATTACCGGGTGACTCACGCTGAAGGAGTGTGGGAAGCTGGGCAGGAAGACAGCGAGGTGGCGGGAAAGACGAGAAACAATTAAGGGCAAGAAAAAGGAAGAAAACGAAAGAGAGGAGGAAGAAGGAGCAAAAATTAACGTGATAAATAAGGAAGAACATGAAAAAGAAGAAAACAAAGACCAAGAAACGAAAGAGAGAAGGAAGAAGGAGCAAGAATTAGCGTGATAAATAAGGAAGAACATGAAAAAGAAGAAAACAAAGACCAAGAAACGAAAGAGAGAAGGAAGAAGGAGCAAGAATTAGCGTGATAAATAAGGAAAAACATGAAAAAGAAAAAATACCGAAGAGGAAGAATCGAAAGAGAGAAGGAAGAAGGAACGAAAATTAACATGATAAATAAGAAAGAACTTGAAGAAAAAGAAAGAATATGACAATTGAGACAAGATACGTTAGTTAGTTAGTTAACACGACAACCACAAAACTATACAAGAAAAGAAAGAAAAGAAGCAAGAATTAACGTGATAAATAAGAAAGAACTTGAAGAAGAAAGAATATGACAGTTGAGACAAGTTACGTTAGTTAGTTAGGCGACAGTTAGTTACCACGACAGCCACAAAACTATACAAGGAAAGAGATAACATTACCATCGAGAGAGAGGTGGTTAGTTACGCTTCATAGAGTTGGCTGGGTAAGGTGACACACTATCTCCAAACGTATTAACGACACTCAGTAAACTACACTAGAAGAGACAATATTACAATCAAGAAAGCCTGTGAGTTAGTTAGTTAGTTGGGCAAGGTGACACACTATACCTCCAAACGTATTCACGACACCCAGTAAACTACACAAGAAGAGACAACACTACTATCAAAAAAGACGTTAGTTAGTTAGTTAGTTGGGCAAGGTGACACACTATACCTCCAAACGTATTAACGACACCCAGTAAACTACACAAGAGGAGACAACATTACAATCAAGAGACGCTAGTTAGTTAGTTAGTTGGGCAAGGTGACACACTATCTCCAAACGTATTAACGACACTCAGTAAACTACACTAGAAGAGACATTACAATCATGAGACGTCAGTTAGTTAGTTAGTTGGGCAAGGTGACACACTATCTCCAAACGTATTTACGCCTGGCTTAAAAGTACTGAGAAACGAAGTCAGATAACATTAGCATCAAGATAGACGGTGAACACTTTAACCACCTTGGATTCGCAGGTGTTAAAGGCTTACTAAGAGAGTCTGAGGAATACTTACATGTTAGACGCTAGTTAGTTAGTTAGTTGAGCAAGGCGACACACTATCTCCAAACGTATTTACGCCTGGCTTAAAAGTACTGAGAAACGAAGTCAGATAACATTACCATCAAGATAGACGGTGAACACTTTAACCACCTGAAGGGGTTATTACACTGGGCAAATTTTCCGTGGATCTTCAGTTAAACCACGATTTCTGCTAGCGTGGTTCTCATTTGTTTCTTGTTATTGCTGCTGCTGATGATGGTGAGTAATACCGTCGTCCTTCAGTGAAATCTACCGTAGCTTTGGAAGATCGTGGACACGTCAGAAAACCACGGAAATATAAGAACCACGCCAGCGGAAATCGTGGTTTGACTGAAGATTCACGGAAAATTTGCCCAGTGTAATAGCCTCTTGAGATTCGCAGGTTTCAAAGTCTTACTAAGAGAGTCTGAGGAACACTTACCGAGAATGAACGGGAAACTTGCAGGGTCTCAAAATACCCGTGAATATGAGTGTGAAGAAAGCAAGGTCATGTTTGATAATCACTTCGCAAGACAACAAATGATGATCAGATAGATGGTGAACACTTTAACCACCTTAGATTCACAGGTGTCAAAGGCTTACTAAGAGAGTCTGAGGAACACTTACCGAGAATGAACGGGAAACTTGCAGGGTCACAAAATACCCGCGAATATGAGTGTAAAGAAAGCAAGGTCATGTTTGATAATCACTTCGCAAGACAACAAATGATGATCAGATAGACGGTGAACACATTAACCACCTTAGATTCACAGGTGTCAAAGGCTTACTAAGAGAGTCTGAGGAACACTTACAGGGAACGAACGGGAAACTTGCAGGGTCTCAAAATACCCGTGAATATGAGTGTGAAGAAAGCAAGGTCATGTTTGATAATCACTTCGCAAGACAACAAATGATGATCAGATAGACGGTGAACACTTTAATAAACTTAGATTCACAGGTGTCAAAGGCTTACTAAGAGAGTCTGAGGAACACTTACAGAGAACGAACGGGAAACTTCCAGGGTCTCAAAATAGGCGTGAATATGCCTGTGAAGAAAGCAAGGTCATGTTTAATAATCACTTCGCAAGACAAATAATGATCAGAAACGAAACACTTGAAAGAGCAAATGGATTAACAAACGTAAGACTAAGCTCGTATCCTCAGACAAAGAAAGAAAGAAAGAAGAAAACTAATATATAGAGAAAAGTTACAATCGAGAAAGACTTAGATAGGCAGGTAGTTAGTAAGAAAGAAAGAAGAAAATCAATAGAGAAAAATTTATAATCAAGAAAGACCTTAGGTTAGTAGCAGGCTTTTTTTATTATTGTTTCCTTTTTTGTGCCCTTGTGCTGTCTCCTTTGCTGCAAAACAAAGACGAATATTTAGTTAGTCACTTAGTTAGTCAGTCAGTCACTCAGGCAGGCAGGCATATTCTCACAACTAGTATTTCGTAAGGTCACAAAAGGGATTAGTCTGGTTCTTAGGAGTGTTTTGATGCAAGAGTTGACCAGCACTTTCACTCTTTCATCCCTTCCGCTGGCAAACTCCGTAACAGCCTTCCTCCGTCTTAAGTTAGTCAGTTAATCAGTCAGTCATTCAGGCAGACATATTCTCACAACCAATAACTCGTATGGTCACAAAAGGGATTAGTCTGGTTCTTACGAGTATTTTGATGCAAGAGTTGACCAGCACTCTCACTCTTTCATCCCTTCCGCTGGTAAACTCCTTCACAGCCTCCCTCCGTCAGTATTTCCTCCTGCCTACGACTTCAACATTGTCACGAGGGGAGTATCAGACACCTCTCCACTCGAAACTGACCTCTCTTCTGACCTTTGACCTTTGTTCTTTTGTATGAGCATCGGTTAGTGGACTATTGTTTTTCTCTTTTTGTTTTCTGCCCTTGAGGTGACTCCCTTCCTGTAAAAAAAAAGACGATCAGATGGGACCTTTACCGGGGCAGGATGGAGTACACTAACACCAGACAGAGGACCAGGTGGAGAGGTGGAGTTGAGCCTTTACCGGGGCAGGATGGAGTACACTAACACCAGACAGAGGACCAGGTGGAGAGGTGGAGTTGAGCCTTTACCGGGGCAGGATGGAGTACACTAACACCAGACAGAGGACCAGGTGGAGGGGTGGAGTTAGAACCTTTACCGGAGCAGGATGGAGTACACTAACACCAGACAGAGGACCAGGTGGAGGGGTGGAGTTAGAACCTTTACCGGAGCAGGATGGAGTACACTAACACCAGACAGAGGACCAGGTGGAGAGGTGGAACTAGAACCTTTACCGGGGCAGGATGGAGTACACTAACACCAGACAGAGGACCAGATGGAGGGGTGGAGTTAGAACCTTTACCGGAGCAGGATGGAGTACACTAACACCAGACAGAGGACCAGGTGGAGAGGTGGAGTTATAACATTTGCCGGGGCAGGATGGAGTACACTAACGCCAGACAGAGGATCAGGTGGAGAGGTGGAGTTAGAACCTTTACCGGAGCAGGATGGAGTACACTAACACCAGACAGAGGACCAGGTGGAGGGGTGGAGTTAGAACCTTTACCGGAGCAGGATGGAGTACACTAACACCAGACAGAGGACCAGGTGGAGAGGTGGAGTTATAACATTTGCCGGGGCAGGATGGAGTACACTAACGCCAGACAGAGGATCAGGTGGAGAGGTGGAGTTAGAACCTTTACCGGAGCAGGATGGAGTACACTAACACCAGACAGAGGACCAGGTGGAGAGGTGGAACTAGAACCTTTACCTGAGCAGGATGGAGCACACTAACACCAGACAGAGGACCAGGTGGAGAGGTGGAACTAGAACCTTTACCGGGGCAGGATGGAGTACACTAACACCAGACAGAGGACCAGGTGGAGAGGTGGAACTAGAACCTTTACCGGGGCAGGATGGAGTACACTAACACCAGACAGAGGACCAGGTGGAGAGGTGGAACTAGAACCTTTACCGGGGCAGGATGGAGTACACTAACACCAGACAGAGGACCAGGTGGAGAGGTGGAACTAGAACCTTTACCGGGGCAGGATGGAGTACACTAACACCAGACAGAGGACCAGGTGGAGAGGTGGAGTTAGAACCTTTACCGGAGCAGGATGGAGTACACTAACACCAGACAGAGAGAAGTGGAAGACATTGGGAAAGGCTGAAGATGGGTAGAAGTGGAGGAGGAGGAGAGGAAGAGGAGGAGGAGGAGGAGGAGGAAAGAGTCGGGTATCCATATGGCGGTGGTGGTGTTGTGCAATGTTGTGGTGTTGCAAGAGAGAGAGAGAGAGAGAGAGAGTGGTATCGCAACTCAGACCAGGAATGAACCGGACAACTCTCTCTCTCTCTCTCTCTCTCTCTCTCTCTCTCTCTCTCTCTCTCTTTGGTAGGGTAGGTTAGGGCGTGGGCGGGCAACACAGAACGCGTGTGGGCGTGTGTGGGCGTGGAACACACACACACACACACACACACACATCACCCATCACCTGGTCCAAATAAGCCCCGCCCACCTTGTCCTCTGAATGGTCGAAAAGTTGTGACGTCATAGGAGTAGTTACACATTTGCCTGACGTCATCAAGGAAGCCATCTTAGTCATCCTTGGCCCTGGTGGAGTGGCGCTAAGGGCGACGTTCCTATTGAATTCAAGGTTAAAAACGACCCTATGGACATACGATTCCTGTTTGGGGGAGCAGCGGATGTGTGTGTGTGTGTGTGTGTGTGTGTGTGTGTGTGTGTGTGTGTGGACTAAAATTGGATGACGAGAGTTAGTTGGCAGAGAGAGAGAGAGTGAGAGAGGTTAGCTGTCTATACTATTACAAGATATATATTTTTTGCCCTCTCT
>NC_066538.1:17619861-17627361 GCF_024679095.1 Eriocheir sinensis
TCTTTCTTCATCTCTTTCTGTTCCCTGCTATTCCGTGTTTCCAAGTTTCTTCCTTCTTCAATAAACTCATTTTTAGCTTTCTCTCCCTCCCGTCTCTCCTTTCTTTCCTCCACCTCACCACCATCTATCATTCCCTCCCATCTTTCCTCCTCCTCCTCCACCTCCACCTCCTCCCTCCCTAACTTCCTTCTTGATATCCGTTGAGAAGTATTTTTGTACCTCGCTGTTGTTGTTGTTGTTTCGATGTTGTTTTGAAGAGAATGTTAAAAGTGGGCGTGGCCATCTCTCAAACTGACCAATCACAACCCAGTTACGGGCGAAAGGGGAGGGGCTTATGCGCTTTGGTAGTTTGAACACCACTATAGCAATATGTGTGTGTGTGTGTGTGTGTGTGTGTGTGTGTGTGTGTGTGTGTGTGTGTGTGTGTGTGTATTGCAAGCTCTCCCTTCCTCGGCCATTCCCTTGAGATCAGTTCCAGCGATATCACAAGCTCTCCCTTCCTCGGCCATTCCCTTGAGATCCACTTTTACCGGTTAATGTGTAAATCCAACCTCTTAATCTTTTTTTAGTAATGTTTTATCTCTCCTATATTTCAAGTCTTACTGATTGTGTCACTTATTTTTGTTGGTGTTTGATCCTGTCAGTCTGTCAGGTCTAATTATTCCGATCGTCTGTCTTGTACTTTATCGGCTTTATCTTTGGTTATCAGTCTTGGTGTGTCTGCTTGTAGAAAACTTTGTAATTTATTGGGGTATTTATATGCTTCCCGTTGTACCTACTGGACTGAGTTTGCTAATAATAAGAATAATAATTAGAATAAGAATAATAAGAATAGTATGAGGAGGAGGAAGAGGAGAAGGAAGGGAAGATGAGAGGGACGAAAAGAAAGTGAGGAAAAGGGGGAAGGAGAGAGTGAAGGGAGAGAAGGAAAAGAAGAAGGGAGGAGGAGAGGAACGAAAAGGAAGTGGGAAAAAGGGAGGAGAAAGTGAAGGGAGAGAAGGAAAAGAAGAAGGAAGGGAGGAGGAGAGGAACGAAAAGGAAGTGAGGAAAAGGGTGATGGAGAAAGTGAAGGGAGAGAAGGAAAAGAAGAAGGAAGGGAGGAGGAGAGGAACGAAAAGGGTGATGGAGAAAGTGAAGGGAGAGAAGGAAAAGAAGAAGGGAAGGAGGAGGAGAGGAACGAAAAGGAAGTGGGGAAAATGAGGGAGGGAGAAATTGATGGGAGAGGCAGGAGGAGGAGGAGGAGGAGGAAGAGGAAATAGAAGAATGAAAATAGTTACATAAATAGACCAAGATAGATCATTGAAAGTCATGTCTGTGGAAATTAACGAAGGCAAGTTACAATTTATAAGCTGTCCTGTTTTGTTTTTTTTCATTTTCTTTTCTTTCTCTTATTTTTCCTTTTATTTACAGCTCTTTTTCTTCTTTTACTTTTAGCTCTTTTTCCATATTTTACGTTTATCCATTTTTCCTTCCCTTACTTATATTAATTCTTGCTTCTTATTCGCAGGTACCTGAGGAAACTGAACCTGTCCTCGCTGCCACGCCTCGGCCACCTCCCCGCCCTCACCGAGCTGTTCCTGTGAGTGTGTGTGTGTGTGTGTGTGTGTGTGTGTGTGTGTGTGTGTGTGTGTGTGTGTGTGTGTGTGTGTGTGTGTGTGTTTTGCAGGAGTTTTCATTCATTCATTCTGTAAGGTGTGTGTGTGTGTGTGTGTGTGTGTGTGTGTTATGACGTTATTCGTGTTTCCTATCAATATTGTGTTACCAGTGTTGTGTGTGTATGTATGTATGTATGTGTATGTGTTATTTGATCACTATAGAATGTTGCGTCACGTCTGTTTGTGAGTTACCCTCGTGTGTGTTCCCTTACCAGTGTGTTACCTGTTTGTTGTAACGGGCTTGTCGGGGGGCGTTTAAAGGGTGTTGATTAAGACTTCAGCTTCCTTAAGGCGAATTATATTCGTAGCCTTTATGTACAAGAAGCGATGGAGCGAGAGCGACTGTCGTTGTGTGTCAGTCGGACTCTCGTGAAGGAGTGGCGAGTTACAGGTTGGAAAATAATTGTTACAATTGGTCACGTATGTCAAGGTGACCTCCACGCACCATCGGAGTGCGAAGTATACAAAACTGAGACGGTAAACACTGACGGACGACATTCCTATAAGGTGGCGTGATCTATCTGTCGTGGGTTTTTCCATTGACAATTGTATGCCTAATTCGTGGTGATATTAAATAATAATAATACATTGATATCCTACTATAACAATGTTACCTGTGTGTTTCAGGAGTGACAACCGCATCAGCAAGGTGTCGGCGGTGTCTCTGGAAGGGCTGCCGCGACTCCTGCACCTCGATCTCTCACGGAACAGGATCACGAGGCTCTCCCACACGCCCTTCGCCAACGTGTCCCTCGCCAGGCTGTGAGTGTGTGTGCTTGCTTGCGTGTGTGTGTGTGTGTGTGTGTGTGTGTGTGTGTGTGTGTGTGTGTGTGTGTGTCCTTCTTTTCTTTTTTCTTCTTCTTTCTTTGATCTTTACTTTGATTTTTTTTTTTTAGCTATTCATATCTTGTTTTTCTTGATTGTCATTCTTCTTCTTCCTCTTCGTGTGTGTGTGTGTGTGTGTGTGTGTGTGTGTGTGTGTGTGTGTGTGTGTGTGTGTGTGTGTGTGATTAGTTTACCTCGTCCTGATCACGTGCCGGACTCGTCATCGCCAGCAAGTGCCCTTCCGATTATAGCAAGGTCGTTATAGTCGATCTCTCTGTGTGTGTGTGTTTGTGTGTGGGTGGGTGTAGGTGTGTCCGGGGGGGGGGGTGCTAGGTGTCTGGCTGAATGGAGGGAGAGCTGGCTGACTGGGTGAATGAATGAAGAAGTTAATATATGATTGACTAACTGGGTGACTGGAGAAGTGTATATGACTGGCTGACTGGTTGAATGGATTGCTGGCTGGCTGAATGGAAAAGTGAATGGGTGACTGGCTGATTATTTGAAGAAGTTGATGTATGGTTGACTAACTGGGTGACTGGAGAAGTGAATGACTGGTTGACTGGTGGAATGGATTGCTGGCTGGCTGAATGGAAAAGTGAGTGCGTGAGTGGATGATTTTTTGAAGAAGTTGATATATGGCTGAGTAATTGGGTGACTAGAAGTGGATGACTTGGCTGACTGGTTGAATGGATTGCTGGCTGGCTGAGTGGAAAAGTGAGTGGGTGACTGGAGAAGTGGATGACTGGTTGATTGGTTGAATGGATTGCTGGCTGGCTGAATGGAAAAGTGAGTGGGTGACTGGATGATTATTTGAAGAAGTTGATGTATGGCTGAGTAACTGGGTGATTGGAGAGATGGATGTATGGCTGACTTGACTGCTGGCTGGCTGAATGGACTTGATATATGACAGACTAGCTGGCTGACAGATTTGCCAACTAACTAAATAACTAACTGGCTGGCTGAATGGAAAAGTGAGTGACTCAATACATGAATCTATATCAGAAATACGAGAGTACTTTTAAACAACTAAACAAAATATATGGAATTAGCCCATTGGTCCCACAAGAGCTTTTTCAAAGGTAAATATAGCAATCTGAAGTAGCGTTGACTAGCGTTAGAGTGCGTGACGACCTCGTTTGGAAGAGTTGAATAATTATACATGAAGATTTTTGGGGCCACAAGTGTGCTGAGGACCGCTGGGGCGACCAATGGCCGAGTGGCTGGCGGGCTGAGGGGAGGCGGGACTGGCTGGCCGGGTGGATGAATGACAAGCTGACTAAACTGAATACCGCGGGGCTGACTGGTTGCAAATCAACAAAAAAAATATAAACAACGGCCTATAATAGGTCCATATACGTAGCAAAGCGACAGACACTGGGAACAAGTTTCCTGCAGAAGTAGTGAATACGAACACAATTAGCTTCTTTAAAAATAGAACGTTATTTCGTTGCGTCAGGAGTAAATTGCATACCGAAGTGATTTCATCTGCTCTGCAGGCACGAAGTGGCTGCAGAGCAGATGAAATCACCAAAACGGGCAACCTCGTGATGAGCCAACAGGGTTTCAATTGCCCGCATATCGATGTTTCCATTTGCATAGAACAGATGGCAGACGAACAAGCAAAGTCAGTGGCAACCCAGAAACATTGGAAGTCATGGCAGACAGGACCAGGTGGAGAAGTGGAGTCAGATCATTTGCCGGGGCAGGATGGAGTACACAAACAGCAGATGGAGAGGTGGAGTTAGAACAAAGGAGCTGCCTCGTACAGGCCTACCGGCCTCTTGCAGACTCCTGCGTTCTTATGTTCTTATTTCCCGGGGCAGGATGGAGTACACAAGCACCAGTCAGAGGACCAGGTGGAGAGGTGGAGTTAGATCATTTCCCGGGGCAGGTTGGAGTACGCTATCACCAGACAGCACCCCCACCTCCCCCTCTGACTGAATTCTGTTGAGTTATGACGTCACGGCTCCCGGCGGGCCCTTATATACCCGCCGGCCCCCCTCGCCCGGCGTGCCAGCCCACCTTGGCAGCCGCGCGCCGTGGCAGGCAGGCGTAGGAGGGTTTCCACTGCGTCGTTATCACGCGCCGCCTGGCAGGACGAGGTAATGAAAAACAATCAGTGCGGCGATGAGTCAGCAGCGATTGGGAGTGGACGTGACCGGGGGAGGAGGAGGAGGAGGAGGAGGAACGAGAACGAGAGGAATGACGGGGAGGGAAATAAGGATACGAACGAGAAGAAAATGGAAATAATAAGCGGACTATTACTACAATGACGACGACGACTAAATTAAATCCCTCAGAAATTAAGTCCCAGAATTGAAACCCTCGAAAATTAAGCCTCCCAGGAATTGAACCCGCTAGAAACTGAACCACATATGAATTGAACTTCTTAAGAATTAGTCCTCATAGGAATTCAGCCCCAATATAGTAAAGCTCCCAGACTATTTTTATAACCATGTCTAGAAATTGAACCCCATTGATTTTAAACCTCCCTGAAACTGAACTCACTTGAAATTGAACCTCACAAATACTAAACCTCCCAGAACCTAAACCCACAAACTACGGGACTCAACCAAGATTAAACCTCACGGAAATTGAACCTCACAAATATCAAACCTCCCAGAACCTAAACCCACAAACTACGGGACTCAACCAAGATTAAACCTCACAGAAATTGAACCTCACAAATATCAAACCTCCCAGACCCTAAACACACTAAAAACGGGACTCAACCAAGATTAAACCTCACAGAAATTGAACCTCGCAAATATTAAACCTCCCAGAAATTGAACCCACTAAAAACGGTACTCAACCAAGAATAAACATCACAGAAATTGAACCCCACAAATATCAAACCTCCCAGACCCTAAACCTACAAACTACGGGACTCAACCAAGATTAAACCTCACTGAAATTGAACCTCACAAATATCAAACCTCCCAGAAACTGAACCCAACAAAAACGGGACTCAACCAAGAATAAACCTCACAGAAATTGAACCTCACAAATATCAAACCTCCCAGAAACAAACCGAACCGAAAACTGAACCTCCTATACAAACATATCAGAAATTGAACCTCGCAAATATTTAAACCTACAAAACTGAACCCCATCTATACAAACTTCTTAGAAACTGAACCGCACAAATATTAAACCTACAAAACTGAACCCATCTATACAAACTTCTTAGAAACTGAACCTCGCAAATATTTAAACCTACAAAACTGAACCCCATCTATACAAACTTCTTAGAAACTGAACCTCGCAAATATTTAAACCTACAAAACTGAACCCCATCTATACAAACTTCTTAGAAACTGAACCTCGCAAAAATTTAAACCTACAAAACTGAACCCATCTATACAAACTTCTTAGCAACTGAACCTCGCAAATATTTAAACCTACAAAACTGAACCCCATCTATACAAACTTCTTAGAAACTGAACCTCGCAAAAATTTAAACCTACAAAACTGAACCCCATCTATACAAACTTCTTAGAAACTGAACCTCGCAAATATTTAAACCTACAAAACTGAACCCCATCTATACAAACTTCTTAGAAACTGAACCTCGCAAATATTTAAACCTACAAAACTGAACCCCATCTATACAAACCTCTTAGAAACTGAACCTCGCAAATATTAAACCTCAAAACTGAACCCATCTATACAAACCTCTTAGAAACTGAACCTCGCAAATATTAAACCAAGACACCTCTCCACCCGAAATTGACCTCTCTTTTGGCTACTATTTATCTTTTATTTTTAGCGGCGAGTAGCGATCTTTTTTTTGTACTCTTTTTGTTGCCCTTGAGCCGTGTCCTTTGATGTAAAAATAAAAGAAAATGATCCCCATATTAAAAAAAACGCATCTATGGAAAAACAGTTAACCCCCTTCATTAAACCCTTCCTCTCCTCCCTCCACCCCTTTTATTGAACCCCATTCCTCCCCTTTTCTTCCTCTCCTCCTCCCTTTCCCCTTCTCCTTCCCCCACTCTTTCCCCCTTCCCCTCTCCCTCCCCCTCCCCCTAAATTGGTAATGGGTTTATGTCACGTAGGGGGATTTGGCAACACTGTCCACCACGAGACCCTATCACCCCTTCCCTCCCCCTCCCTCCCCTTTCCCCTTTCCTCCTCCCCCTCCCCCATACACGCTATACTATAATAAGGTCTTGGGCTAGCACTTTATTTTTTTTATTTTTTGTTTTATTTGTCTCTCTCTCTCTCTCTCTCTCTCTCTCTCTCTCTCTCTCTCTCTCTCTCTCTCTCTCTCTCTCTCTCTCTCTCTCTCTCCACGTGCAGATGTCATGTTTAATTATATTCTCCTGCGTTTTGTGTGTGTAGGGGAAGAGGAAGAGAGAGAGAGAGAGAAGCAGGCAGACAGATAGACAGACAGATAAAAGGAGGGTAGTTGATTCTCTCTCTCTCTCTCTCTCTCTCTCTCTCTCTCTCTCTCTCTCTCTCTCTCTCTCTCTCACCGTTGATTCGATTTGTATTATCAATCACGTCCTTCTTGAAACATTCTCTCTCTCTCTCTCTCTCTCTCTCTCTCTCTCTCTCTCTCTCTCTCTCTCTCTCTCTCTCTCTCTCTCTCTCTCTCTCTCTCTCTCTTTTTCTCCTGTTCAGTAAAGCACCCACCATTTCCCTCCCTCCCTCCTCCTCCTCCTCCTCCTCCTCCTCCTCCTCCTCCTCCTCCACACTAATGAGGATGTGGCCCTCAATCACACCAATTGAGACACCACCTCCACCACCACCACCGCCATCATCACCTCCACTACGTTTTGCTTTTGTCGTGTTTCAGAAATAAAAGAAAAATTGCTTGAACGCATTTTCTTTTTGTCTGTTTCTTTACTGGACGTGCCGAGGTTAAGGAGGAGGAGGGGGAGGAGGAGGAGGAAACATGGAAATACAGGCAACAGAAAACCTATTGGCTCATTACGAAGTTGCCCGGGCTGATGATTTGATCTGTTCGACATTCACATCATGTTTCCAGAGCGGATCAAAGCACTCCTGTAATTAG
>NC_066538.1:17629861-17654861 GCF_024679095.1 Eriocheir sinensis
CTACTTCCCTTTCCTCCCTTCCTTCTCCTCTTCCTCCTTTCTCCACGTCTCATACTTTCATCCCTCCCCTTTTCTCTTTATTCTTATTCCTCTCTCTCTTCTCTTCCCTCCTTCCCCTCTTCTCCCCCTCCTTCTCATGTCCCTTACTCCTCCATCTTTTTCCTCCTCTCCCACCCCTCCTTTACTCCCTTCCCACCCTTCCCTTCTTCTTCTCCCCATCTGTTCATTCTCACACTTTCTCCTCCCTTCCTTCCTCCTCCTCTTCCTCTTTCCTCATTCCCTTTCCTTTCCCTACCCTGTTTCCCTTTCCTTTCCTTCCTCCCTATCCCTCTTTTACTTCCCTTCCCACCTCTTCCCCTTTCCTTCCTCCCTTCCTTCCTCCTCCCCTTTCCTTCCTCCCTTCCTTCCCCCTCCTCTACCTCTTTCCTCATTCTCTCCATCTCATTCCCTTTCCTTTCCCTACCCTGTTTCCCTTTCCTTTCCTTCCTCCCTATCCCTCTTTTACTTCCCTTCCCACCTCTTCCCCTTTCCTTCCTCCCTTCCTTCCTCCTCCTCTTCCTCTTTCCTCATTCTCTCCATCTCATTCCCTTTCCTTTCCTCCCTTTCATGTCCCTCCCTATTTTCCTTTCCTTTCCTTCCTCCCTATCCCTCTTTTACTTCCCTTCCTTCTTCCTCCTGTACCTCTTTCCTTATTCTCTCTATCTCATTCCCTTTCCTTTCCTCCCTTTCATGTCCCTCCCTATTTTCCTTTCCTTTCCTTTCTCCCTATCCTTCTTTCCTACCCCTCTTCCCCTTTCCTTCCTCCCTTCTGTTCCTTCTTTTACTCCATCCTCCCTTCCTTCTCCTTTCTTTCCTCCCTATCCCCCACACTTCCCTTATCTCCCTCCTTCCCTATATCATCTCCCTTTTTCCTTTCTTTTCCCTTTCACTCACCTCCCTTTCCCCTCCCCGCTCCCCCATCTCACCTCCTCTTGTCCTCCCCCGGCAGTGACCTGAGCGGCAACAAACTGACTGACCTGCGCGGGCTTGTCTTCGAGCACCTCAAGAAGCTCCGAATCCTGCGACTCAGACGGAACGGTATTCAGACCTTCAGTGACGGTGCGCTCTACGGCCTCGACTCCATTGAGAAGCTGTGAGTGTTGCGAAGGGAAGGGAGCATGGAAATAGTGATGATAATGTTGATAATCGTAACAGGACATCTTTTTTTCCTTTTCATATTCTCTCCTTTTTCCTCCTCTTGTATTCTTCTTTTCTCCTCCTTTCTCTCCCTTTTGTTAGATATTTGGACATATTAACAATGATGATGATGATTGCAATAAAAACCTAATCACTCCTCTCCTCTCTTTCTTTCCTCCTCTTCCTCTTCCTCTCCTTCCTTTCCATCTCTTCATTCTTCCTCCTCTTATCTCTTTCTTCACTCTGTTCCTCCCCTTCCCCCCTCCCTTTTGTTCCTCTTCTTCCTCTCCTTCCTTTCCATCTCTCTTTTCTTTTTCCTTCACCTCTCCTTTCTCTTCAGACTCTTCCCCTCAACTCTCCTTTCTTCCTCCTCGTCACCCCGTCTTCACTCTGTCTCCCTCACCTCTCCTCCTTTCTCTTCCCTTCCCCTCTCTGTTGTTCCCCTCACCTCCCCTCCTTTCCCTTCCCTTCCCCTCTCTGTTCATCCCCTTTAATCATGTACTGCATTTGGACCTCACCAACATAGTAACAGTAATAACAACACCTCCTCCTCTCCCTTCTGCTCCCCCCGTCAGGTACTTGGACTACAACAACCTGACCACCATCCGTAGCGGCCTCCTCTTCGGCCTCAAGTCCCTGGGCCACCTCTCCTTCAAGAGCAACCAGATACACTCCATCCGCGCCGACACATGGCAGTCCACCGAGCGCCTCCAGTCCTTGTGAGTTGGGGGTGGACTGGGTTGGGTTGGCTTGGGTTAAGTTTGGTTGTAGAGGTTGATAATCTAGAGGAAATGGGTTGGGTTGGGTTAGGTTGGGTTGTAGAGGTTGATTATCTAGAGGAAATGGGTTGGGTTGACTTGGGTTAGATTGGGTTGTAGAGGTTGATAATCTAGAGGAAATGGGTTGGGTTGACTTGGGTTAGATTGGGTTATAGAGGTTCATTATCTAGAGAGTTTGGTGGCTTATTGTATTGGAACTAAGTGGTGTAGAGGTGGTGATGATTGTGGTGTTTGGTGCGTGCAGGGACCTGAGTGACAACCGGATGGTGGTGGTGCGTGAGGGTACCTTCCGTGGGCTGGGGCGCCTCACCTCCCTCAGCCTGGCACACAACCACCTGGCACACATTGAGCAGGACGCCTTCAAGACAACGCCCAGCCTCATTGACCTGTGAGTACCCCAGACTGGTGCTGTGTGTGTGTGTGTGTGTGTGTGTGTGTGTGTGTGTGTGTGAGAGGTGTTGCTGCTGTGCCTTCCCCTGGCCATCCACTAAGTGCCACTCCCCCCCTTAGGGACCTGGGCCACAATGGGCTGCGCTGGAGTGTGGAGGACAACAGCGGTGTGTTCACCAGCCTGACGCAGCTCAAGAGCCTCTCGCTGGCACACAACAACATCGAGACCATCCACGTGGAGACCCTGAAGCCGCTGGTGTCACTGACCTCCCTGGACCTGATGGGCAACCAGCTGCGCACGCTGCCCCACAACCCTTTCTCCGGCCTGATCCACCTGTCCTCCGTGGCCCTCAACACCTCCAGCCTGGTGTGTGACTGCCACCTGTCCTGGCTGCCCAGCTGGCTCGCCTCCATCACCGGCAACACCTCTGCCTCTTCCGGCAAGTCCTCCTCCACCGTGGAGTGCGGGTACCCGCCCGCCCTGCAGGGCCGCCGCGTGGCCTCCCTCATGGGCACCGAGTTCAGCTGCGAGTCCTCGCCACGGCCGGTCATCAGCCACTCGCCGGATGACCGTGTGGCACTGTACGGCACCAACGTGACGCTGGCGTGCGTGGCGCAGGCCGGCGAGGGCGGCGCACAGGCCCGGTTCATCTGGCGCAAGGACAACCAGCTGCTGGTGGACTTCCCGGTGACCACCACGGAGCAGGCGGTGGAGGTGGAGGGCCAGCTGCTGCACAACATCACCTCACGGCTCCTCCTCACCAATGTGTCTGAGGCCGACAGCGGCAACTACCAGTGTGTCGTGCGCAACGACTTTGGCGCGAGCTACTCCCGGCGCGCCCACATCCAGGTGCACATCTACCCTTATTTCACCAAGAGGCCCGCCAGCGTGGCCGTGCGCATCGGTGAGGCGGCCCGGCTGGAGTGTGCGGCCACCGGCTCCCCTCCGCCGGAGATCTCGCTGCTCAAGGATGGCGGCGAGGACTTCCCGGCGGCCCGGGAGCGCCGCATCTTTGTGCACTCCAATGAGACGCTGTTCTTCATCAAGCCGGTGGCGCCGCACGACGAGGGCGTCTACACCTGCCGCGCCACCAATGTCGCCGGCACCGCCTCCGCCCACGCCACACTCACCATCAGGCAGATCCCGGAGTTCACCAAGCCACCCAAGGATGAGGTCGCCACGCTGGGACACAATGCTGTGCTGGAGTGCAGGGTCAGTGTTTGTGTGTATGAGTGAGTGTGTGTATTTACCTAGTTGCATTTACCTAGTTGTAGTTTTACAGGGCCTGGGCATTACGCTCGTGTGGTCTCCTCTCTGTATCTACATTTATCCAACTTTTCCTTAAAGCTTTGCACACTCCTCGCCGATACTAGGTGACGCCTGTGTGTGTGTGTGTGTGTGTGAGTGTGTGTGTGTGTGTGTATCTACCTAGTTGTGGTATATGGGAAAGGAGCTACATTCATACTGTCCCGTCTCTCTATCAACTATAATCCAGCTTGACCTTAAATCATTCATCATTCATGAATGGTGTTTGTGGAAAGCTGTTCTTATTGTCTCTTCCACAGGCTTCCTTTTCATCTTCCTTCCATGACCTCTTGAGTCCTTTGTGTCCCATGTTTAGAGCTTCCTTGTCAGGCGTGCATACGTGGATACATGCATGTGTGTACGTGCATGCGTGAGTGTGTGTGTTTGTTTGTGTGCCTGCTGTCACATTGTTGCATCATGAGTATTCTAGTTCTTGGCAGCCCATCAAACTATAGCCAATAATTGTTTGTGATCCTGACTCACGCACACACACACACACACAAACAGGTGGCCTCTAGTGATGCCAGCCAAGCAGTCAATTAGGTTTGCGTTGCTCTCAGTCATTTCCGGCGCGATGTGGGGCACAGGGACAAAAAATTCAAGGTGACGCCCGCCATTAATAGCGCTGTCAAATTTATAGATAACACTGACCTCATCTTGTGGGTTCCTGCAACACTTATTAGATTGAAAAATACTGGATGAAATTAGATTATTAGGTTATTAGATTAAAAAATAACTCCCTTGTATCTATTATGTCATTTATTGTGTCATAGATTTTATAGTTAACTCTGACCTCATCTTGCTGGTTCCTTCTTGTCTGGTCATGGTTGGTTAAAAATGCCCCCTTCCCTTGTCTCTGTTATGTCATTTATAGTCGTAGAATTTATAGATATCGCTGACCTCATATCATCCACCTGTTCCTTTCTTCCTGTGCTTCCACTCTCTTTAATTGTCTTCTTACATATTCATTCCTCTATTCACTGGTGTTTTTGTCTCATGTCTTCCTGTACAAAATCTGTCTATCTAGGTACTTTTTATCTCTATTACTACTATTATTTCTACTGTTACTTCTATTACTACTACAAACAAACTACTAATAAAAGGAAAAGAGGTTGGAAAAGTTGGAAAGTTTCGTTTAGTTGGCGCAACATCTGTGGTCATGTGCCGGAGAGAGACAGAAGGGGAAGGACTTATAGGAGAAGGGAACAGACCCCCCCCTGATTAATACCTGGTACCACTGTTGCCATATTATCGTACTCAGAGCCTCGTATTTACCGGTTTCTGAGCCGTAAATATTGACAAAAAACACCATTAATTAACCATTTTAACGATAACTATGTATGAAGGCAGTTATTGGGGTCAAGGAGGCAGTTTTGGGGTCATAAATCAGCAAACATAGGAGTCTGAGTACGACAATCTAGCAACGTTGCCTGATACCCATTCACTGCTGTAGGAAAAATAGAGGTGACGCACTTCTTTCAACCATAACATAACCTTGCTGTTCTCTCTGCCTCCCAGGGTACGGGTCTGCCCATCCCCAAGCTGACGTGGACCAAGAACGGGGAGACCCTCACCAACGACGGCCACTACCTGCTGGTGGACGACAACCAGTTCCTGCTCATCCGGGAGACGCGCCTCGAGGACCTCGGCACATACACCTGCGAGCTGACCAACGTCCTCGGCACCTCCAGGGAGCGCATCAACCTCACCCTCAGAGGTAATCATGTGCTTGAGGTTTCAGTCTTTTGGGTTTGCGTCTCGTTCTTACACTCAGTCTTGCTTTCTCACCTAATTCTGTGTGGCTTTGCAAGGTCAGTGATAACAACAGCAATGATACTTTCTTTATTGGACAGATGACAGAAGGTTTATCCATGAGTAGGTGCTGAAAAAGATACAGAAGTTAGGTTACATAACTTTGAATAAAAGAAAAGCAATGTGTGTTCATGTGTTTGTTGACTAATTGCCACTGAAAATTTATACACAAGTTATCTAATAAGAGATGTGAGTGTGTTCATGTGTGTGTTTGTTTGTTGAGTGACCGTGTGCCTTGTTGCAGACTCGTCGAGCAGCAGCAGCACCACCACCGGCATCGTGGTGATCGTGGTGGTGTGCTGCGTGGTGGTGACCTCGCTGGTGTGGGTCATCATCATCCACCAGACCAGGAGGCGCACGCAGGCCGCCGCCAACCTGACCAGCCCTGCCGCCTACCCCAGGGATGAGGGCGGCCTGGCACGCTACCCCGCCCCGCCCCGCCACGGCCTGGCCGCCCACCACCACCTCACCTCTGAGCTGATGCACAACATGACGCCGCTGCTGGGGGGCGTGCCAGACGGCTACCCCGGGGCACAGGACAGCGGCTCAGAGCACTCCAGCGGCAAGGACTCCGGCACGGGGGACTCGGCGCAGCGCTCCAACGAGGACCTGCTGCCCCTGGACCTGAGCCGCCCCGGCCTGCGACGCTCCCTCATCATCTGCGGCGACTCACGGGGCTCACCAGTCATGAGGGGTGAGTGAGTGCATGCCTCATGTTTGTTTTGGTGTGTGTCTGTGTGTGTGTTTTGTTGTGACCGGGACTATAGTTGTGTCCTGGCAGCCATTACTTCCACCTGTAACCCTCCCTCTCCCTCTCCCTCTCCCTCCAGGCGTGGGCGGTGCCGCTGACCCTCCCCTGGGCTGCGAGGAGGTGGTGGGCCGCCCGGTGCTGTCCACCTTCAGCCCGCAGCACCTCTCCCCCGGCAGCTACGGCCCCGCCCCGCACTACACCGCCAGCCTCCGCCGCGGCTCAAACTCCCGGCTGCTACCCGTGTCCTCCCCCGTCACCCCCTCCTCCACACTGCCCCGTGGCCCCCCCCTGCACTACCAGCACTGCTCCCCCTACCAGTCCGCCTCAGGCTCCCCCTGCTCCTCCGAGGCACACAGCCGGGGCAGCCCCCCTGCCCGGCGGCACTCCCCTGATGGCGGGGACGGGGCTGATGAGGGGCGGGGGTGTGGCCTGCAGCGGCACCGGCAGCCCAACAGTGACCTGCCCAGCGTGCACAGCGGCGAGGGGCCAGCCCCCACTGCCGCCGCCGCCACGCACAGCCCCCGCGCCTCCGTGTGCAGCGACGGTGACGGCCGCAGTGAGCTGGACCTGAGGATGGACACGCCGGAGGTGCAGTTCAGCGACCACACGCCGCCCACCCGCCCGATGGAAGTCAGATAATGGCCGCCGGCCGGTGGGATGGATGAGCCTGGCCGCCGCCGCCCCTGCGTGTAGGCATTCCTCAGCCTCTGGAGGACGTGGAGGCTTTGTGGCCGTTGTCTGCATAAAGCAGCGTGGAGAGTCTGTACATAGTGTAAATAGTAACGAGTAAAGCTGGACTTTATGCACACAGACACTAACTGTTTGAGACAGTTCAGGACTCACACGAGTCACGGCAGCAGAAGCTGCAGACCCCGGCCAGGACAACCCTGTGCCCCGGCCCCTCGCGGCCACTCTCACCACTGCAGGATGACTGGGCCACACGGCAGGAACCCAACTCTCACGTGGCAGCAGCAGCAGCAATGTGCTGGGCGGAGGCTTGGTGTGAAGGTGACGCTGGTGTCATGGCTCTGAAGAACACAGGACGAGGGTCACCTCAGGGGCGTGGCGCCCCCCCTCCCCAGACTGCCTCAAGGAGCCCTGCACCTCACTGCACACACTCAAGGCTTCCTTCCACTGCTGGAAGAGAAGAGTGAAGACGCATAATTCATCGTAATTCTGATCCGTCCCAGTGTCTTGCCGCAGCACAGTGGTGTCAGCAGTGCCACCAACACTTCCCTCCAAGAAGAGTAAGCAAAATCATCCCTCCAAGAAAGTACAGCAATCAAAAATGTCCCTCGGATAGAAAACAAAACTTCCCTCCAAGAAAGAGCCTAGCATTGAAGCACATCAGAGAATCTTCCCTCCACTGCAGAGTAAACAAAAGTCCCTCCAAGAAATAGTAAACAAAAATGCCCCCTTAAGAGAGAGGGCAACATAGGACACTTCCCTTCAAGACTCCCTCACCTCTTCGGCAGCCAGAGTAAAATCAAAACAAAGCGTCTCAAGTGATTTTCACCGACGGGAGGGAACGGAATGAGCCCCAAGGAACCCCAGAGCCGCTGTGTTACACCCCGGGCCAGGCCGAAGCGAGTCTGGGGGCGCGGCGCTACCCTGAGTGTGTGTGTACATGCGTGTGTTAGTGCGCTGGGACGAGACGAGAGAGACAGAGGAGCCAAAACAAACGTCGCGATGCAGTGTTGTTCCGTAGGTTTTATTTTCGTATCGTAGAAGAAAAAACGAGAAAAACAAAGTGTCGTTTGTGTTCCTTCGTCTACTTAGATTATTTTTATATTTGATTTCTCTCGGATTACTTCTTTAGGAACATCTTTTCTCGCATGCGTCGCCGTCTCGTAGGAAGGAAAGAAGTGTGTGTCTGTCGCCGCTGTCGTGCAGTCGCTTCTTCTTCCTCTTCTTCTTCTTAGTGTGTTGTAACGTATCGCTGTCCAGTCCAGAGGGAGGGCGTGTGTGTGTGTATGTGTGTGTGTGTGTTTTGGATGTAGGAGTGAGGGAGTGTTTAAATAAAGGTAAAAGTGAGTAGGTGAAAAAAATGAAGGAAGGAAGGACTGGGTGAGTGAAAGAATGAGTGACTTAAGAGTAAAGGAATGAGTGAATGTGTGTGTGTGTGTGTTATGGGTGAAGGAGTGAGGGAGTGTTTAAATAAAGGAAAAAGTGAGTAGGTGAAAAAATGAAGGAAGGAAGGACTGGGTGAGTGAAAGAATGAGTGACTTAAGAGAGTAAAGGAATGGGTGAATGTGTGTGTGTGTGTGTGTGTGTGTCCTCGCCCTCCCCCCTCCTCTTCCTCCTGTGCATGTGTAGCAGCGCGTAGTTCGTTCCTAACAGTCGTCAAGTTCAAATGCTGCAAGTCTGTGTTGTGACCTAGGCTAGTGGGGTGTGGCGAGAGAGAGAGAGCGAGAAAGAGAGAGAGAAAGAGAGCGAGAGCAAGAGAGAGAGAGAAGCCTCACGTAGGGGTATGCTGGCCAGTTCCTGCGCACCACTCTGATAAAGCACAGTACTGCGACCTGCTGCCATTCATAAAAGGGTGATAAGAAGGGTGAGTTTCATGAATGGCAAAGTTTGAGTACAATTTTTTTTTCTACATCAAAGGAAGCAGCTTAACCCGGTAGCAGCGACGGGCCAAATTTGTGGCTTTACCGCGTAGCAGCAACGGGCCAAATTTGTGCCATGATATAAACCCCCAAAATTGATGATACATAAACTGATCACAAAGGCTTTGATATATACTGTTGAGCCTCGCTAACTCGGACTAATAGGGGGAAAGGTTGGTCCGACAACAGGAATGTCCGACATAGACGATTTACCCAACCCCCCTCCCCCAAAAAAGAACCTCAAAAGCAAACCTAAAATACACTCGACCCTCGATTCAACGGCTGGGTAGGTTTGTCCGGTGCACTTGGCCGCGGCTAAGTGCACGCGTGCAGACAGCCCCGGCCGCGTGCCGGGACCGAACAGCTGACGGGCGGCTGATGACGGTGATGGCAATGCTGAGCGTCGGCAGCAGGGCCCCCGCATCGGCGCCGCTTGAGCGGAATCCCCATCGTGCGTGTGTGGCTGTATTTGTTGTGGGTTTGGGCTTCTCAATTTGCCGATTCCCATCCTCCACATGTTGCGTGGGACTCCTTTACTTTCTTCCATCTCTTCTTTTTGAGAAAGAAGAGATGGGGGGGGGGGGTCCCGCACAACATGTGGAAAACAAGAGTTGGCAAACTGAGGAGCCCGGGCCCGCAGTGGGCACAGCCACACACCCGCGGGCCCCAACGAAAACACCGCCCGGGCGGCGCCGATGCAGGGGTGACCTTCCTCTTCACCCCACTTGGTCTTGAAGCTCTTGAGGACATGTTGGCACAAAAAGTCACACATGTCAATCACAATCTGGCTTAAAAATAGTAGAAATAACAACAGCAACCACGTGGTGCTTGCAACGCTGCTATGTAAACAACACGGACCGACGGCCAGCTGTCGGTCAAAGTCTGTACTGCCGGGCACAACCACAACTCTGACTTTAGTCCACTGCTCCTGTGAAAGAAAACAGAATGAGTGGCAAAGTACAAAATATATAGAGTCCTTTTCTTGTTTTATGTGAGTTCAAATTATGTGTTTTTAAAGAATGTGATGCAAAAAACAAAAGTTTATTTTATTATTTTATTTTTTCTGAAGTGAGTGTGAATGGACGAGTGTGTGTGCAGGAACTGGCCGGCACCCGAGTGTCTGCTTCACGCATTTACCGCCACAGCGATGCGAGGGTCACGTGTTGTACCTTTAAGTCGAGCGCAAACTAGTCACCTTCTGACGTAAGCCGTTAACATGTCACAACCGCCAACTGCAGCTTGTCTACCTGGTACCTCCCCTTCCATCACCTCCCCCATCACTCATCACAAACTTCTTCCTTTCTCCCTCCCACCCTTTTTTCCTTCCCTTTCTGTTTCCTCCTTTTCTCCCTCCATTCATTTCATTCTTTCTTTTACCGATCTATTAACCCACCCATCTCTCCTCCCCTCCTTTTTAGTCCCTACCTTCCTCCCCTCTTCCTTCTCCCCCTACCTTTCTTCTTCCACCCTTCCTTCTTATCACCTTCCTTTCTTCCTCCAGATTTCCCTTCCCCTTTCCTTTCTCTCCCTACTTTCCTCCATACCATTA
Organism: Eriocheir sinensis; assembly: GCF_024679095.1. NCBI lineage: Eukaryota > Metazoa > Arthropoda > Malacostraca > Decapoda > Varunidae > Eriocheir > Eriocheir sinensis. The sequence continues at coordinate 17,640,231 of NC_066538.1, forward strand.
TATCCCCCCCCCCCACATAAGGGCAGGGTGCAGGCAGCTTCCCAAACACACCCAGGCAAAGGAACCTTCAGGGACACACACTCACACAACAAAAAGATCTCTCATTACGTTTGAACCTCGGTAGATCTCAAAACACACACACACACGCACACACACACACACACACACACACACACACACACAGAAAGCCTACCTCCCCCCTCTCCCCTCCCCACTCCCTTGCCTGGATGTGTGCCCCTCCCCCCTTCCTACCCCCCCCCCATCGCCTCATCAGTGTTTATTGTATTTTGAAGACTCGCCGATTGAAACGTCTCATTAACTAAAAAAAGAAAATAATAATGCGTTTAATGAAATAAATTGTTTTGTTATTATTGACGTTGATTTTGTTGAAAGATTAATTATTTTATGTTGATTTGTTCGATGTATGTTCTTGTGTGTGGGTTGGTCTGGGGGGTTAGTGTGTGTTTGGTAGAGGAATGAGTAGTAGTAGTAGTAGTAGTAGTAGCAACCCTCTGGAAAAACATGTATTTTATCTGAGGAATAAATTTACTACTACTACTACTACTACTACTACTACTACTACTACTACTTCCACTTCCTTCTCTTCTCCTTTTCCTCTTCTTCCTTCTTTTCTTCTAACTATGTGAAAATCCAACACTTCTTCTCACTTCTATTCATCTTCTTCCTTCTTCTTCTTTTCCTCTACTACTACTACTACTACTACTACTATTCCAGGCATTAAAATCATCACTCCTCCACCACACACACTAACACTGCCACACAAGACCCAACTTTCTCACAAGCGTACATATGCAGTATTTATATTTATCTATCTGTTAATTATTTTATGTTTCCGACGTGACGACTTCGAGGAAAAGTCTATACACTGAACAAATCACTGGAGTCACCGATGTTGATGTTTCCGGAGCGTACAGCTGGGCGTCGTAAATGTAATAGTAGGCCTTGCAGCACATGTGTATAAGTATAATAGGCCTGGTTTGTTATAGATGTTGTGTTAGTGTTTGTTAGGTTAGGTGTGGCTGGGCTGTTTCCTTTTATCCCATTATTAGCAGTCTTTCGAACCATTCAGTGGGCGGCTTGAATTTTTTAAGCCGTTTTTCATAGTCTTTCTTAATAATTCTGGGGTTGATTTTGTATTTTTTAGGCAGTTTTTTTCAAGGGGTAAGTTATTTTGTTGATTTTTTTTTTTTACGAGTTTGTAATATGTCATCTTGAGTGTGTGAAAATCCAGCACCTTTTGTCATTCCTCTTTCCTCTGTTTCATTTCCTTCCTTTTCTCTTCTTTTCTTCTCTACTTTGTGAAAATCCAACACTTCTTCTTACTCTTCTTCTGTGTGAAAATCCAACACTTATTCTCCTTCCTCCTCTTCATCTTCTCTTCTAACTCCTTTTCATCTCCCTTCCTTCTCTTCTTCTTCTAACTCCACCCCATAAACAGAATTAAAAGCAAGCCAAACCAGCCACATACCTTAACAAACACTAACACAACCTCTAAACAACCAGGCCGTAATAGGCAGGACTAATAATGCTATACTTAAGTTACCTATAAAAAATGAAATAAAAGAAAACCAGCTAAGAGAGAGAGAGAGAGAGAGAGAGAAAACGGTAGGAGTAGGGAAAGCAATGACTAATGTAACCCCTAATCGGACTGTTGTTGTGAGGCTTCTAAGGTTGTGACATATTAACTGTTGTTCGTGTAATGTTCAGTCTCCTCGTGGTGTTCCGCTAGGTTCTTCTCCTCCTCCTAACCTGTACAGACCTAGTTTTGTAGTTCTTCGTGATGATTTGTTTTGTGAGATGTTTTGTACAGATTCGACCCTTTGAACGTGATGTCTGTAGCTGACTCCTACCTTCCCCTTCTCCTCCTATACTCTGGTTCCTTCCTCTTCTTGCTCCTCCTCCTCCCCAATACCTTATGCTACCTCTTCCTCTTCCTTCCCCTCCTCCTTGTTCACTCCAGTTCTTTCCTCTGTCTTCTCCTTCTCCTCCTCCTCCTCCTGTACCCCCAGTCCTTTCCTCTGCTTCCTCCTCCTTTACCCCAGTTCCATCCTCTTCTTCCTACTCCTCCTCCTCTTCCTCCTGTCTGTTTCCTTGTCCTTCATCTTCACTCTCTGCTTCCTCTTCCTCCTCATATCCTCTTTTACTCCCTTGCCTCCTCTCCCCCTCCTCCTCCTGCAGGCCACAAGACATCGAAGACATCCTGAGGGATACTAACTATTAAGTTATTAAGAATCCTCCTCTGCAGCCTCCCTTCCCTTTTCTTTAATAAAATTGTGAATATGAAATGTTGTTGTCTCATTCACCCACCATGCATAGGCCTATGTCTTGTGAACCTAACTCCACCTAATTCTTGGTCTTCTATTCTTCCTCCAATTCTCCTCTGCTTTTCCTCAATCCTCCTACTCCCTCTTTTATCCTATCCTACTTTTCTCCCATTTTTCTCCTCCCTCCTCTTTTCTTCCCTTCTACTTCTCAGTCATCCTCTATTTTTCCTACCTCTGTTTTCCCCTTCCATTCCCTTCCCTCCTTTTCCTGCATCCCCTTTCTCCTCTCATGTCTTCCTTTCCTTCTCAGCCCTTTCTCCCTCACCCAATCTTTTTGTTAATGTATCCATCATATTGGCACTCACACCATGACTGCCAGGCCTGTTACACTCATCCACCACTCTACTGGTAAACCGATTTTGTCCCATGTCTTTGTATAGAGAGCAAAGGTGATACTGAATGATAAGTTGGCAGGACAGCAAATAGTGGTCTGGAATGAAACGCTGGAGAGTAAAGGAATACACACTTATAGGATGAATTATTAACCCGGTACCAGCGACGGGCCAAATTTGTGGCTTCACCGTGTAGCAGCGATGGGCCAAATTTGTGGCTTCACCGTGTAGCAGCGACGGGCCAAATTTGTGCCATGATATTTGCCCCCCAAAATAGATGATACATAATCTGATCACAAATGCTTTGATGTATATTATGAAATGGTTTGTGTGAGGGGTGATTTTTTCTCATTTTTCTCGCTTGGAGGGACCATTAAGAAACATGATCCGTGCTGCTACCGGGTTAATGAAGACATGTAATAGAGATGATAGTAATAGTAATGATAATAATGTTGACGACAGGAGACATAAGATAGGTATAGTTACAGAGAAAGGAGGAAAAGAAGGAAGAAAAGGGAAAGAGAAAGTGAGTTGATGCAATCCCAGACCATGAAAAAGAAATCAGAAAGTCCCGGAGATCATTTTAAAGTAACCATGAAAGTTACTGTAATCATCAACCAAATGAGGAAACAATGCAAGGAATCTCTCTTCACTCTTTCTGTCTTGCAAGATCGACCATGAAAAAGAAATCAGAAAGAGTCCCGGAGATCATTTTAAAGTAACCATGAAAGTTACTGTAATCATCAACCAAATGAGGAAACAATGCAAGGAATCTCTCTTCACTCTTTCCATCTTACAAGACTGGATGAGCCCACTCCCCCTCTCTTCCCTTTCCAACTTGTTTTTTCACCCTCATCCAATGCAATGACAGCCATCGCCAACTCTGGTTATCTAAACTCCCACATCCTCCGACCTTTTTTTTTTACAACAACAAAGGAGACGGCTCACAGGCAACAAAAAAGTGTAGAAAAAAAAAGAAAAAAAAAGCCTGCTACTCATCGCTCCCACAACAGACAAAAGTAATGATGGTGTGACTCATCCTTCTTTTCATCTTCCTTCTTTTCTAAATGTGTGAAAATCCAACACTTCTTCTCACTCCTTCCTCCTCTTCATCTTCCTTCTCCTCTTCATCTTCTTCTTTCTCCTCTTCATCTTCTTCCTTCTTCTCCTCTTCGAACTCCTTCTCACTTCTCCTTCTCATCTCCCTTCCTTCTCTTCTAACTCCATCCCATAAACATAATTAAAAGCAGCCAAACCAACCACATACCTTAACTAACACTAATGCAACCTCTAAACATGTGCCCTACAACTGGAGCAAAAACATCCATTGACCTGGTGTGTGTGTTACTCTCAAACCCTGACTGGAGTGAGAACATCCCTTGACTTGAGCGTGACCGGCCATGTAGTGTGAATAAGGCCTAAGTTATCTATGTGAAGGCAAATTTTCATGAATCTCTCCCTGGACACAGAGCACTGAGGGCATAAGAAAGATAGGTCGATATTCTCATGCTTCTGCCTCTCACATCAACTATGTCCAAATACCAGAAAGGAGATCAGTGTGGTTCTAATGAGTGGTATTTTAGGTTCATGGTACAGAAGAAGGGTCATACTACCACCAGGGTCATAAAACTATCATCATTATCTCATCGACGCCTGCTCCTAGGAGCTCCCACCAGGGGATGGCCACGGCAGAAGAGTTTCCATCTCTCTCTATTCATACACTCCCTCCTTGCCTCCTCAAAGTTTCTCAAGGATCTTTCTCCCTTCTCCCTAACTTACTCTTGCACCCCATCTCTCCATTTCACTGGAGGTCGTCCTCAAACATTCCCTCCCTCTACCTTACTCACATACACCCTCCTGGTCATCCTACTCTCCTCCATTTGCTCCATGTGGACAAACCACTTTAAGGTCTGTCGCTTCACTTCCTCCACCACTCCACACTTCTTCCCTTCACCCCCATGACACATTCCAAAATGCTCGTACACACTTTCATTGCTCATTCCATCCATTCTACTCACATCACAAGCACTCCTCAAATAACTCATTTCCACTGCCTGCACTCTACACCGCTGACTTTCATTCCAGGCCCATGTTTCGCTTGCATATGTGAGGGTTGGTACTATTATTGTATTTCTCAAATCCCTCTTTACCTCCATGCTCACACTTCTGCCATTCATGACATGTCCCAAAGACCCTACCACCTTTCTTCCTTGGAATGCCTTGCAAAACTACCCATGGAAATGCCCCAAACTCCTCTGAATATCTTGTCAAATATGCGTACTTGGGTGTGGAAACTTTTTAAGAATTTGGCCCATAGTCTTGACCCCCAAACTTTAGGGGGCTTCGTGGTGCAGTGGTTAGCACACTCGGCTCACAACCGAGAGAGCCTGGGTTCAATTTCTGGGCGGAGTGGAAAAATTTGGCCGGCTTTTCCGATACCTTACGCCCCTGTCCACCCAGCAAGAATGGGTACCAGGTATTAATCGGGGGTTGTGTCCCGTCTCCTGGGATCTGTTCCCTTCTCCTATAATTCCTTCCTCTTCTGTCTCTCTCCGGCACATGACCACAGATGTTGCGCCGACTAAACGAAACTTTCCAATTTTTCCCCAAAACTTTACCTCAAAAAATTGTTAAAAACCTCAGACTTCTGCACGAGGCCGAGCACTGGGCGACAGGGACCTAACACGAAGACATGCGCCAAGGCCAAAACAAACTACAGGGGCTAACACACGTAACATATATTAAAAAGATGAAGGCAACAATGGTACGACTCAGCTGGTGTCCATCGCATTATGATCCTCCTCGTCCTCATCCTCCTCCTCCGAGTCCTGCTCCAGCTCCTCCTCAATGCCCTGGTCCTCTTCGTCCTCGGCCTCCGTGTAGGGCCCCAGCTCCTCCATCAGCTCCTTCAGGTGCTCCACAAGCTGGGCGTCCTCACTGGGGCTCTCTGCGTGGACCTGAAACACAACACAAGGTGAGGACACAACACAACACATGACAAGACACAATACACAAAACATGACATACAAAACACAAACATATGACATAACACAACACGCACAACATAAGATAGAACACAACACACAATTTAACTCATGACATAACACACCACAATATAACACATGACACAACGCAACACCAGAGCATAACAACATCAAATAACACAACACAGTCTAACATTTTTTATACAGTAGAGTGCACTTAAAAAAAAAATAAAAAAAAAATCACTATCATTATTATCAGTTGTTATAAGTTCATTGCAGGATAAAGGCCTTTCCAACACCACCTCAGTAATACCACCACCATCACACCTCACACCACCACCACAACACTCACCTTTTAACTTTACCACCTCACCCATTTCATCTCACACCACTGCTAACGGAACCTTCCTAATCTCATCACCACAATACAACTAACACCACCATCACCCTCACCTTTTAACCTTACCACCACACCAATCTCATCTCACACCACTACCAGCACCACCCACAGTCCTCATCACTTCTCTCTACACCTGCAGGCTTTTTTGTTTCCTCCTTTTTTTCCACCCCCGAGCTGCCTCCTGCCCTGTAAAAATAAATACATAAATAAATAATGAATAAAAACACTTGCAGCGCCTCACCTGCAGGGCGCGGTGCAGGCTGTAGTGGGCCGCCTCGCGCTGCTCCTCCCCCTGCAGGTAGTGGTTCCAGCCCAGGAGGTACCATGTGTCCACCACCTGAGGGCAAGGAAGGGGGAAGACGTTAAGGAAGATTGGGAACACAGCAGACAGACAAACACGAACCCCAATGTCCTCCTCAGCCAGTTTTCCCCTTGACTGGATTTCCTACAAGAAGATATCACCAAGCTACAGGAATGGAACAAAAAGTGGCTGCTACAATTCAATGAAGAAAAATATAAAGTCCTGCACCTTGGGAGGGGATATCCAGCATACCGATACCACATGGGAAACGCTCCACTATCCACCACAGAGGCAGAGAAAGACCTGGGACTATATGTTACCAGGCTACCAGGGAAGGCGAAATCCATGCCAATCGCAGCGGACGGGTTAAAAAAATAAAGGAAAAGACCTCAACAATATAGAACGGAAAAATAAACATAGAAAACACTCTCAAACTTTGCTATCAATATTTTCCCTATCATCAACTTCAAAATTTTTCCTGAGCTGGTTAATTCATTACATATATCTTCCATCAGCTACACATGGTTCGTCTAGTGTCCTGGGGCAGAACAAGACAATGATCGCCTTTCTGACAGTATCTTGGTGAGGCAGAGTGATGGTTTTCCTGATCTTAGTTCGTTATGTATATCTTCCATCAGAGTCAAGACCTATAGTAACTGTTTGGGGTTTGGTTAGGTTAAGTTAGATTGAGTTAAGAGCATCTTCAAACACATGACAAAGAATGACCTCATTTTGTTGTATAGGAAGTCTCATTAGTAAGGAAGCATATATGAATTTTCTAAGTCAAGACCTATAGTAAGTGATTGGGGTTATGTTGGGTTAAGTTTAGGGTATCTTCAAACAGATGATAGCCAGCACCTAATGGTATAAATCAACAAAGAATGATCTCACTTTGACATATAGAAAGTCTCATTAGTAAGGAAGCATATATGAATTTTCTGAGTCAAGGGTTTTGTTAGGTTAAGTTAGGTTAGGTTAAGTTTAGGGTATCTTCAAACATGGGAAAAAAAATGAATGAAAATGAGATCAAAAGAAAAAAATAGAAGACAAAAAGAAATGACAAAAGACAACTAAAAGACCCTATGTACACACAACCAAACCCACCTCATCGTCCTCCTCCGCCAATCCCTCCAGCACCTCCCGGGCCGCCTCGTGATCCTCCACTTCAATGAGTATCCTGGCAGTGGTGAGGCGCGTGGCGTAGGGCAGCGGGCACACCTCCACCGGGTCGAAGCTCCCTGCTGAGGCTTTGCCCTCCCGCACTGCCCTGTACTGCGGCAGCCATGCCTTCAGGGACTTAGTGATGTACTGCTTGGCCTCCTCTGCCTCTTGCTTCACCAGGAGAAAGCTGGCCTGAGGGAGGGAGAGAGTGAGATTAATTTGTGAGGGGGACTTGTTTTTAATTTATTTTATACAGTCAAGGAGGCAGCTGAAGGGGAAAAAAGTATGCTGGTGCTGCTCCTGCAAAAGTATTTATTGGAATAGATTGCAGTACCAAGTCAGTCATCATAGAAAGGATACATCAAGATGTTATGTAAGAAAAAATCCAGCTTCCCAGACTGTGCAATATATCAGTGATGTGCCTTACCAGAAGAATTTGTGTCAAAACACTCAGTTTTAAAGAATACAAAGATGGTACCAGAAGTGGAGGACCTAACCTCTGAAGAAAGAATTTGTGTCAAAACACTCAGTTTTAAAGAACACAAAGATGGTACCAGAAGTGGAGGACCTAACCTCTGAAGAAAGAATTTGTGTCAAAACACTCAGTTTTAAAGAACACAAAGATGGTACCAGAAGTGGAGGACCTAACCTCTGAAGAAAGATTAAAAGAAATGCAGCTGTTAACACTGGAAGATAGAAGAGAGCGAGGAACTTGATTACATTATGTGAACTTATGAATGACCAAAAAGAAATGAGATAATAAAGATCTATTATTGAAAAGGAGAAGAGAAGGCAAAGAGTTAAGAGATCACAAGAAAAAAACTGAAGAAAGGAACATTTCTTAATGACAGAAAAGTACAACTTTCCCCATCAAAACATAAATACTTGGAAGGAATTAGAAGTGGTGGAGGCGAAGAGTGTGCAGAAATTTAAGGAAAAACTTGACAAATATAGATATGGAGACAGGACCACATGAATGCATCTCAGACTGTATTCTACAACTAGGTAAACACATGCACACACGCACCATGTGTTGATAGGCCTCCGGGTTGGTGGGGTCTGCCTCTATGGCCTTGGTGATGCTGGCGCGGCACTCCTCCTCGGCCTCCTCCACGTCACACAGGTCCGTCATGAAGAGCTCCGCCACTGAACAGTAGGCCGTGGACACCTGCCGCACCAGCCCTGCCCTCTCCCCCACCGGTGACCCTAGTGTGGGGGGAGGAGGGGGCGGGTCACCTCTACTACTCCCAGCCATCGCTTCTGCTGGGGACAGGTTCTCATTCCCCTGGGCTGCGATTTTACTTCCCTCCTCCTCCTCCTCCTCTGTGGCCATTTCTACCCCTTCCTCCTTCTTTGTTTTCTTCTCTCCTTCCTCCTCCTTCTTCTCTGTCGCAGGAAGACTCGCGATAGCCCTAGTGAGGATCTCGATGCCCTTGAGGTAGCACTGCAGCGCCTCCTGGCCGGTCATCAGCTGTGCCATGGACATGTACTTCTCGTGGCCACGCTCCGGCTGCAGCGTGATGGCCCGGCCCAGGCAGTGCCGCGCCCCGTCCAGGTTCCCCAGCTCTAGGCACAGACCGGCAGAGGTCTCCAGCACCGCCACGTTGTCCGGCTCCTTGGCGAGGGCGGTGCGGCAGAGTGTCTGAGCCGCCTCGTACTGGAAGGCGTCCATCTCCGTCGACGCCGCCGCCAGCAGTTCCTCCACGCTAAGGCTCTCGGGGTCATCCTTGGCGGCTTTACTTTCACGTGGTGTTGTCGCTGCGCCCGGCCGCCTCTTTTTCCTGCGGCCGCTGCGTGTGTTCTTTCCCATCCTGGTGTGCTGGGACTGGAATAATATTAATACATTAATAATATTACATACTATTACTATCATCACTATTACTACTGAAGTATACTGTGTGTTTCATTGCTCTTTCCACATACAGAGAAGCATATTTATGTTACACAATAACTTTTTTTTACTATAAAGGAAGCAGCTCAAGGGCAAAAACATATGAAAACAAAAAAGCCCGCTGAGCGCTGCACCTATAAAAGAGAATAGTGAAGAGTGGCCAAGCTATTGTTTTTTTTCCAGATAATTTACCATAACAAATGGTAAGTATAAATCACCAGAGTGAGTGGTTCTAACAGATAATGGCAATAAACAATGAGAAAAAGAATGAATTAAAGGAAATTATCTATATGTAGCAATTATTTGCACTTGGAACATATTACCCCAAAATGTAGTCAATTCAACATCAGGGCTTGAAATGAAATTGTTTAGAGGAATCCTGAAGAGCCAGAGCAATAGGTTTGTTTTCTCACTCTCCTGCCTCTCACATCCACTATTTCCAAAGGCAAACAAAGAGATTAATCGGAATCTTATGAGTGTTTTCTTCATGTTCGCTGTATAGAGGCTTCACCAAACTACCACCAAGGCCATAAAAACTACCCATGGAAATACCTACAGCTTCAACCAATGCTTTATCAAATGTGGGTGTCAAAGCCACAAAATTTTTTGAAAATTTTGCTGTAAATAACCAGATGGCAGTGACTGCCACCAAGGTAGGCTCAGGTGCAAACCCAGCGCTGGATGAACAGGTGTAAAGCTTCCTCCAGAACATCACCTGTAAGCATTTGATGCCGATCCACCTCCTAGACCTTACAGGACCACAAACTAACACTTCAGAATTACACCCAACTCACTCCAAACAGAAGACCGTACAGGACCACAAGCTAACACTTCAGAATTACACCCAACTCACTCCAAACAGAAGACCGTACAGGACCACAAGCTAACACTTCAGAATTACACCCAACTCACTCCAAACAGAAGACCGTACAGGACCACAAGCTAACACTTCAGAATTACACCCAACTCACTCCAAACAGAAGACTGTACAGGACCACAAGCTGACACTTCAGAATTACACCCAACTCACTCCAAACAGAAGACCGTACAGGACCACAAGCTAATACTCCAGAATTACACCCAACTCCCTTTTAATCCTTCCCTTGCCCTTTCAACCCTTCCCCTGCCCTTTCAATCCTTCCCCTGCCCTTTCAACCCTTCCCCTGCTTTTTCAATCCTGCCCCTGCCCTTTCAATCCTTCCCCTGCCCTTTAAATCCTTCCCCTGCCCTTTCAATACTTCCCCTGCCCATTCAACCCTTCCCCTGCTTTTTCAATCCTACCCCTGCCCCTGCCCTTTCAATCCTTCCCCTGTCCCTGCCCTTTAAATCCTTCCCCTGCCCTTTCAACCCTGCCCCTGCCCTTTCAATACTTCCCCTGCCCTTTCAACCCTTCCCCTGCTTTTTCAATCCTACCCCTGCCCCTGCCCTTTCAATCCTTCCCCTGACCTTACAACCCTGCCCCTGCCCTTTCAATCCTTCCCCTGCCCTTCAACCCAGCACACCCCGAGGAGCAGAGTGACTCCCTCCTCACCGGGTAAAGAGAAAAGCAATACAGGTCAAAATAAGAAAACGAGGTCAAGAGTTACAAGAGTTCCGTGCTGATGGTCACCTGAACTACGGGAAGACAAATGAAGACAACACACACACACACACACACACACGTACACACTCTTACCTCCCCACGTGCACCGCTGCCGTTCACCGTCTGTCAGCTGATCGTGGTCTTCTTCTTCTTCTTCTTCTCCTCCTCCCTATCTTTCTCCTCTTTGATTGATTGATTGATAGTTTATTGTTGCAAGTAAAACAACAAAGGAGAAGGGAGGAGCATGCCATCCCAACCTCCAGGCAGTACAGAGTGTGATTATACAACTAAGGATACATGTGTAAGTAGCACCAGGAAACTAAAAAGATACAATTTAATGGTAGGGGACAATTGCTAAAAAAAATAAAGCCCTTGATTTAGTCAAGGGAGCAGACATAAGGGACTGTACATATGGACTACAATCTCGGGGCAAATGCAGGATACTCACTAAGCACAGCTGAAAGAACATTATTGTTAATGAACCAGCCCACCAGCCCAGGCAGGTCCCAGTGGCCCTGTGGGCGGTAGGCAGTATATATAGCAGAACATTGCAGGACATAGTGTTTGAGCGTGTGACCCCCTGGCCTGGCACACAAGCGGCAAGGTACAGGGTCAGCCCCATCTGACCTCCCAGTAATATCTATAGCCCAGCCTCAGCCGCATCACCACCAGATCATAGGATGCACTAAGCCTACCATAAGTGTGGGTGCAGATACTTGATACCTGGGCCTAGTGAATGCTGGAGGGACTACCATCCTGACACCTCAAGGCAAGCTGACTGCAGCATGGTAACAGACTCACTAACAATTAAGGGATCTAAGTCTATTCTTTACATAATTATAGGTGTATTCAACACCTGGGTGTACATTCAGATCATCAGAGACAGCACGAGCAAGTCTGTCTGCCTTTTCATTATGGGGCAGCCCAACATGTGAGGGCACCCAGATGAAGTGTGCAGTAACACCACAGCGCTCCAGCAGGCTAAGGGCACCAAGGCACTTATTGACTATATCACAGTCAGAAGGGGAGGAAGACAGAAGTGCATACAAGGCACATTGACTATCAACAAACAGGTACACATCTTTCCCGAGAGTTACAGTGATATGGAGGGCTTCATATATGGCATAGAGTTCTGCCCTTGTGGAAGACAGATGGTCAGGAGGCCTCTTAGAAACCTCAGTGTCAGTATATTCAGAGGGGGTGGCATAGTCCCTAATAAATAATCCACAACCAGTCTTGGTGCCATTGACAGATCCATCACAAAACACATGGACAGCCTGCATGGGTGCAGGGATATGCAGACAATTTGGTCAGAAAATGGTCCTGCAGGACTTGAGAAAGCCAAGAATCTTTAGGTTTATCTAATTTTTCTATATCAACACTGACTCTATGAGATTTCCAAGAGGGATAACAAGGCCGGGCTGCTAATGAGGGCAAGACACGGTTCAAGGACACAAGGTCAGATAAGAGCTTGTGGAGCTTTCTAACAGTGGCTGGAATGTTAGGGGTGGGCTGAAAATTACCAATAGCCTGCCTAAGCTGAGTGTCCCCGTGACAAATCATGCGGTAGACTGTGCGGCAAGTAATTTCCTGAATTCTGCAGACAACTGGGCAGTTCCAACTCAGCTCGGAGGACTTCAAGCTTTGCCGTCCTGGGACAACCTAGAATACTCCGCATTGCCTCCTTTTGTATGAGCTCCAAGGGCTCTTTTTTCCCTCTCTTTTAATTTCTCCTCTTCTAATTGTTTCGTGGTCTTCCTCTTCCTCCTCCCTAACTTTCTCCTCTTAATTCTTTCCCTCTCTCTTTCTCCTTTTCTTTGTTTCGTGGTCTACTTCTTCTTCCTCCTCCTCCTCCTCCCTATCTTTCTCTTCTTCCTTCCCTCTCTTTCTCCTCTTCTAATTGTTTCGTGGTCTTCTTCTTCTTCCTCCTCCTCCTCCTCCCTATCTTTTTCCTCTTCCCTCTCTTTCTCCTCTTCTAATTGTTTCGTGGTCTTCTTCTTCTTCTTCTTCCTCCTCCTCCTCCCTATCTTTTTCCTCTTCCCTCTCTTTCTCCTCTTCTAATTGTTTCGTGGTCTTCTTCCTCCTATAGCCTCCTCGATCCTCCTCCTCCTCCCTATCTTTTTCCTCTTCCTTCCCTCTCTTTCTCCTCTTCTTTGTTTCGTGGTCTTCTTCTTCTTCCTCCTCCCTATCTTTCTCCTCTTCCTTCCCTCTCTCTTTTTCCTCTTCTCTTGTTTCGTGGTTTTCTTCCTCGATCCTCCTCCTCGACCTCCCTATCTCGATCTCTCCTTCCATTTTTCTCCTCTTCTTTGTTTCGTGGTCTTCTTCCTCCTCCTCCTCCTCCCTATCTTTTTCCTCTTCCTTCCTCGATCCTCTTTCTCCTCTTCTTTGTTTTGTGGTTTTCTTCGATCCTCCTCCTCGACCTCCCTATATATCGATCTCTCCTTCCTTTTCTTTCTCCTCCCTATCTCTCTCCTCTTCCTGACTGACTGGTTGAGTAACTGAATGACTGGCTGAGTGGATAAATAAAGAAATCAGTGTCTGTCTGTCTATCTGCCTGTCTCTCTGTGTCTGTATTTCTCTCACACTCATATTTTATCTTTATTTCATGATTGCTTTAGTTTCTCCTCCTCTTCTTTCCTTCCTCGAGCTTTTCAACTTATATAATAGACAGCTTTAATCCATCTGCACAGACCTGTGGTATGCATGGATTGTACGTTACCCAGTGGGGGAATAGGGTACGGGGCTTTAAAGGTCGTGGTCTCATGGCCTAACCAGCCCCCTAAAACACTGAAGAAGGGTAGGGAAGGCAGGGTCAAAATCTAATTACATATTATAGATTTCGAACAGTGCATACTAAAAAAGAAAACGTGGACCGGAGGGGTAACTAGGGAAGACTTGCCTTACCGCACATTCGATCGCATACATGTATACTCTCTCTTTCTGTTTCTTACACATAGTTATGGGATCTTGTAAACGTTGTTGGTAAACGTACAGTGCTTTACTTTCTGCCTCTGGCCAGATCTGCATCCATACACCGAACAGTAAGCCTCCGGAGGGCGGAGTAACTCGATCGGACTTCCTTGCTCATAACGCTGGGAAGGTCACGGTTGGACTGACCTGGCTTCTCCTTCTGCCTTCTGACCCCGGCCGCTGGGTAACAATATACGTCATGCAGAGTCGCTGACGTCATGCGCGGGGCGGGCTACTTTTCACTTGGAAGCGGACTAACCCTGTCCAGTAGGCTACCTCTTTTAACCCCGCTCCCTTCCTTCCTCCTTCTCTCCCTCCCTCGATCCTTTCCTTCCGTTTCCTCCTCTCCCTCCCTTCCTCTTTTCCTTACTTCCTCTTCTCCCGCCCTCCTTACCTTCCTTTCAACTTCTTTCCCTCCATCACTCCTTGTCTCGTCTCCTTTTTTCCTCTCCCCACTTCCTCCTTCATTCCTCTCTTTCTTCCTCCTCTCTATGATCTTCCTTCCCTCCCTCCCGTCCTTCCCTCCTTTCCTTACTTAATCCAATTACTCAGATGATAAGAAATGGGAAGGAGAGTGGGAGGGAGGGAGAAAAGGAATTTAAAAAAGAGAGAGAGAGAGAGAGAGAGAGAGAGAGAGAGAGAGAGAGAGAGAGAGAGAGAGAGAG
>NC_066538.1:17664861-17699861 GCF_024679095.1 Eriocheir sinensis
GCCGTTGGTTCCTGGCGAGGCTGCTGTTTAGTGATTTGGTCAGTTCGCGGGCGCGTCACGCCAGGAAGGTTGTTGCAGCGGCGGATGACTCACTTCGAGGAAAAAAAAAATCGCTAATGTTTGTATCGCCTCGTCACGCTTGGGTCGGCGGACGGTTAGTTCCAACTCTCAGGTTAGGTTGGAGTGTTCCTGGTTGACGCTATTGTTAGGCACATTATAGTCCCGGGGTTAGGTTCACTACACGTGCCCACAGTACCCTTGACCCTGACCAAGGCCATGCCCTGACCCCGCCGTGGTTGTTCACAAAGGCTTTCCGCTGCAGCAAATTTGGTCATAACGGCAGCACGGACGCAGGCTCCTCGTGCTGCACACTACAAACAAGAGCGTTCATCACCCTGATAGAGTCTGTCCGAGGTAGCGCTCGCTAAGGCGTGGCGCAGTCTGCTGCCGACGTTCCTACACAGTCTGACAAACAGCCTCGGCCGTGGGTTGGTGAAGGACAGCCTGGTGTTGCTGTCCCTCTGAACCATTCCCAGTCTAGAGTAGCCATTGTGCCTTCTTTGTAACGGAAACATCATCGCCCAACACGTCGCCTCTGTGGAGGAGGTCCGCACGGGCACCACACCTCCACCACGCATGCACTGCAGGCTGCTACGATCTTGTGGAATGCGTCTTGGCCTGACACGGTCCCGAGGCGACGATATCTCCACGTGCTGAATGTTCCAGGAGCAGGTGGTGGAGTGATGCTGTATGTGCCCCCTTCCCCTCCTCCCCCCCCCCCCGTCCCTCCCCCCCTTGCAAGGTGTTCCCTCGCCCCCACTAAGACCGCTCCCGCCCCGCAGGTGCCCGTCTCCGCCGCCGTGGCCACCTCATGATGGTGGCTCCTGAGGCCGTGGTGACGCCGCGCGCTGTCCTTGGACCTGGCCCACCGCCTCAGCACCAGCACGTCCCGCGGCTACGACCCAGCACCAGGCGGCACCAGCACCAGCACCAGCACGAGCACGAGCAGCAGAGGTTGTAGAATGCTGGCGGCGGCGGCGCTGGTGGTGACCTGCCTCCTGGGCGGCGTCGCGGCTGATATACAGTTCCAGACGTTTGACCGCGGCTCGGCGTCGCCCTTCACCATTCTTGAGCACCTGGTCCGCACGCTGCAGAAGGAGGTGACGGACATCCGCAAGGAAGTTCACACGCGCATGGACACCATGAAGTACGAGCTGACGTGCGAGATCCGCAATCTGAAGGAGGCGCTGGCCAAGGAGCGCGAGGAGGCTCTGGTCAAGGTGGAGGAGATGGCGCTGTCCATGAGCGACGTGAAGAAGAAGGTGAAGCGCGGCCTGCGGCGCGTCGGCACGCAGAACGACGACATCAAGGGCGAGCTGCGCTCCCAGAAGGCCGAGCTGTTCGCCGTGCGCAACAGCGTGTACGACGCGCGCGAGGAGCTGCTGGACAAGGGCAACCTCGTGCTGCGCAAGGTGAACGCCACCAACGGCACGCTGGTCTGCCACCTCACCGACCTGCGCGCCAAGCTCTACAAGATCAACAACAACCTCGCCTTCATCTCAGACGAGCACAAGCGCATGATGGACGTGGTGTCCACGCTGCAGGCCCGTGGCCGACCCAGAGGGAGCTATGGCCCCGGGCCCATCCAAGCACCCGGCCCAGGCCCCGACCCCGCCGCGGGGGCGGGCAGCGGCGAGGGCGGCGAGGAGTACCAGGAGCGGCAGCTGCCCGGGTGCTCCTACACGCCCCTGGACACGCACGAGCTGGGTCTGGACGCGCTCAACCGGACCTTCTACAACGAGTCCCTCGGGGGGCTGCAGCGCGTCGGGGGCGTGGCGGCCACCGCCGACCCCGAGCGGCCAGACCGCACCTGGGGCAGCGAGGACATCTCGCCCGAGGAGACGCTCTTCCCGACCATGCCCGAGGACTGCAACGACGACAAGCGCAAGTACTTGGAGTACCCGCCCATGCCGCGGGACTGCAAGGACGTGTTCGACATGGGCTTCATGGAGGACGGCGTGTACCGCATCCAGCCGCCGGGGCTGTCCTCGCGCGAGGTGCACTGCGACCACCACACGGCGGGCGGCGGCTGGACGGTCATGGTGGCGCGCCGCAAGCTGCCGCGGCACGTCTCCTTCAACAGGTCCTGGCACGAGTACGAGGTGGGCTTCGGCGACCCCGCCAAGGAGTACTGGATCGGTGAGTGTGTGTGTGTGTGTGTGTGGTGGGCTTCGGCGACCCCGCCAAGGAGTACTGGATCGGTGAGTGTGTGTGTGTGTGTGTGTGTGTGTGTGTGTGGTGGGCTTCGGCGACCCCGGCAAGGAGCACTGGATCGGTGAGTGTGTGTGTGTGTGTGTGTGTGTGTGTGTGTGTGTGTGTTTGGTGTGCTTCGGCGACCCCGCCAAGGAGTACTGGATCGGTGAGTGTGTGTGTGTGTGTGTGTGTGTGTGTGGTGGGCTTCGGCGACCCCGGCAAGGAGCACTGGATCGGTGAGAGTGTGTGTGTGTGTGTGTGTGTGTGTGTGTGTGTGTGTGGTGGGCTTCGGCGACCCCGGCAAGGAGCACTGGATCGGTGAGTGTGTGTGTGTGTGTGTGTGTGTGTGTGTGTGTGTGTGTCATACGCATAACTTCCGTCCATAAAAATGCACAGCAATATAAAACAACTCAAATTTGTTTTTTATTAGAATATTTCATAATACTATTTTCCTCTTCTCTCCTCTCCTTCCTTCCTTCCTTTCTTCCTCCTCCCTCCATTCTTCATTCATTCTTCCTCCCTTCCCTCTCTCCTCCACGTCCAATACATCCCGCCCGCTCTTTTCTCTCCCGTAATCTTTTTCTTCCATTCCTCCTCCTCTCACAAACATCCAATATCTGCCTCCTCCTCCTCCTCCTCCTCCTCCCTCCCCCAGGTCTCAAGGCCCTCCACGCCCTCACCAGCGGTCGGCCTCACCAGCTCCGCGCCGACATGGAGGATTGGGAAGGGAACTCCGCCTGGGCCTCCTACTCCTTCTTCGCGTGAGTTTGCTCCAAGAGATTTGAGATATTTTCCTTTTAATCTTCTTTACAGCAAGGGGGGGGAGGGGGGGGGCAGCTCAAGGGTAACAAACAAACAAACAACAACAATAACAAAAGCCCGCTAGACGCTATTCAGTATATGTATTCGAATATTTAACTCTTATATTCACTCCATCCCTAAATTGGACATAGCAACTGGTTTAAAGAGTTGTCAAAGCCTTTTCTTCACATTACTTATCAGTGTTATCTTGTCATTGTAACTCTTGTATCCTGAATCACCTTGCATCATAACTCCAGTACCATGAATCCCCTTGTATCGTAACTCTTATATCATGA
Organism: Eriocheir sinensis; assembly: GCF_024679095.1. Taxonomy (NCBI): domain Eukaryota; kingdom Metazoa; phylum Arthropoda; class Malacostraca; order Decapoda; family Varunidae; genus Eriocheir; species Eriocheir sinensis. The sequence goes on from NC_066538.1 coordinate 17,668,212, forward strand.
ATCCCCTTGTATCGTAACTCCAATACCATGAATCCCCTTGTATCGTAACTCTTATATCATGAATCCCCTTGTATCGTATCTCTTATATCATAAATCCCCTTGTATCGTAACTCTTATATCATGAATCCCCTTGTATCGTAACTCTTATATCATGAATCCCCTTGTATCGTAACTCTTATATCATGAATCCCCTTGTATCGTAACTCTTATATCATAAATCCCCTTGTATCGTAACTCTTATATCATGAATCCCCTTGTATCGTAACTCTTATATCATAAATCCCCTTGTATCGTAACTCTTATACCATGAATCCCCTTGTATCGTAACTCTTATACCATGAATCCCCTTGTATCGTAACTCTTATATCATGAATCCCCTTGTATCGTAACTCTTATATCATAAATCCCCTTGTATCGTAACTCTTATATCATGAATCCCCTTGTATCGTAACTCTTATACCATGAATCCCCTTGTATCGTAACTCTTATACCATGAATCCCCTTGTATCGTAACTCTTATATCATAAATCCCCTTGTATCGTAACTCCAATATCATAAATCCCCCTGTATCGTAACTCTTATATCATAAATCCCCTTGTATCGTAACTCCAATATCATGAATCCCCCTGTATCGTAACTCTTATATCATGAATCCCCTTGTATCGTAACTCTTATATCATGAATCCCCTTGTATCGTAACTCCAATATCATGAATCCCCTTGTATCGTAACTCTTATATCATGAATCCCCTTGTATCGTAACTCCAATATCATGAATCCCCCTGTATCGTAACTCTTATATCATAAATCCCCTTGTATCGTAACTCCAATATCATGAATCCCCCTGTATCGTAACTCTTATATCATGAATCCCCTTGTATCGTAACTCTAATATCCTGAATCCCCTTGTATCGTAACTCTTATATCATGAATCCCCTTGTATCGTAACTCCAATATCATGAATCCCCTTGTATCGTAACTCTTATATCATGACTCTCCTCGTATTGTAACTATTCTACCACGATGCTCGCCGCCATAGGATCGAAGACTAAGCAGCGGCGGCGTCCAGTGCAGCCTCTTCCTAACCCTCCCTCCCTCCCCCCAGCGTGGCGGGCTCCGAGGACAAGTACCGTCTGAAGGTGTCTGGCTACACTGGCACGGCGGGGGACAGCCTCAGGCACTCACACCTGCAGATGTTCTCAACGGTGGACAGCGACAACGACCAGGAGAACTGTGAGTGGGGGTGGAGGGGGTGAAGGGGGAAGGGAAATAGATAGACTGATAGATATGTAGATAATTGAAAGGATGGCGTATATATAGATAGATAGGTAGTTAATGATAGATAGATTGGTGGATGGATTAATATAACGAGATAGTATTTTTCATTTGATATGATTCTTTTCTTTTTACTTTTTTTACATTTGCTCTTTTCAGTTCCTTATCTACATACTAGTACGCTAGTACCTACCTACCTAACTTCCTCCTGCCGTGTTCATACGTCCTAAACAGAAAACTGTCACGCTCTAAAGATAGGCTAAATCTATATGAAAAAGCTACTATTTAAAGTATTATATGAAAATAATAGCCTATCATCAAATACACATTTTACTATCTCTAGAGATATTTATAAGTACACTTTTAGCTGAAAAGGAAATAATAAATGAATAACTGATCATAACGTCCTATAGCACTCAAAAAACATGTGAAAATACATTTACCTAAAGAGGAAATATTTAATCGCTTTAACTAAACAGTTAATCAAGCAGCGCCATCTCTCCGAATGTAAGCCGATACATTTGACTGGTTCACCAAGGAACCAGCTGCCAGGGCGACTAGAATATCAATCCGCCATAGCAACTTTGCCCAAAATTTCTTATTATCATTTATTTAAATAAAATGGATATTGTGATAGATAACAATAGGCACCTTATGTGTTTCACATCACATGTGTTTTCAGTAAGATAGGGCGTTGTAATTAGTTATTAATGTATTATTTCCTTCAGAGTATCATATGGTCTTATTAATAGCCTAGTACCATATAGGATCAATTATTAATTTATTGTTTCCTTTAAAGTATCCTATGATCTTAATAATAGCCTATTATCAAATATACATTTTCATAACTAAAAATATTTATAAATACACTTTTACCTGAAAAGGAAATAATAAATTAATAATTGAAAGGAAATAATAAATTAATGATTAATCAGAACACTCACACAAAGCAGGTGGTGCAATATTAATGTTGAAAACTTCAATAACACCAGCGGTGCCGTGCCCGGGAGACTCCGCGGTGATGTATGACGAACCGCGGAGTTCCACGAGCACCGCTGCCGATACTAGCACCGTGTTATGCTCGTACTGTTTTTGTGCTCTTGTACTTTTTTACTTCTTCTTTTTCTTCTTCTTCTTCTTCTTTTTCTTCTTCTTCTTCTTCTCCTCCTCCTCCTTAATATCTTTCGCTATCATTATTTTATTATTATTTTATATTATTTTTACTCTCTCTCTCTCTCTCTCTCTCTCTCTCTCTCTCTCTCTCTCTCTCTCTCTCTCTCTCTCTCTCTCTCTCTCTCTCTCTCTCTCTCTCTCTCTCTCTCTCTCTCTCTCTCTCTCTTATCTTCCTCTTGACTTTTTTTCTTTCCTGTAATTAAACTTTTTTTGGTCTAAATATTCCACACACACAATTGCTCTCTCTCTCTCTCTCTCTCTCTCTCTCTCTCTCTCTCTCTCTCTCTCTCTCTCTCTCTCTCTCTCTCTCTCTCTTTCTCTTTGTTCATCCTCATTCTCTATTGTGCATTTTTCACTGTCTCCTCCTCCTCCTCCTCCTCCTCCTCCTCCTCCTCCTCCTTCTCCTCCTCCTCCTCCTCCTCCTCCTCCTCCTCCCATTCCCTCCTCCTTCTCCTCCTCTCTTTCCCTCCTCCTCTTTCTTTTTCTTCCTCTTCATATTTTCTCTTACCTCTCTTTCTCTTCCTCCTTCTCCTCCTCCTCCTCCTCATTCTTCTTTTTGTTCTTCATCTCTCTATCTCTCTCTCTCTCTCTCTCTCTCTCTCTATCTCTCTCTCTCTCTCTCTCTCTCTCTCTCTCTCTCTCTCTCTCTCTCTCTCTCTCTCTCTCTCTCTCTCTCTCTCTCTCTCTCTCTCTCTCTCTCTCTCTCTCTCTCTCTCTCTCTCTCTCTCTCTCTCTATATTTAAAGCGAGTGTGGTAATGCACATGTCTGCGGAGAGAGAGAGAGAGAGAGAGAGAGAGAGAGAGAGAGAGATGGAGGAGGGAGGAGGAACAATGGAGGTAAGAGGAAAGAGGTAAGGTTGGTCCCCTGAACTTACCTCCCTTCTCAAAACTTTCCTCCCAAACTTTCTTCCCTCCACAAATTTTTCTCCCTCCATTAATTTCTTCTACTTAATTACTTCCCTCCCCTTCCTCCTCCTCCTCCTACTCCTCCGTCCACAAATTTTCTTCCCTCCATTACCTTCTCTCACAACATTCCCTCCAGTGATTCTCTCTCTCTCTCTCTCTCTCTCTCTCTCTCTCTCTCTCTCTCTCTCTCTCTCTCTCTCTCTCTCTCTCTCTCTCTCTCTCTCTCTCTCTCTCTCTCTCTCTCTCTCTCTCTCTCTCTCGTTTTAATAATCCTGATAATAATAATAATCATAGTAGTAGCAGTAGTAGCAGCAGCAGTAGTAGTAATAGTAGTAGTAGTAGTAGCAGTAGTAGTAGTAGTAGTAGTAGTAGTAGTAGTACAGTCAAAGGCCATTTAATTCATCAACTCCCCTCCTCCTTTTACTTATTGCCTTCTGTCCGTCTAAATTCCCTTCCCTTCCCTTTCTCTCTTTTATTACTGTTTGCACGCTGACTGATCCCCTCAACTCACTAACTATATACCTTACTCCTCGCCTCCTGCTTCCTCGCTGTTTTAGACTTTCCACACAAGTTTATCCTTTTCCTGTCCAAGTTCCTAATGCAAGGGTTAATTAGTAGAGTCACTCTTTCACCCCTTTCATTGGTATAATTTTTGTTCGACTGTGTTTCCTCTTCAACATAATTCAAACCAAAGCAAACCATATGAAAATAAACCGAATCTAGCTAAACCAAACCAAACTTAGGCAACCTAACCGAGCCAAACAAAAGACAAAAAATAAAGCTAACTAAATCAAAAGCCTATCAACCTAAACCAATACATTCTAATTTAACTCAAAGCAAACTAAACCGAACTAAATTAACCTAACCTAACTTAACCTAGCCTTATCAAACCTACACTATGCCAAGCTAAATCAAACCAAACCAAACTTAACCAACCTAACGGAGCCAAACAAAAGAAGACAAAAAACAAACCTAACTAACCCAAAAGCCTATCAACCTAAACCAGTCCATCCCAATTCAACCCAAAGGAAATTAAACCAAACTAAATTAACTAACCTAACTTAACCTAGGCTTATCTAACCTACACTAAACTGCACTACATTATGCCAAGGTAAACCAAACCAAACTTAACCAACCTAACGGAGCCAAACAAAAGAAGACAAAAAATAAACCTAACTAAACCAAAAGCCTATCAACCTAAACCAGTCCATCCCAATTCAACCCAAAACAAACTAAACCAAACGAAACTAACCTAACCTAACTTAACCTAGCCTTATCAAACCTATAATACACTACACTACACCAAGATAAACCAAACCAAACCAAACCAAACGATCCAAAACAACACTAAACCAACCCAACCCGTCTAACCCCCTCTTTCCATCATTCCAGGGGGCAGCTGTGCACGGGGTCGGGGCGGGGGCGGCTGGTGGTGGGGCCGGTGCGCGTGTACCCAACCCACGGGGCAGTACCGGCGGGGCAGGTACCAGGGCCCCGAGCGAGGCATCACCTGGTGGCACTGGAAGGACTCCAACTACTCCCTCAAGACGCTGGTGCTCAAGTTTCGACCGCTGGAGTGATGGAGTAGCGGCGACAAACCGACGGAGTGAGCACGCAGACAACAGGAGGAGGAGGAGGAGGAAGAGGAGGAGGAGGAGGAGGAGGAGGGTTTAATTAGGGATGGTGATTAGAGGTAGGGAAATGGAGGGTAATGGGGAAAGGAAGTAAGGAGGTAAGGAAAGGATAAGGGAAGGAAAATTAGGGGATATGTAAGGAAGAAGAAGGGAAGGAGAAGGAAGAGAAGGAACTGAAATGTGAGGTCCTCTTTTGTTCCCTTCTCCTCTTTTCCTTCCCTTCCCTTTCCTTCGTATCCCTTCTCTTATCTTCCCAGCATTCCCCCTTTCTTTTCCTTCTTTCATACCCCTTTCAAATCTTTCGCTTCCCTTCCCTTCCTTTCCCTTACCTTTACTTTCCTTCTCTTCTCCTCCCTTCCCAGCCCATTCCTGCCCTTCCTTTCCCTTCCATTCCTTTCCTCTCCTTTCCTTCCCTTCCCAACCCTTTCCTTTCCTTCCTTGCAGTTTCCTCCTCTTCCAAACACTATCCTCTCCTTCCCATCCCTTACCATCCCTACCTTTTCCTTCGCTTCCCTTCCCTTCCCAACCCTTTCCTTCCCTTCCTTGCAGTTTCCTCCTCTTCCAAACACAATCCTCTACTTCCTTTCCGTTACCATCCCTACCTTTTCCTTCCTTTCCCTTCCCTTCCCTTCCTCTCCTTTCCCTCGCCTCCTCCTCCACGCACACACACACCTCAACAGGTATTTGGTGGTAATTTGGGAGAGTTGAAGCAAAGTGGTGATAACTCTCCTGGTGTTGATATTCTGGGTGTTGCTTCCCCCTCATCACCATCACTCACCACCACGACCACTCACCACCACTACTGTTATTGGTGATGAGAGTGAGTGAGTGAGTGAGTGAGGGGTAAAAAGGTCAATGTGGTGTTGGTGTGATTTTTTATTTTTTTTATTTTTTTGTTTATTTATCGCGGAAAAAAATGTGTTATAAATATGTGGTGTGTAATGTTGATGATGTTGAAATGTGTGATGTTGATGTTTGCTTCTTTGTTTGTTTGTTTATTGATGTTCCGATGTGATGAGATGTGATGAGAGATGATTTTTTGAGATGATGGGAAGGGATGCTGAGAGAGAGGGAGAGAGAGAGAAGGAAAGAGAGAGAGAGAGAAAGGGTTAACTGGGTTAACTGTCTCAAATATCTCCCAACTTCTCTCTCTCTCTCTCTCTTTTTTCTCTTTTTTTCTCTTATCTCTCGAAGCAAGGAAAGAAAAATGAAATAAAGAGAAAAAGAGGAAAAAGATAAGGATTAAAGATTTTTCACGCACACAAACACACATACACACAAACACCTTTCTCATTTTTCTTTCTTTTGTGTGCGTGTGTGTATACACACACACACACACACACACACACACACACACACACACACACACACACACACACACACACACACACACACACACACACACACACACACACACACACACACACACACACACACACACACACACACACACACACACACACCACTCTATCGAATTTGCTTGTGATGTGATTGATAATTAAGTGGTGATGAATTTCTATACCACCACCACCACCACCTCCACCACCACCACCATCACCACCACAACACCACCACCACCACCCTATCGTGTTCACCTCCCCAAAATTAACTCGGTTTGTCGTCGGTATTACCATCCACACACACACACACACACACACACACACACACACAGCTACCCATCTACCCCTCTACCAACCTTCCTACCTACCTATCTACACACACACACGCACACCCACCCACACACACACACACACGCACACAACAGGCTTCCAACAGTGACCGGAAAGTTAAAAAAATGAAGGAAAATATAGACGAAAAAGAAAGCAACGAAATAATAAGCACAAAAAGTGATAACCGCAAAAAGAAGATCAATATATGGATGAAATATATTAATAAGTAAAATATTTAAACGAAGAAATTGACCTACCAACCAAAAAAATAATCGATGTCGCCGAGTGTTTCGCTTTTTTCGCGGTCAAAGAAAAAGGAAAATAGAAAGTAATCGGAAAGAAAAATATAAATGGGAAAGTATGAAGATTGAGAACGAAAAATGTTAAATGTTACTTGTTGAATATTTTGAAAAAGAAAAGTAAGAAAAGTGAGAAATTGAAAAGGAAGGGAAAGGAAAAGCATTTGTAAAGTGAGAAGACCGGAAGAGAAAAAAAAAGTGACGTATGAAAAAGGAAAAGATTGAAAATGTATGAGGAAAAGTTTAAAAGGACAAGAAATAAAAAAAATACAGAAAGTGTGAAGAACGAGAGAAAAAAATATGTATATAATCACGCGTGTTGGCGAATTTAAAAAAGATTAAAAGAAAGAAAATAATTGGGTAAAATTAAAAGAAAGGTTAGGAAAAAGAGAAAATGTGAAGACCGAGAGAGAAAAATAAAATGACCTGCTAGTTGTGAATTTTTTGGAAAACATGGACACCAGAAAATGGTAAAGAAAATTTACTGAAATATTTGATAAAATAAAATTATAAAAAAAATACAGAAAATCTGATACGAAAGATCGAAAATAAACTTGAAATATTACATTTGAAAAAAACATAAAAGAAAAGAAGGAAAAATCAAATAAAAAATATATATAGAGTTAAATATATGAAAACACTGCGGTTCAGAAATTATTTGAAAATTAAAGTAATTGCCAAGAAAAAAGAACTAAATAAAAAAACGACGATGGAAAAACAGGTGAAAAGGAGAAAAAAATTATCAGTAAAAGGGAAAAATGAAAAATGTAAATAAAATTGAAGAAAAAAGAAGCTAAAATATCACTTCTGAAAATAATATAAAATGAAAAAATAATGAAGTTTAGAAAATTAAGAAAAAAGAGGAAAAGTGTCACTGAAAAAAATGTAAAATTATACATCACATTTGAGAACAATAAAGGAAATGGAAATGAGTTCAGGAAAGAGAAAACACCCAGACTAGAGACAGTTGAATGCCAGTATTGAAAATATTATGTGGAAAAATGTAGAGAATAACGAAAGGTGTGACTAATTATTGATGAAAAGTATGGAAAGGAAAAAAAATCTAGAAGAGTAGGATTTCTATGTTGCTGTCGAAAATAAATGAAGAAAGAAAAAAAATAACATTGTGAAAAATATTTAAGTGAGCAAAAATATTGATCAAAAAAAGTTTGAACTACTGTTGATAGATTATTTAAAAAAAATGAAAAAAAAGAATACCAAAAAGTTAATAAAAATAACATTGTTGAAAATCGAAAAAAAGAAAAATAAGAAAAAAAGTTATAATGCCACTTATGACACTGAAGAGAAAAAAAGGAGAAATGAAAGAAAACATCAAACATTACTGTTGATAATCAGAGAAAAACAGAACTGAAAAGTTAGGATTGCAAAATCACTCTCTAGTCAATTTAAGTCTCTTCATAAACACACACACACACACACACACACACACACACACACACACACACACACACACACACACACACACACACACACACACACACACATGTATATAAAATAGTTCGAATAAAGGTTTTGGGTGAGAAATGACACGGTAAAATATTTATAATTATGATGATGATAATGAAAATAACAACAACAATAATAATAATAAAAAAGAAGAAAAAGAAGAAGAAAAAGAAGAAGAATAAGAAGAATAAGAATAAGAATAAGAATAATAACAGTAATAATAATAATATTTTAAAACTCTCAACAACAAATAACGCTAAATATGCATTAGGGACGAATTTACAGTGAAAGAGAGAGAGAGAGGGTGCGTGAGAGTAATTGCGGGAGTGTGTTATCTGTGTGTGTGTGTGTGTGTGTGTGTGTGTGTGTGTGTGTGTGTTTGTGTGTGGATGATAAACCAGCTACTGCATGTACGTAAACGACTACATATTACACACACACACACACACACACACACACACACACACACACACACACACACACAGTAGGGCGTGGTCTTATAAGCTTAGGAGGGGGAGGAGGAGGAGGAGGAGGAGACTTGAAAGCAGAGAGGGAGAAGGGAGGGGAGAGGAGGAAGGGGAGATAGAGCAACAAGTTAGTGTGAGGAGGGAGGGGAGGAGGAGGAGCAGGAGGAGGAGGGAGGGGGAAACAGATAGGAAGAGGAGGAGGAGGAGGGAAGACATGAAAGGAAGGAGGAAGGAGGAGGAAACGGGGAGAGTAAACGTAATTGCATTGTGGGAGGGAGAATATTAAGGGGAGGGAAGGAGAAGGAAGATGGGGGGAGAGGGTATTGAAGCAGAGGTAGAAATGGGGTGATATTCAATCAGTGAGTCAGTCAGTCTTCCCGTAATGATCACAACTGAGTGCCGGGATTGAACCCGGGCCTTCTAAGTATAAGTCAGGGCAGAATATCAACTGAGCCACTGATGGGGCAGAAGGTCACCGCGCCAGAGGTCATTTCTGCGACCTTATGACCCCGCTCACACTCGTGGTGGCTGGAGACGCTTTTACCAACCCCTGTGGCACCAAGGCCGAGTGTTCCAAGACTACCCGCATCATGGAGGTATTAAGGGTGGAGAGGCCCTCAGCCCCGAGCGCGCTGTACTGGTGAGTGAAGCCAGTTTTCGTAGTCTCAGCTGTCAAATCGGCCGCCATATTGTTCAAGCCGTGAGGTACGAATACGAGGGTGGAGCGCGCCTAACATGGAGGGCGCTTGCCCTTAGAGTTAGAGTACCGCATCCATGGAGTACCGTAATGTTTTTATTTTCTCTTCTTACTGTTTTCCAGCACGTTAACATGTAGGCGGATGAAATTAAAATAATTTCGTAATTTATTACTGTAAATATACTGTAACAGGTAAGAAAGTACTGTACATGATATCCAAGAAGCGCGGTAATGTATTCATGATAACAAAGAAATGCGGTGAGGACAATTCATCACCAAGATGTGCGGTCTCCTTTTCAAATACAAATTAGAAAATTGTAAGCGGCAAGCATGTACTGCCAGTCTGCGTGGTCTGGCCGGCCGCTCATGGAGGTACATCCATTTGGCCACTAGTCTCCGGCTTGAACAATATGGCCGACTGACAGTTTTGTGGCTTCAAACCGCGAGACTCCATGGCCCCCCCTGACCCGCATGCTGTCCTGAAGACCACCTGTCAACCCGGCCTCTAGATTCTCTCTCCAAAATAGAGGATCAGAGATGAGCTCGGGGGGCAGCGTGAGCCAAGCAAGATGGCGCCACTATAAACACCTGCCCGCGCCATTACGGGCTGGGGCCGACCATCAGGCCCCATCAAGAAAGTCAGCCCCACCCGTTGGCGATACGTTAAAGAAAAAAAAACGATGTATAAATATACACCAGTGGCTGTCCTGACCTCCACTCAGAAGACCCAGGTTCGATTCCCGGCATTTAGTGGTGGTCATGACCGGCTTTTCTCACCGCTTTATTGCAGTTTCCCAATAATTGAGTCAGTCAGTTTGTCAGTGAGGGGGTGAGGGAGTCAGCCAGGTAATTTCTCAGTCTGTTTGACTGTGTATTCTCGTGTGTGTGTGTGTGTGTGTGTGTGTGTGTGTGTGTGTGTGTGTGTGTGTGTGTGTGTGTTCGTACAAGAAGGATTACCAGGGCCGTGGCAGGCAAAAGTGAGCCTTACGCGCGCTTCCCCGAGGAGCGAGAGTAGAGGCAGCGTGGTGGTCGGGACACATAATGAGGTAGTCGGGAGGAGAAGGAAAGGTTAATTAATCCGTCTTACCTGCAATTATCTCGTGTCTCGAGCAGGTGTAATCCCTCCCTCCCCTCTCCCCTCCGCCCCATCTCCCCTCCTTCACCTCCTCCCTTCCTTTCTCCTTCCTCAACTCACCTCTCCTCCCTTCACCTCCTTCTTCCACCTTCTCTCCCCGAAAAGAAGAACTATAGGAAAGAAAATTGTAAGCATAGGATAAGGAAAAACTGATTTCTTCCGTGGCACAAGAGAAAATGCAAATGCAAAACCTTTCAAGACTAATATAAAGACGAGACAAAGATTTGAAGTTAGATTTATGATGAAGTCGCAACGAAAGATTTTAGAACAATTACGATAATGATGTGAAAGACAGATAGATGAAGATATTATATGTAGCCTTACGATTTGAGATAAGACTGAAGAATTGGAGATTTAAGAGAGACTTGAAACAAAAATATCACAGTAATGATATAAGAGCAAGACTGAAGAGAAAAACTTCAGATAAAACTTTACATAAAAAAAAATACATACGATAAAAATAAATATAACGATACAGAATTCAAAGAGACCAGGTAATCATTCAACGTCAAGAATAAAAGGAAATACACAAATATAAGTAAGATAAACATAAATAAGATACCGATTTACGAGAAAGACCAAGACACACACTTGAGATAAGGCGACAGAGACGACACACGTATCAGAAAATCACGTAAAAGACAAGATTTCAAACGAGGAACGAAGACGAGATTTCGATCCAACTCCACCGCGTCCTGAGAAACGAATTCGTGGCGTCGTTCAAAGATCGCAATTACTCTAGTCCGTGTGTCGTGTGCCTGTCCATGACTGTCTGTGTTCGTCCGTCTGTCCGTGTCCGTCTGTGTCCTTGTCTGTGTGTTTCTCTGTCTTCCCTTAGAAATATATCGGAGTCTATTTTTAGCCTTGTTGTTTGTTGTTGTTCGTGTGTTAGCGTGTAGGGAGGAAAGGGAAAAAGGAAAAGGAAAACACAGGTGTGTGGGTGACGATGGATGCTGAAGGATGCCCTTTGATCCTACATTACCTCCCCCCCCCCCCCCTTGCTGGCCTCACGAGGTGCCGCTGCAGTAGAATATTTGGAGACGCGGGACATCAAGAGCAGCACGATAAGTCTGCCTCCCGCCATTCTAGCGTCTCCGGATATTCTACTGAAACATGTATCGCCTGCGATCGACAGCAAAGATCTTATGAACAGTAAAATGCACCATTCCGAGGCTTCCTACTGTGATCAGTAGACGGTGGTGCCGTCAAACGGCGATTTGGAAGATTATCCCTCTGCTCCCTTGGTGGACACGGTAACTCCAACATTCTCTAGAAGAAGTTACCGTGAGGTTATCGTGTCGAGTTACCGTGCAACAGTAACTCCAACCTTTTCCAGAAGGTTGGAGTCACCGTGCTCCACAAGAGAGGAAGGGAAAATCTTTCCACACCACCGTTTGGCGGCGCCACCGTCGACCGAGTAAACGTTCCCCGCAGGAGCTGCCGCGGGTGCTGCATCTCACCGTTTATAGGAACTTTGCCGACAGTTCATCTGGACCCACCGGACAGCCGCGCGATCACGAGTTGTATTGTTGATTTACGGAGAGCGAAAAGAAAAATGGACCCCACCTGTGCAATAGTCTTATTTTTGTTTTGATTGTGTGTGCGTCTGTGTCCGCCTGGCCATGTACCGGCGCCCACCTGTGTGAACTGTTTGTTTTCTCCCAGGTGTTTGTCACGTGTTTGTTTATGGCCTTGGCCAAAACAACAAAAGTGTAACGCGATGCGCTCACACAAAAATGGAACATAAGAGGTCCACGCCCGAGGACGCGGAGCATTCTGTTAAGCCTAAAAACATTTAATATTTTCTCGTTTTTTTCTCGTAATTCTTTTTCCCGTTATAAAATTCGTGTACGTACAGGGAACAGAGTTAATTTAGTATTTTTATTAGAGGACCGCCTCCGCTCCCCTCTCGAGTAAGCTTCGGCCATAGGAGGAACGACAGCCAGGTTGTTCCCGAGTGGAAAGGGTGAAAGGGGTGAAAGTGTAGTGTTAGGAAGTTGGACAGCATTACTCCGGCGATTACTCCGCGAGACTGATTCGACATATATTAACCGCATAGTTCGTCAACGCCAACTCCGGCTATACGGGCACGTGGCACGTTACCCAGAAGCCGACCCTGTCCATCGGGCGAGTGGAGGAGCCCAAGGATACGCCCACAGAGTTCGTGGCTTGAGCAAATCGATAGGGCCTGCAAGGAGGCAGCAGGGATAGGATGGGGGCCTGCAGGGAGACTTGTCCGTGGGGATCTCCGGTCTTGGCGTCTTAGGGGGCGAGGCGACGCAGCCCCGCGCGTGTGCCCAGTGATTGATTGATGATAGCATAAGGGTGAGCCTGGCTGGGAATTTACCTCAACATTAACACAAAGAAACACAAATAAAAAAAAATAAAAAATAAAACAAACAAAACAAAGAAGGCAAACAAAAAACATACAAATAAATAAAGCTGAAATAACTATAAAAAAAAGCAACCAAACTAAGTCAAAAACCTTCTTGACATAATGATCGTAATAATAATAATAATAATAATAATAATAATAATAATAATAATAATAATAATAATAATAATAATAATAATAATAATAATAATAATAATAATAATCCTTCCCTTAGCAACAGAGCCAGAGAACGTGACCAGGGGGAAGGAGGGAGAGGGAAGGAGGGAGGGAGGGATCAAGGAAGAGAGGGAGACAGAGAGAGAGAGAGAGAGAGAGAGAGAGAGAGAGAGAGAGAGAACTATACTCCTTTTCCTGTACTATGGTGCTTATGGAAGGTGCTAGGGTAGATTCTAAAGAAGAGGAGGAGGAAAAGGAGGAAGGTTGAGAGGGAGGTCGAGGTGGACAGAAAGGGGTGGGGGGGGGGGGCTAGGGGGTGAGGTCACTGTGTAATATTGTCAGTCACTGGTTTGTGTTTAGGGTAATTTCCTGTTTAGCTTTGACTTGTATAATTTGACCTTTTTTTTATCATTAGAGACGAAACAAACAAAAACCTAGATGAAAGAAGCTCGTTTGTTTGATCTTGTTTATATTTTGTATAATATTTAAGTTTAAGGAAATGTATATATAAGAAAATGTGATAAAATTCAGAAAGGTTAACTCACACACACACACACACACACACACACACACACACACACACACACACACACACACACACACACACACACACGAAGAGACCTACATAAACACATACTAATTTACATACGGTATTTTATCTATAAGAAAAGATATATAGATAGACATACAAAACAAGAGAGAAGGAACACACACACACACACACACACACACACACACACACACACACACACACACACACACACACACACACACACACACACACACACACACACACACACACACACGCACACACTAACTCGACAGGTGATGGAATATTAAGGGAACGCTAACCTTGTGCGACAGGCAAATGGAACACCTTTGTGGAGGCCGCTTTGATCCCCCCGCGTGTGTGTGTGTGTGTGTGTGTGTGTGTGTGTGTGTGATCAGGTCAAGTGAGGCCATTATTATTTTTTTATTGTTTGATGTTTTTTGTATTAATTTATTTCCCTTTTTATTGTTTTGTTTATATTTTTGTTATTTTTTGATGTTGTTTTTTTGGTGCAATTATCGTACATTTGTTTATTTATTTGTTTATCTTTTTCCTTTTTGTCAATTAGCGTTTATTAATGCGCATATTTATTTCCATTCCCTTTTTTCTTTTAGCAATTAATGTGTTTTTTTTTTATTTATCTATTTATTCATATTACCTTTTTCAGCAATCGGTGTATTTATCTCTATATATTAACTTTTTTAAAACAACGTATCAATCTATTTATTTTTTTCTCGTTTCATTCTTTTAATTTTCTCAGTTTCATTATTTATATTTTCTCTTTCCAATAATATTACCCGAAATTGACCTCTCTTTTGGCAACTCTCTACTTTTGCCTATTGTGGGAACAGCGATTAAGGAACTTTTGTTTTCTATACTCTTTTTGTTGACCCTTGAGCTGTCTCCTTTGTTGTAAATAAAAAATAACCACCCTTGTATTATTGACGTAAAAATAAATTAACAAACATCAACTTCAGCAATACAAACTAAGCCTAGACTACGTTGATTACAGTAAACTACAAACTAACATTAATCAGAATATCGTCAAGGACATTACAGTTCAATTACAGTTACTTAATGAACGTAAATTTAATCATCGGTAACTCACTCAACGTTCAGACAAATTCCTTAAGGTGGCAAGAGTAAGAAAGTGTGATTCATTTGTATTTCTTTCTTTCTTTCTGTATTTTTTTCTTTTTCTTGATACGCAAGTTTATTTGAACGTTTGTGATTGTCTGTTATTAAGTTTTTTTTATTACGGTTATTATTTCTACCACCTCTCCACCTCCTCCTCCTCCTCCTCCTCATCTACGGTTATTATTTCAACCACCTCTCCTTCTTCTTCTTTCTTCCATTACTTCTGTTACTCCTCCTCCTCCTCCTCCTCCTCCTCCTCCTCCTCCTCCTCCTCCTCTTTGTGTATTACATTTAATTGCCATAATCATTTAGTTTTAAGATATAATTCCTCCTCCTTTTTTTTATTATTTTTTCTTCTGCGTTTTTTTTCTTTTTTCTTGTTCTTGGTCTTTTTGTTCTTATTCATCTTGTTTTTGTTCTTGTTCTTGTTCTTTTTCTTCTTCTTCTTCTTCTTCTTCTTATTATTATTATTATTATTATTATTATTATTATTATTATTATTATTATTATTATTATTATTATTATTATTATTATTATTATTATTATTATTAATATTATTATTATTATTATTATTATTATTATTATTATTATTATTTTTATTATTATTATCATTATTATTATTATTATTATCGTTATTGGAAAAGTGTTGTAGCTGTGCCAAGTCCGATCTCTTTTTACATTCTTCTATAATTCTTTTTTTTTCTTTAATCGGGAATCAATATCGGGGCTGACAGCTTTTCGTTTTTATCCTTTTTATTCTTTCTCTCACCAAGTTTTTTTTCTTTTTCCCCCGAGTCTCATTTCCTTCGTTAGTGAGAGAGAGTGGAAGTGAAGATGACTAATTTTTTTTTTTCTCTCTCTCTCTCTCTCTCTCTCTCTCTCTCTCTCTCTCTCTCTCTCTCTCTCTCTCTCTCTCTCTCTCTCTCTCTCTCTCTCTCTCTCTCTCTCTCTCTCTCTCTCTCTCTCTCTCTCTCTCTCTCTCTCTCTCTCACTGTTTTTTTATTATTATTTAATTTCTCTTTCATTATATTCTTCTTTCTTTTTTTTTTTCTTTCTCTCGATTTCCCGAAAGAAAAGGAAAGAAATATATAGATAAATTACACACACACACACACACACACACACACACACACACACACACACACGTACACTAACTTACTAACTAACTAACTAATTAACTAGCTAACTAAAATAGCGAAATAAATAATAAATAGCGAACGCACACCAAAACTTCGTCTTTCAGCAGCGTGAGTACAGCCAAACAAACACACATCTGGTTCCTATTCTTCCTCTACAAACCAAAACAAACGGTGTAATTGAAATGCATACTAATGTTACTGTTACACAGGTTACGTTAAGCTGTGCGAGGTGAGAACTAATATGACGCACGACGCACGCACAACGGTCTCGGCGGACGGCGATGATAAAGTAGAGAAAGCAACGGACGTGAAGGGAGAGAGAAATCTATTTATTTTTGTATGTGAAGCGTGCGACGCGGAGAGGTTGTTGTTACGTAGTGCTCAGTGACGGTCTATATATATTTTTGTTTCACGGTGAGTTACTATGCTATATCAAAGGTATATGAATAGTATGTCAAATATTACTTGTATATCAAAGGTTATTAATAGTAAGTCAGATGTTTACAGTCTATCAAAGGTTTATGTATTGTAAGTCGAATATACACAACCGTTTATATATTTTGAATCAAATATTTATCGTATATCAGAGGCTCTTAAAGAGTTAGTCGAACATTTATTGTATATCAAATATCTGCACTATATCAGAAATTTATTCATTACAAGTTGAATATTGAGTATCAGAGGTTTATGTTTTATAAGTCGAATATACACAATATATCAAAGATATAATATACATTGTAAGTCGAGTATCTACAGTATATCAAATGTTTATTTACTGAATGTCAGATCGTTACAGTCTATCAAAGTTTTATAATTGTAAGTTAAATACCTACAGACACACACCAGACACCGGTCTGCGCCACACTGTATCGACGGTACATGTAGAGTAAGCCGAAGGAGTACAATAGTTAGTCAAAGGTCTATATATTTATTTTAAGAAGAATATCAACAGGAAATAAGTGTTCTGTGTGCTCGGTGGTCGATGTGTAGTAGGCCAGAGGTCTGCATGATCGTGACTCCGAGGTCGTCGCAGTCCTAAGTCGAATGTCTGCTGTGGATCGATGGTCTATGTGTCGTAAGTCGGAATTTGTGTCGTAAGTCGAAATTTTATGTTTTATAGGAAGTTGACAATGTATAGCAACTCAACGGCCTATGTTAAGCCTGGTGTGTCAAGTTACTACACGTGTCCCGCAGAGGTGCCCTTCGTGACGTGTTATTATGTATCTTCTCTGCTGTGTCATCTGTCTGTCGTAAATATGTCGAGGGTTTAGCAGAGCAAGTCGATGACCACACACAGCAAAACGACCTCTGGCGTCACTGTCTGGGACCGAAGAAACACGTCTGCGTCTTTGTGTTGTGTGTTAGTACGTACGTGTTGCTACTAAGTGTTCGCTGTTGTGTGTGTGTGTGTGTGTGTGTGTGTGTGTGTGTGTGTAACTGCATAGATGTCTGTAAATGTTGGTGTTCTTAGCTGTTGAGTCAGTGAGTCTATGGTGTGGTTTGTCAGTCAGTGAGTCAGTCAGCGTCTGGATGAGTCGGAGCGTCGCACAGTGGCCAGACTCGTGTAAACACACTCTTGGTACCTTCACTGCCAGTCCGCGTATGCAAACCCTACTTACTGTCCACGCTGCACGCCGCACACCAACACACACGACGCGCAGAGAAGTGTGCGCGTCCGATAGAAGAAAACAAGTGGATATAGTGATAAGCGTAGCTAAGAATAAGTGTAGCCAAGAAGTGAGTGGATATGGTGACAAGTGTAGGAAGGTGAGGAAAACACGCGCTGGGAAACGAGTACAGGAAGACCTCGCATATAACAAGTAAAAGGTACTATAAACAATGCGAATTCGTTAGATGCGAAAACATAAACAAACGGTGAAAGTTGTATTAGTGTAAAAATAATTAGACCGAGTCGTATTTCCATTGTTTTCTTGCGGGAGAACTAGTCAATAATGAAGTATTCGTTTCCTGGCCCTGCTTCCCTCACCGATAAGAATAAGGATAAGAAAAAGAAGAAAGAGCAAGAATATAAAGAAACACTATGCAACTGCAACACTCAAAGTAGAGAAATGATGTAAAAAGGGTTAAGAGACTAAAGTTTAAGGCACAAGAACGAAAATGAAAATGGAAACAGCAAAACAAGAAATTAAGAATGCGAATATACCCAAAGCGATCTTGTGAAAACTGAAAAAATAATACCATGAAAAAGAGACGACGAATATCAATGATACTGAAAATAATGTAGATAATGAAAGTAATATGAAGACTGAACATAGAATAAAAAAGAAAAAAAACACGGAAAATAAACCTACGAATGGAAGAGAAAGAACATGCGGGAAATCAGAAAAAAAAATACATGAACATTAGTAGAAGAAGAGAAAGGATGGAGAAAAATAAGCATAACACGAAGAAAAAGGAAACGAAGGAGAATACTTTAAAATCAACATAAACAAAATAAAACAAACGGATCAAGAATAATAAAAAAACAAGAGCATTCGTGGAAACAGAATTGTAATAGATAAATAAAACATACATAATACGAAGAATGATTTAAAGAACTAACTTAAGGCTCAACATAGGCAAAATAGTGCAAATGAATAACGAATAACAAACATGAACAAAAGAACATTCGTGGAAACAGAAAAAAAAACATGCATAATACGAAGAAAAAATACAAGTATAAGACTTGAAATAAGAATAAGGAAAGTAATCTAAATAGACTAACAACAATACGAATAACATAATATGAACAACAATATGAAGAATAATTAAACAACAACAACAACAAAAAAAAAAAGTAAAGTACGGAGAGAAAGGTTAAAAACGACCCTAAGAAAAAAAAAAAAAATAAGGTTAAATAAAAACAAAACGTAACAAGAAAATACTAAAAAAGAAGACAAGTGGGATTAAAAATATTGAATAAATGACGAATAAAAATTGATAAGATAACATGAATAAAAAAATGATAATGCGAGAATTAGAAATTAAAAAAAAAGTAAAAAGAGGGAGAGAAATGATGTCAAAGATTGATAATACCAGACGCCAGAAGAGAAAATAATCTAGAAAAGGGAAGGAAGGAAAGGAATGACAGAAAAAAAGAGGAGAAAACTGCGGAAATTGAATAAAGTGAAATAAATGATGATAAGACCTAGATGGAAGAAAGAAAATCCTGAAGCTAAGACAACGCTATTGAAGAAAATCTAACGAATATGAAAAAAAGAAAACGAAAATTAAAAAAAAAGAAAAAAATGAAAAAAATTGCAAAATGTGGTCACACTGTTCCTTCAACAACAACAACAAAAAGAACAGCAACTATAAAAGGAAAATACATATGAACTTAGAAAGCAATAAAAACTTCAATAATGATAATAAATAAAGGCTAAAAATATGTAATAATAGCAGACAAAAACAGCAACAACAACAACAATAGTAATGATAATAATGAGGGTTATGATAAAGACAATAACCGCCACAACAACAACAACACAACGGTAACAACAACAACAACAACAAAATAAAACTCCTCGAATCCTACTGCCAGCAACATCAATAATAATAATAATAATAATAATAATAATAATAATAATAATAATAATAATAATAATAATAATAATAATAATAATAATAATAATAACCTTTTCTCCAGCACTGCCAACTCTTAGTGAGGCCGACAATGGACCATGACAAAAAAGCGTGATTGTACATAACTAATAGAGTAACTACTAATAATAATATCTTCAGTAATAGTAGACTTAACATTAGTAGTAAGCCAAAATCGTAGTGTCCTAGTCTGTAATGTTTACTCCTTCTCTTCCTCCTAACACGATGTCTCCACAGTCATCGCGACGGTCAGTAGGTTCTTCAGGCTCTTAACTACGTACTATTAAGTGATTGAAGCTGTCAGCGGTGTTACCTTATCGTTCATTAGCTTATAAGCACAATTCTAGTCAAGTTAACCTGGCGAATAGGCCCCTCCCCCTGCCTCACTACGGCTACACCATTGGCCAGTAAACAGGCGAGCCACGCCATGCTCTCACTCTCTCCAAGTAAGCCACATTGTAAATCTTATTGATGGATGATGATAAAGGTGAAACCTTATTGGCGAATGATGGATAGAGGAAATGTTTGCCAGAAAAGGAGATATATTTTGGGAGAATACTGGGAAAGAAAAAAATCTTACTTGTGAACTGGGAAATGTTAGATGTTATTCATGGGTGCTGGGAAATGTTAAAATATATTAGTGGATACTGGGAAAAATTAAATATTATTGGTGTTTGCTGAGAAACGTTGTCATATTTTGCGATGCTGGGAAGTATGAAGTCATTAGTGGATGTCCAGAACAGTTAAATCTCATTTTTGGAAAGTAGGAAAGGTTGAATCTTAATGCTTTAATTAGGCCAATGTTATATTTTATAAAGAGATGGTGAAAGAGGGTAACGCATTGTTGATTGGTAGGAAAGGTTAAATCTTACTGATCGGTGCTAGGAAAGGGTGAATTCATTCATGGTTGCTAGGATGCGGATCGTAAGAAAAGTTAAATCCTGTTGGTGGATGCTGTGAAAGGTAAAACCTTATTTGTGAATGACGGGAAAGATTAAATCTCATTCGTGGATTCTGGGAAGTGTTAGACCTCATTTGTGGATGCTAAAAAAAAAAGGTTAGGTCTCATTGGTGGCTGCCGGGCTGGAGTGGGCGTGGCTTATTCGCCAAGTCAGCGTGAACAAAGAATGTCTACAAGTAACTCCTAAGTGTGTAGCGTCTTGGCCGCGTAGGACGTGACGAGCGACAGCCACACTTCGTAGCTGGTTCATGTGCGTGTATGTGCCAACCGCCGCCCGGCTTACTTATGCAAACCTTGCGTTAGTTTGTGCGTTTGTGGGTGTGGATTGTTCTTTATTTGCTGTCGTATGTTTTTTATTGCTTATTATATTTCTTTTTTTTTTACTCATAAATTATTCTCATCAGCAACAACAACAACAACAACAACAACAACAACAACAACAACTACTACTACTACTACTACTACTACAACTATTACTACTACTATTACACACACACACACACACACACACACACACACACACACACACACACACACACGTCGCGTCTCGCCCCTCATTTCCATATAATTTTACGTGAAGATTAAAAGAAAAAGAAAGGAATAAGCACGTGTACTTTTCCTGACGCAAAAGTAAAAAAAATATATATTATTGTTGTTATTTTTTCGAGGTTATGAAATGTCTAACCCCGGAATTATTATTATTTTTTTTTTTAGGGCAAACGAGGCATTTCACGGGCATAACAAAACACATCTCTAAAAAACCTAAAAAGCCCGCAAAACACGCAAGATGGCACACGAAAAAGAGTAAGCAAAAAACGTGAAAAATTGGTGAATATAAAGTCGCAAAAATCCCGCGAAAACTGAAACGAGTAAATAGTTTAGGAAAATAAGCCAACGAAACAGCCTTCACCCCCTCCCCCCCTCCACCACCACCCCGAAAAGTGCATAATTTCATTTGCCTCATTGCCTATTTTTTTAGTTCATATTTTTATATTTATACGTTTTCTTATTTATTTTGCTTATTAATACTCTTTTTTATTTATTTAGCTATGCATATATACTTTACTGTCGCTATAGTTCTCAGTAAAGATTAAAGGATTTATATTTTCTTTCCGACGGTCCGAGTACGAGCGTTGAGTCGCTGGTTTATTGTTTCCATGGCAGTGCTTTGTTAGTCCGTCGTGTGCATCGCGTGTCTTCGCCATAAATTTCAGTTTTGCGATATATTTCATGTGCCGCAGAAGGTGATAAGAAACTTGGATAAAAATGGCGGCATTCTTCCCCAATTTAATTCAATGATATTTTTAAGAGAAGCTGATGGTTTATGTGGTAATGTTGTGAATTCTTCATTTCTGTGTTTCTTTTTCTCCTTTACGCCGCCTCCCGCGAGCCAAAGGCTGGCCACTCACGGGGCCGCTGTTATCCTGCTGCAACGCCCGACACAAGTCGCGCCCGCTTAAAAAGAAACTTTGTTTAAAGAGAATGAAAATATTGCTGTTTTTTTCTTTTCTCGGAAGTGAAAGTGGAAATATTTGTTTTGAAGAATGTCAAATTACTTATGATGATTTTTTTTCTGAAAAGTTAGACTAAAATTGTTTATATTAAATTGTGTTCGCTGTTGGCAAAATACAAGCTTATGAAGATATGCAGGAAACTGTAAGTTCAAATTTACACATTATCCTAAAAGCAATGAAAGTTTTATTGGGACTATTGAAAGAAGTATTGGAAAAATATTTATTACTAATCTAATTGTGTGTCTTTTAAAAGTTCAAATATTACCATTATGGTCAGTATCAAATTGTGTACAGGTTTAGAGAGGCGTGTGCAGGGCAACATGTGTTATTAGAGGTGCAGATTTTAACCGTTATATAATTTATATAATCTGAGTTCAAACTTTGGTATTATTTTGAAAATGATTTTAGGTATTTGTTATTAATGGGTTAACAGCAAAACAAGCTTAGGAAATTATATTAAAGTGTTTGTTTACATATATATATATATATATATATATATATATATATATATATATATATATATATATATATATATATATATATATATATATATATATATATATATATATATATATATATATATATATATATATATATATATATATATATATATATATATATATATATATATATATATATATATATATATATATATATATATATATATATATATATATATATATATATATATATATATATATATATATATATATATATATATATATATATATTTTCAGAGTTCCAATTTCCAGATTATTGTCACGTCGTGTGTGCTTGAACGTGTTCGCAGCAGTCACGGTGCAGTGTTCTGTAAGCGTGTGTCAGAGTGTGTGTTCAGCCGTTCATGTAAGGTTAAGTTTAAGTTTAGGAAAATGTGATGAAATCCATACAGGAGAAGGCCACTAAACCTTAAGATATTTTTATAATTTCCTGCACTCCAGGTTTCAGGGAATTATTTTTATTCACATAATATTTCCCTGCCTTCAAGAATGCAGACTTTTGGGTTTTCGGGGCGGTAAAGTTTTGCCGCCCTCAGTAATCCAGACAGCTATTTTTTGAGGTATTATAATATCTTGTTTCCATGAATCCGGACTCTTGGGTCTTCTGTCAAAGTGAAATTCGGATTAATAGACTTTTCCATGTGTAGAGTTACCTTGACGATGTTATGCGCGTTTACGATGTGTTCAGCAAAGTACAAGCAGCAGAGGTTCCTTATTATTCCTCTTAACACATACGTTCAGCTATGCATCAGAAGGTTGATTCGACTCCAGAGTACAAGAAGGCTTTATGCTCCTTGGGGGAACTATCGTGTGTGTGTGTGTGTGTGTGTGTGTGTGTGTGTGTGTGTTCCTTCTCATTTTTATTATCTTTCTCCATCTTTTTGTTCTTCTCCTTGTTCTTGCTGTTGTTCTTCTTCTACTTCTCCTTCTTCATCTTCATCTTCTTCTTCTTCTTCTTCTTCTTCTTCTTCTTCTTTTCCCTCTTCTTCTTCTTCTTTTCCTTCTTCTTCTTCTTCTTCTTCTTCTTCTTCTTCTTCTCGGGTGATATAGCATTGGTGCTCCCCATTATTATCATTATTATTATTATTATTATTATTATTATTATTATTATTATTATTATTATTATTCCCAAGCTTGTGTGTGCGGCTTGTGCTTGTAATAAACTTAGGCAATTAAAAAAGACTAATTATTATTTTTCCTGAGAGAGAAGGAAGAAGGAAGAAGGAAGGAAGGAAGGAAGGAAGTGGGAGAGAAAGGGAACTGAATAATGGGAAGGAAAAAGAAGGGAAGGAAAGACGGTAAGAGGAAGAAAAGATAAAAAAAAAGTGTATGGAGGGGGAAGAGGAGGAAAGGAAGGAAGGACAAAGAAACGCTAGTGAAGAAAGGTAAGAAGGAAGAAGGAGGAGAGAGGAAGGTTATGAAGAGAAAGGAAGGAGAACGAGAAGGAGGAGGAGGAGAAGAGGAGGAATGTGAAGAGAGGAAACAAAATGGAAAGAAGGAGAATTAATTTGAGGAGATGGAAGAAGGAAGATGAAGGAAGAAAAGGAAGAGATAAAGAGGAGGAATGTGAGGAGAGGAAAAGAATGAAGAAGAAGAAGTTGAGGTGAAGAAGGAGGTGATGGAAGAAAGAACGAAGATGAAGAAAGTGAATATTAGGCTATCACATAAAGAACAAAGGAAATAAATGAATAAAAAAATGGAAGGAAAACTAATATAAACCACAAACAAATAATAATGATAATAATAACAATAATAATAACAATAATACTCAACGTGGAAGAGTAATTAACACTTCTATATGTTCAAATCAACCGCCTCAGGACCACCACCACCACCTCCACTGCCCCCTGCCGGCCGTCATCTCCACCAGCGACTCCGTGTTTACATTACATGGATAGATACGTGTTGCATCATCCCTCTTGTGTGTTGCGTCATCTCGCGTATGTGTGTTGCGTTG
Source organism: Eriocheir sinensis (assembly GCF_024679095.1). NCBI lineage: Eukaryota > Metazoa > Arthropoda > Malacostraca > Decapoda > Varunidae > Eriocheir > Eriocheir sinensis. The sequence continues at coordinate 17,692,843 of NC_066538.1, forward strand.
AAGTGTGTTGCCGCGGCCTGGACGAGGGAGGAAGGTAAGTGTTGCTTTGTGTGTGTTGGTTCGTGTTTGAGTGTGAGTGTGTGGGCGTTAGATGCTGTGTTGTATGTTAGTACCTCTCGAGTGTGTTGCGTTGAAGTGTGTTGCAGTGCGCTGGACGAGGGAGGAGGGTAAGTGTTGCATCGTGTGTGTTGGTATGTGTGTTGGAGTGTGTTGATTTGTGTGGGAGTGACCGTAAGATGCTGTGTGTTGCGTGTTATGTCGAGTGGGTTGCGTTGAAGTGTGTTGCAGTGGGCTGGACGAGGGAGGAGGGTCACTGTTGCTTCGTGTGTGTTGGTTTGTGTTGGTGTGTGTGGGAGTGGCCATAAGATGTGTGTTTTGTGTTATCTCTCGAGTGTGTTGCGTTGAAGTGTTGCAGTGGGCTTGACGAGGGAGGAGGGAGTGCTGCATCGTATGTGTTGGCTTGTGATGCTGTGTTGTGTTGCATTATCTCGTGTGTTGCGTTGAAATGTGTTGCCGCGGACTGGACGAGAGAGGATCGAGGGTTAGTGTTTTACCTCCCTAGGGATGCTGTCAGGCTGGTGCAAAGGGCGTGGAGTCGTGAGCTGTGAAGCAGGAAGTGTTTCGGTGTGTCAGGGGCGCCGTGGGGTCATTCATTCATGTGTGTGCGAGGAAGGGGAGAAGGGGAAGAGGAGGGGAAGAGGAGGAGGAGAAGGGGGTCGAGGAAAGACAGACAGCGTTACCAAATCCGTTACCATAACCCTTATTATTATTATTATTATTATTATTATTATTATTATTATTATTATTATTACTTGATTCACCACTTCCATATCAAGATCACTATAGGGTGTGGTGGTGAATGGATGAGTGTGGCAGTGATGAGATGGTGATGGGAAGGGTGATCTTACAAGGAGAGGTCGTGGGAGGTGGATGACGAGGAGGAGAGAGTGGGAACTGCAGTGGATGGAGGAGGAATAGGGGATAGGTGGACTCGTCATCGCCAGCCAGTACCCTCCTAGATTAAAGCAAATTCATCATAGTCGAGCTCTGGGTCACAGTTGCCAGATTATCGTACTCAGAGCATAGTATTTATCGGTTTCTGACGCCTAACTATTGTCAAGACACATCAGGAATTAACTATTTTAACGATAATTATATGTGAATCTCTTTATTGGGGTTCGCTAAACAGTTTTTGGGTCGGAAGTCGGTATACGAGGCTAAGTAAGACAATCTGGCGACGTTGCTCTGGGTACTGGCGGGACCTTAACACACCACATGATACATCTATCGTGCTCAATGGGAGACAGTAACCACTCCTTGTCAGCGGTAAAATCTCGGCCTTAGCGGGAATCGAACCGGAGCATGTGTGTGTGTGTGTGTGTGTGTTTGAGAGAGAGAGAGAGAGAGAGAGAGGGAGAGGATTGAAGTTTTTATACGGCCATCAACCCGAACTAGGCTATTACGCTATACTTTAATATCCATTCATTACTTTAAAGGTTCTGTATATTAATAATTCTCTTCACTTATTTATTCATTTATTTCTCTATATTATCGTCTTTCCTTCAAACATTTAAACAGCACATTCACGCAACCTAACAAATAAATAGAAAAAATAAGGACCCTTTGGAAACTAAGCAGGGAGAGCTGTGGTGAAGCAGTTGTCAGAGAGATGAGAAGGAGGAGGAGGAGGAAGAAAGGGAGGTATACAGAGAGGGAGGAAGGAGGAGGAGGAGGAGGAGGAAGGAAGGAAGGAGAGCAGAGGATGAGGAGAGGGAGGGGGAGAGAGACGAGATTATAGTATTAGGCTATTACAAAAACGAATGCAAGGAAATAAACGAACAAAAAAAGAAAAACAATACAAATAAACCTCAAAGAAATATATAACCAGAGAGAGAGAGAGAGAGAGAGGGGGAGAGAGAGAGAGAGGAGGGGGTATAATAAATAAGAGGAGGAGGAGGAGGAGGAAAAACAGACAGCGTTACCATATCAGTTACCATTCCCATTATTATTATTATTATTATTATTATTATTATTATTATTATTACGTCATGGCCTTTTATACAGCAGGCAGTCATTAAGGTACAATATCACACGGTCAGGGCAGAATAAGTGAAAATTGCATACTAGTTATTATACCACTCTCTCTCTCTCTCTCTCTCTCTCTCTCTCTCTCTCCTTCCTCTTGTTTCTCAATTTTTTTCTATATTTTTTTTCTTTTCTCTTTTTCTTTTTATTATGTCTTCTTATTTCTATTTGTTATCTTTATTTGTCTACCACCAGGGTCAAATAATCTACCAACAGGGTAAAACTATCTACCATCAGGGTCAAACTATCCAACGCCAAGGTCAAATTAACAACAACCAGGGTCAAACTATCTATCACCAGTGCCAAACTCTCTACCACCAGGGTCAAACTATCTACCACTAGGGTCAAACTATCTACCACCAGGGTCAAACTATCTATCACCAATGCCAAACTATCACCACCAGGGTCAAACTATCAACTACCAGGGTCAAACTATTTACCACCAGGGTCAAACTATTTACCACCAGGTCAAACTATTTACCACCAGGGTCAAACTATCTACCACCAGGGTCATGAAACTACCCATGGAAAGACCCACAACAAGTCCCACGAAAGCCTTGTCAAATGTGTGTGTGTGTGTGTGTGTGTGTGTGTGTGTGTGTGTGTGTGAGAGAGAGAGAGAGAGAGAGAGAGAGAGAGAGAGAGAGAGAGAGAGAGAGAGAGAGAGACCCAAACTGTTTTAGAATATGGCCGTATGGGTGATTAGTCGTTTATTGTGTTACGTTTTCCGTGGTCAACGTAGGTCAGCGTCAAGGAAACTAATGATCAGGCTTTGATTCATATTCTTAAACGTGTCAGGCTCCCATAATGACTACTTACGAAGGCCACAGAGAAGGTTAACCTGGTTTTCATGGGTGTTTTTTCCCGTTCACTGTCCAGAAGTCGGGTAAAACTATCACCAGGATCACAAAACAGTCCTTGAAAAACCCAGCAACTTCTATAAGAGGCTTTCCAGCTCCCATTATGATTATTTCCCAAGGCCACAGAGAAGATTAATAGAGTTTTCATGGTATTTTACAGGTCAAGGTGTAGAAGTCGTGTCAAACTATCACCAGGATCACACAACAGTCCATGAAAAGCTCAGCAACTTCTACGAGAGGCTTTTTAAACAGGTGAAGTAAGGCGCTGATATGTTTAAAAATACGGACTTATTTTCCAAGCCCACTGAGAAGATTAGCCGGGTGTTCATGGGTGGTTTTCCCGTTCATGGTGCAGAGGTCGTGTAAAACTACCACTAGGATCACACACCAGCCCACGGAAAGCTTCTGTGAGAGGCGCTTCAAATATAACTGAGGTGGTGATATGTTTAACTAATAATACGGAGCCATATCCGCCATGTTTGTTTACAGGGGAGTTGCGGAGATCGCCCGCATGATGGCAGCACCAGTGTAGGCAGGAAGCACGGTTCCCAGATGTACGACATGTACTTCAAAATAGGATAATCAGATAAGGTTTATCAACGTTGATTTTTCGTTTTCACTCATGCAAGCACCTGTAATTAGCGGTTTTAACGATAAGTATAAATGGACATCGTTATTTGTGTAAGGGTGATGGTTTAGGTCAGACTTGAGGAATTGCTATATACTAAGTACGACAGTTTGGCAACGTCGTACAGTTTGTCCGCAGTTCAAATGATGAGTTTGATGACAGTGGCCAGAACACATCGCGGTCCGAGGATTTTGCGTTTACTGACTGTTCTTAATGTTCAGGAAATCACGCGTCAACTCTACCTTGCCTATGATGCCTTCGTAACACCACACACACCAGCCAGTAACTCCACGTAACCCGAAATAAAGGCAAGGGAATTATTATTACTATTATTATATTTGTCTTCCGCCTCTCTGCCACCAACCTCCACTCACTCCCACACAAAGACACCTTCACTATCTCTTCAAAACGCACCCTGTATCCATGCATAGGAGTGACGTACCAAATAAGTGCTTACTCTTTCTACTGTTGTGCTTTCTTTCTCTTTCTCTAGAAGTAAGTGATTTTTGTTTTCTCTCACTACAGCCCCTTCTACTAACCCTGCTTGTGTCCCTGTTGTCATTTTCACCCTTTCCCTTCTGTTGGGCATCCATTATATCATTTTCACCCTTTCCCTTCTATTGGACATGTGTTGTTAGTCGGACTGGTGGTGTGTTATGCAGGGCAGTAAGCATTATAGAAGGCTGGGTATAGTGGGCGTAATATGTGCATGGGTAAAAATAGCATCTAACCGACTCCGTGCCTGAACGATGAATTCTGGGGCATTTTTTTTTTTTTTTTTAAGGCAAAGGAGTCACTGTTTTGTATGCATTTGAGGCACTGGAGATGTGTTGAGTCATTAATACAACAACTACTGTATTATACCTTGGACGTAAACTGTTGTTGATTGGTAAGGTTAATTATTATGGCAAGTTGGAAAAAAGTGCGTAGATACCATAAAAGCAGTTAAGCTACCCCTAAAAATTCTTGTTTCCTCTTTATTTGAGTAGGTGGTTAGTACTGATTGTGTGTGTGTGTGTGTGTGTGTGTGTGTTCTGGGTATTCAACTACGAGCCGTACTGGTTTGCACACACACACACACACACACACACACACACACACACACAGCTCTTCCACATTAAATTTTCATGTCATATCATGTTTCTCGTATTTTTATTATTATTGTTATTATTGTAACTTTCTCTATTTACATGTTTTCAGTATTTGTTTTCATATGCATAGATATTATTTTTCTTATCTTCCTCTTTCTCCTCACCATTTTTCCTCTTCTCCTCCTCCTCCTTTTCCTCTTCTTCCTCCTCCTCTTTCTTCTTCTTCATCTTCTTCTTCTTCTTCTTCTTCTTCTTCTTCTTCTTTGTCTTCTTCTTCTTCTTCGTCTTCTTCTTCTTCCATTTCCTCCTCCTCCTCTTCCTCCTCCTTCTTCTCTTCTTCCTCCTCCACCTCAACCTCTTCCTCCACCTCCTCCTCCTCCTCCTCCTCCTCCTCCTCCTCCTCTCCACCGTGCAAGACCTAATGAAGCGTGACCGTGAATTAAAAAGGTGTGAAAGAGAGAGAGAGAGAGAGAGAATTGGCAGCATGTAACACAATCGGATTCTTCTTAATTGTTTTAGTTGCTTTATTGATGTTGTTGTTGTTGTTGTTGTTGTTGTTGTTGTTGTTGTTGTTGTTGGTAGTAGTAGTAATAATAGTAGTAAATTTTTTCTTTCTTTTTTTTTCTTCTTTTTTTCTCTTCTTCTTCTTCTTCTTCTTCTTCTTCATTTCTATCTTTTTTTCTTTCTTTCTTATTTTCTTTTTCATTTAATATATTTTGTTTTCGTGTCAAAACTTCTTTTCTTTTTCTTCTTCTTCTTCTTCTTCTTCTTCTTCTTCTTCTTCTTCTTCTTCTTCCTCTTTCCCTAGTCTCACATATTTCAAATTCAGTAATCTCTCATCTCTCCTTCCTCCCCCTCCTCCTCCTCTCCTCCTCCTCCTCCTCCTCCTCCTCCTCCTCTATTTCTTCCGCCTCAAGCCAATTATATCACTTCCTTGGGGAAAATAATTTGTTGTTGGCACCGAGGAGGAGGAGGAGGAGGAGGAGGAGGAGGAGGAGGTGGAAAATAAGAAATAGGAGGACTATGAGTTGGGAGAATGAGAAGGCAGTGAGGGAGGAGGAGGAGGAGGAGGAGGTGATGGAGGGTAGATTCAATTTTCTTGTTTTGGCCTCTTTTTCGTTTTCTTTTCTTTTTCTTTCTTTTTCTTTTTTCTTTTTTTCCTCGCTTTCTCCTTATTTTTTTTCTTCATTTTTTCTTTTCATGTTAATCTTTTTCCTTTTTCATTTTCTCAATATTTTTTCGCTTCTTTTTTCTTCCTTTTCCTCTTCCTCCTCCTCTTCCTCCTCTTTTTCTTCCTCCTCCAGTTTTTGTGATATCCGTCAAATTTGAGAAAACTGTAAGAGAGAGAGAGAGAGAGAGAGAGAGAGAGAGAGAGAGAGAGAGTAAAATTCTAATAAATATGGTAATAGAAGGAGGAGATTTGAGGAAAGTAAAGAGAAGTGAAAATAAGGAAGAAGAGGAGGAGGAGGAGGAAGAGGAGGAGGAGGAGGAGGAGGAAATATTGAGAGTAAATACCAAAGAGAAATAGCAATAACAATAATGAGAGAGAGAGAGAGAGAGACTTTATAGACTAGATGAGAGAATTGATGACTAGAGAGAGGGAAGGAAGGAAGGAAGGAAGAAAGATAGGAGGGAGGAAAGGGAGGAAGGGAGGGAAGAAAGAAAGGAAGGAATGAAGAAAGGAGGCAATGAAGAGAGGGAAGGATAGAGAAAGATGGAGGGAAAAATGAATATGGAGAAAGAAGAAAGAAAGGAAGGAAAGAAGGAAGGAAAGTAAGAAAGGAAGGAAGGATATATGGAAGAAGTAAAGGAATAAATGAGGGAGAGAAGATGAAGGAAGAAAGAAAGAAGGGAGGGAAGGAGGAAGGAAGGGAGAGAAGGAGGGAGGGAGGGAGAGAACCTATTTCCCTGGTAGGTATTTCAGATCTTGATTAGCAAAGGTTTTCCCTCCCTTCCCTCCCTTCCCTCCCTACCTCCCTTCCCTCCCTCCCAGCTTCTTTCCATCATCTCTCCCTCTCAATTATTCCTCCACTTCTTCCATTTCCCTTTCCTTCCTTTCTTCCTTTCATTCTTTTTTTCTTTCCTTTCTTCTTCCTTCCTTCCTTCCTTTCATTCTTTTTTCTTTCCTTCCTTCCTTCCTTCCTTTCTTCCTTTCATTCTTTTTCTCTTTCCTTCCTGCCTTCCTTCCTTCCTTCTTTCCTTCTATCCATCCTTTCTTTTTTCTTTCTTCCATTTCCTTTCCTTCCTTCCATCTTCTTTCTTTCTTTCTTTTCCTTCCTTATTTCCTTCTTTTTTCCTTTCCTCCTTTCCTCCTTTCTTTCCTTCTCTTCCTCCCTCCCTCCCTCCCTCCTTTCT
>NC_066538.1:17702361-17710725 GCF_024679095.1 Eriocheir sinensis
CTCTCTCTCTCTCTCTCTCTCTCTCTCTCTCTCTCTCTCTCTCTCTCTCTCTCTCTCTCTCTCTCTCTCTCTCTCTCTCTCTCTCTCTCTCTCTCTCTCTCTTGACTTTTTCTTTCTCAATTTTCTTTCTCTATTTTCTTTTATCTTTCTCTATACGTCTAATTCCTCCTCCTCCTCCTCCTCCTCTTCTTTCTTTTTCTTCTTCTTTCTTCTTCATTTAAAGTTTCTCCTCTAATTCTTCTTCCCTTTCTTGTTTTTTGTTTTTCTTTTTTTCTTCTTCTTCCTTGGTTTCTCTTAATACGTCTTCTTCTTCTTCTTCTTTTTCTTCTTCTTATCTTCTTCTTCTTCTTCTTTTTCTTCTTATCTTCTTCTTCTTCTTCTTCTTCTTCTTCTTCTTCTTCTTGTTCATCATCTTCGTCTTCGTCTTCGTCGTCTCCTCCTACTCCTCTGCCCCTCCGTCTTCCTCCTCCTCCTCCTCCTCCTCCTCCTCCTCCACCTCTCTGCTGCTGCTCACATTGATTCCTGGCCACGCCCTTACACCTCTCTCTCTCTCTCTCTCTCTCTCTCTCTCTCTCTCTCTCTCTCTCTCTCTCTCTCTCTCTCTCTCTCTCTCTCTCTCTCTCTCTCTCTCTCTCTCTCTCTCTCTCTCTCTCTCTCTCTCTCTCTCTCTCTCTCTCTCTCTCTCTCTCTCTCTCTCTCTCTCTCTCTCTCTCTCTCTCTCTCTCTCTCTCTCTCTCTCTCTCTCTCTCTCTCTCTCTCTCTCTCTCTCTCTCTCAGCCTTTCCCCTCCCTCCTCCCCCTTCCTTCCTTCTCCCGCCCCTCCCGTTTCTCTCTCTCTCTCTCTCTCTCTCTCTCTCTCTCTCTCTCTCTCTCTCTCTCTCTCTCTCTCTCTCTCTCTCTCTCTCTCTCTCTCTCTCTCTCTCTCTCTCTCTCTCTCTCTCTCTCTCTCTCTCGCAAGAAGCTGTTAAGACTAAGAGAGTTTAATGAGTCGTTGTTTTTTTACTGTTGCTTTCTTTGTTTGTTAGTAATGTTTTTTTTTTTGTTAAATTTTATCATCTTATTTATATACATAGGTTATTTATTCATTCATTCATTTATTCTCTCTCTCTCTCTCTCTCTCTCTCTCTCTCTCTCTCTCTCTCTCTCTCTCTCTCTCTCTCTCTCTCTCTCTCTCTCTCTCTCTCTCTCTCTCTCTCTCTCTCTCTCTCTCTGCGGTCATTCCTAAACATTGGAACACCAACACTCATTTCAGAAACATCTCTAAACAAAACATTTTTCAAACTTTTTTCCTTTTTTCTTTATATACATTTTGATTACATTTTTTGTTTATATTTTTGAAAGTTACAAATTACTCTTCTTCTTCATCATCATTATCATCGGTTAATACTAGTACACCGCAGAACAAAGGCTTTTCCCAGTGTAATCAATCTCTATCTTGGTCTGGTGTTAGTGTGCTCCATCCTGCCCCGGCAAAGGTTCTAACTCCACCTCTCCACCTGGTCCTCTGTCTTTTATTAGTGTACTCCATCCTGCGCCGGCAAAGGTTCTAATTCCACCTCTCCACCTGGTCCTCTGTCTGGTGTTAGTGTGCTCCATCCTGCCCCGGCAAAGGTTCTAACTCCACCTCTCCACCTGGTCCTCTGTCTGGTGTTAGTGTGCTCCATCCTGCCCCGGCAAAGGTTCTAACTCCACCTCTCCACCTGGTCCTCTGTCTTTTATTAGTGTACTCCATCCTGCGCCGGCAAAGGTTCTAATTCCACCTCTCCACCTGGTCCTCTGTCTGGTGTTAGTGTGCTCCATCCCACCCCGGCAAAGGTTCTAACTCCACCTCTCCACCTGGTCTGCTGTCTAGTGTAAGTGTACTCCATCCTGCCCCGGCAAAGGTTCTAACTCCACCTCTCCACCTGGTCCTCTGTCTGGTGTTAGTGTGCTCCATCCTACCCCGGCAAAGGTTCTAACTCCACCTCTCCACCTGGTCCTCTGTCTGGTGTTAGTGTGCTCCATCCTGCCCCAGCAAAGGTTCTAACTCCACCTCTCCACCTGGTCTGCTGTCTAGTGTAAGTGTACTCCATCCTGCCCCGGCAAAGGTTCTAACTCCACCTCTCCACCTGGTCCTCTGTCTGGTGTTAGTGTGCTCCATCCTGCCCTGGCAAATGCTCTAACTCCACCTGGTCCTCTGTCTGGTGTTAGTGTACTCCATCCTGCGCCGGCAAAGGCTCTAACTCCACCTGGTCCTCTGTCTGGTGTTAGTGTACTCCATCCTGCCCTGGCAAATGCCCTAACTCCACCTGGTCCTCTGTCTGGTGTTAGTGTACCCCATCCTGCCCTGGCAAATGCTCTAACTCCACCTGGTCCTCTGTCTGGTGTTAGTGTACTCCATCCTGCCCCGGTAAAGACTCTAACTCCACCTCTCCACCTGGTCCTCTGTCTGGTGTTAGTGTACTCCATCCTGCGCCGGCAAAGGTTCTAACTCCACCTCTCCACCTGGTCCTCTGTCTGGTGTCAGTGTGCTCCATCCTTACTGCATGCCTCCACCCCCCCTCCTTCCCGCTGCACACGGTTTTATACTCTAGCTCAACCCTATACTATCCAAATCCCTTGTGCAAGAGTTAAACAGCATCTCCATTCCTTCGTTCCTTACACTGTTAATCTCTGGAACAGCTTACCCTCGTCCCCTGCCTACGACTTGAACGCTTGCAAGAGGGAACTATCAAAACACCTCTGATTCACTCTGGCCTCTCTGCTCTGAACCTTTCCCATACACATTGTTTACATGAGCAGCGCCGTTGAGGACTTTTAATGTTTATTCCTTTTTTGCGCCGTTGAGCTGTCTCCTTTCCTGTAAATAATAAAAAAATAATTCTCTCTCTCTCTCTCTCTCTCTCTCTCTCTCTCTCTCTCTCTCTCTCTCTCTCTCTCTCTCCTATTTCTCTATATGTCTCTCTCTTGCTCTGTATTCCCAGCCTCCGCCTTCCCGCGCTGCCCATTCCCAAAACATTGCTAGATTCCAATACATTCCCGCGCGGCCATTCCCATCAGAGAGAGAGAGGAGAAGTGAGGAGGAAAAAGAACAGGAGAGGAAAAATGTCAGTAATGGGAATGGGTGGTAAGAGAGAGAGAGAGAGAGAGAGAGAAACCATATGTCATTGTCTAATAAGTATCACACACACACACACACACACACACACACACACACACACACACACACGAACACACGCCCATATATTCCTTCCTTCGCTCCATCAATCTTCTCTCTCTCTCTCTCTCTCTCTCTCTCTCTCTCTCTCTCTCTCTCTCTGAATGGTTCAATCGCGTCTGGTGAATTAGTACTAAAAACAGTTTGTATGGAACCTGTCCCATACATCACCCCCCCCCCTCTCTGTTCCCCCCCTCTCTCTCCCCCCTCTCTCTCTGTGCCTGTCTCTTTCATTTTTGTTTTCTTTTATGTTTGTTTTTTTACCTTTTTATTCTCCTTTCCAGGTGTGGAGTGAACACAAGAGTTGTGTAATCGAACACGAATACTTCAAACTGCAACGAATTCGAATGCACTGAAATGGTTTCAATTCGAATACAAATACGAATACTCCTTGAACGTATTCACGAATACATTCATGAATACTTTTCACTGAAAAATACTTTTTTGGCGTAACTGGGCACAGCAATGTTGTAACGTTATGCAACCGTAACGTGAGCTCATGAGCCCGTGCTGTACACGGCCACTACACGTCCGCCCAGGAGCCAGGACTTGTAAGGAACGACGGCTGGTGTTTATCATGATAAGTTTTGAAGTAGAACTCGTCAAATTATTCGCAGAATGCGAATGCTTTTCCCTTGTATTCGAATACGAATGAGGATACTTTGATTTATATATAAATGATATATGATTACGAATACGAATACACAGAAATACGGTATTCGAATGTATTCGAATATCTCATCATATCCATCCCTTCTTCTGCTTTGTATTTTTTTCATTATTTTATTATCCGTTTTTCTATATTTGCACTACTACTACTACTACTACTACTACTACTACTACTACTACTACTATTACTATTACTACTACCACTACAAATAGAAATAATAAAAAACAATAAAAAGTTACAATACATATTTCTTATACATATTTTCATACTAATTATTTTCCTTTCTAACTCTTTCTGTCCTCCTCCTCCTCCTCCTCCTCCTCCTCCTCCTCCTCCTCGCCGCCACAAAATCAAGGTAACAATCGCCGTGTGGCCGCCTGCTAATTGGTCTCAGGTGCGCCGCTTCGCCCTCACCTGTGCTGGCTTCCCGCGGCGGCCTGGAGGTAATGAGCACGAGGAGGAGGAGGAGGAGGAATAAAAGAAATGGAAAAGCAGTATGATAAAAGTAAGAAAGAAGTGGATATTTGAGAAGAAGAGAAGGAAAAGAGGAAAAAGAATAAATTAAGATACGAATGAGAAGGAGGAGAAGGAAAGAAGGAAGAGATAAGAGAAAAAGGGTAATAAGAGAGAAGGTGGATGGGAATGAGAAAGAAGAAAAAAGAAGAAAAGGAGGAATATGAAAAAAGCAATATAGGAATGAGGAGAAAAAGAGAAAATAAAAATAAATATAAATGAAGGAAGAGAGGAAAGAAGAGAAGAAAGAAAAAAGAGAAAGAAGAAGATAAATAGTGAAAAGGAACTGAAAGGAAGAGAGGAAGAAAGAGAAATAGGAAAGAAGGAAAAAAATGAGAGCAGAAGAAAGAAGTGAACGAAATTTGAGAAAAAGGAAGAGGGGGAAGAAGAGAAGGAAGGAGAAGAAAAGGAAGAAGAGAAATTGGAATTGACTCTTTATTGTGGATATATATCATGGACAAGATTATGATGAAGGAGGAGGAGGAGGAGGAGGAGGAGGTGGAATAGGAATAAGAAAGAAAACAAGCTATCGGAAAGAAAAATTGATAGTAATAGTAGTAGTAGTAGTAGTAAGTGAAGTAATAGTAACATTTTTTATTGACATCCATTCCCTATTCCTTAAAACACAACTATCCCCTTTATTTCTTCTTACAAAATCGTCTTTCTCGAGGGCATTATGTATCGTCTCCAGCACATCTTTTCCCCCTCACTCTTCCCTCTCATACTCTTCTTTTCCCCTCACTTTTGTTTTCCCCTCATATACTTTCCTATTCCCCCTCAAACTGCCTTCTCTTCCCTCTCAAACTTCCCCCTCAAACTTCTCCCTCAAACTTCCCCCTCAAACTACCTTCTCTTCCCTCTCAAACTGCCCTCTCAAACTTCCCCCTCAAACTGCCTTCTCTTCCCTCTCAAACTGGCTACTTTTCCCCCTCGTCCAGGCTAACCATATAGAAGGGCCTTGGCCACCCCCGTCTGGAGTATGCATCACACACTCATCTCATGGTCCGAGTGTAGGCTAAGGTTCTTCGTCTCATCAACTCTACCCTATCAACTCTTCCCCACCAACTCTTCCCTATCAACTCTTCCCTATCAACTCTTCACTATTTGAACCGTGTAGTCAAAGGTTTTAAGTCTTTTCAACTCTCTCTCCTCCTTTTATTGACTGTGATCCGCCCCTTAAGAGATCGCCGTAGAGATGGTTCCCTTGTAGTAGTATTAGTGGTTATCTTGTATTACTTTGTGGCCTAAGTGAAAACATGAATTATTATGTCATTATTGGAAGACAGGTGCACTTGATCGATGAAGGAATCCAATATAGGTAAAGGAAAATTAAGAGGAGGAGGAGGAGGAGGGGAGGGTGGATATAGGTAAGGGTAAATTAAGAGGAGGAGGAGGAGGAGGAGGAGGTGGGATATTAGCAAATGATATATAGATTCTCTCTCTCTCTCTCTCTCTCTCTCTCTCTCTCTCTCTCTCTCTCTCTCTCTCTCTCTCTCTCCCCCACTACCAAATTTGCTTCTGAAATCACTTATATCCTTCCCCCTCCTCCTCCTCCTCCTCTTCCTCCTCCTCCTCCTCCTCTTCCTCCTCCTCCTCCTCCTCATTCACATTGGCTAATTATTTTTTACTCCGAGCACGAAACTTTTCCAATTACATCGATCCACACACACACACACACACACACACACACACACACACACACACACACACACACACACACTCACACACGCACATTTCATTCCTTTGATTCTTTATTTATTATACACGTGAAATTTTGTTGTATTAAATTACGATTATTATTTATTTTTGCTATTTATTTTATCTGTTAATTTATTGCTGTTTTTATTTATTTTATTTTTGTTTATCTTGCTATATATTTATTTTGATATTTATATGTTTTCCTATTTATATTTATTTATACTACTACTACTACTACTACTACTACTACTACTACTACTACTACTACTACTACTACTACTACTACTACTACTACTACTACTACTACTACTACTACTACTACTACTACTACTAGTACTACTACTACTACTACTATTACTACTACCACCACCTCCACCACCACCATCACCACCACCACCTCCACCACCATCACCACCATCACCACCACCACCACCACCACCACCATCACCACCACCACCACCAAGGTTCAATTTGGTTTGGTGTTGGATCTGAAAGCGTACACGAATTTCTATTACTGTGTGTGTGTGTGTGTGTGTGTGTGTGTGTGTGTGTGTGTGTGTGTGTGTGTTTATGTTTTTGTTTTGTTCTTTTAAATTGTAGTTTTCCTCTTATTTTTTTCTTCTTATTCCTTTCTTTCTTTCCTTCCTTCCTTCACTCCTTCTCTTCATGTTCTCTCTTCTCCCTCCTTTCACCTTTCCTACCTTTCTTCCTCTCTCCTTTCTCTCCTTCCTTCCTTCCTTCCTTTCTTCTTCTCTTCCTATCTTTTCTTTTTTGTATATTTTCTTTTTTATTTCTTCCGTTATTTCACTCTCTCCCTTCTTCCATCCTTCTTTCCTCCCTTCCTTGCTTCCCTCCTACTTTTTTCTTTTTTTTCTTTCCTTTTTCTTTACTTTCCTTCTTTCCTTTCTTCTTTCCTTACTTTCTTTCCTTTTCTTCTTCTTTACTGCCCTTCCTTATTTTTTTCCCTCTCCTTATATTCTTTTTTCCTTCATTTCTTTCCTTAAATATTTTCCTTTTATCTTGCCGTCTTTCCTTCCTTCCTTCTTTCCTTCTTTTCTCCTCCTCCCTTCTTCCTCCTTTATTTTAATCACTTCCTTTGCCTTTGTTTCGCTCTCTCCTCCCCTTCCATTCTGCGTGTGATTAGAGAGAGAGAGAGAGAGAGAGAGAGAGAGAGAGAGAGAGAGTCCCTCACGCCATATCCCACTACTGAACGTGACTAGAATCCTTCCATCCTTCCTTAACTCCTTCCTTCCTTCTCTCCCTTCTTCCTTCCTTCTTCCCTCTTTCTTCCCTCTTTCTTCCTTCCCTTCCTCCCTTTCTCTTGTACCTTTCTTCTTCCTCCCTTCCTTCCTTCCTTCCTCTCTTCCTTCCTTCTTTCCTCTATTCCTTCCTTCCTTCCTTCCTTCTTTCCTTCCTTCCTTCATTCATCCTTCCTTCCTTCCTTCATTCATTCATTCATTCATTCATTATTCCTTCCTTTCTTCCTTCCCTCCCTGTTTTCTCCTATTCCTTCCTCCTTCTTTATTTCCTTCCCTTCTTTCCTTCCTTCTCTCCTTCCTTTCCTCCGTCTTTCCTCCCTTCTTCCTATTTCTTTCTACCTTTCTTATGTTTTCGTCTCTTCCTTCTTTTCTCCCTCCATTCCTTTCCTCCCTTTTCTTTCTTCTCTCCCTTCTTTTCCTCTTCCTTTTCCTCACTCCTCTTCCCTCCTTCTCTCCCACTTCATTCTCCTTCCATCTTCCTTCATTCCCACCTTCCCTCCTTATGTAATTTCCTCCTCCTCTCCCTCCTTCCTTCTTCCTTCCCTCCTCCTCCTCCTCCTCCTCCTCCTCCTCCTCCTTCTCCTCCTCCCTCTAATGAGATAGAGCTCGCTTGACTCTACTCCAACGTCACGGTCAGAGGAGGAAGGAAGAGGAGGAGGAGGAGGAAGACCATTATAGGAGGTGTTAGAGGAGGGTAAAACGAAGATAAGGAGGAATAGAGGAAGTGTGAGGAGGAGAAGGAGGAGGAGAGGAAGGAATAAGAGGAAGAGGAAACATGGAAACGTTATTAAAGAGAAGGCGACTTAAAACACGTTGGCTACATGTTTTAGTGACGTCAGCAGTCTGCGGGGCGCTTAAGTGACCTTCGAAACAAGTTAAAACACGTTGGCTACATGTTTAAGTGACGTCAGCAGTCTGTGGTGCTGGTGTTCTTTCCTTTCGGTAAGCAACGTCCACTACATGTTTAAGTGACGTCAGCAGTCTGTGGTGCGCGTAGGTGTCCTTCGAAACAAGTTAAAACACGTTGGC
>NC_066538.1:17710825-17713325 GCF_024679095.1 Eriocheir sinensis
CCACTACCTATACTACTACCATCACTACTACTGTCTTCGTTACTACTACTTTTTTCTACTGTCTACCACTACCACTACTACTACTACTACCACATTCTCTTCCTTAAAATTGGACGTAACTTTTCGTGTTAATACCACATAATCAAATTTTCTTCCCTCCCCTAACTTATTATCCTCCTCCTCCTCCTGCCCCTCCTCCTCCTCCTCCTCCTCCTCCTCCTCCTCCTAGTTTTATTTCTTCTTGCTATTCTTCCTCCTCTTTCTACTTTATCCTTCTTTCTTTTCCTCTTTTATCTTCCTTCTCTATCGTCTTCTTCCTATTCCTCCTCTACCTTCTTCCTACTTTCTATTCTGATCTTCTTTTATTTGGCTCATCCTTCTTCTTCGAAGAAGAAGAAGACGAACAAGAACAAGAACAAGAACAGCTGACGAAAAAGAAGAAAAACGAAGAAAAGGAAAATAAAGAAGACCAAGAAGAGAATAAAGGAAGAAAGAAAATAAGAGAGAGAAGGAAGATAGGAAACAGATGGAGATAAGAATCCGAAGGAGGAGGAGGAGAAGGAGGAGGAGGAGAAGGAGGAGGAGGAGGAGGAGAGAGAGAAGGAAAAAGAAGAAGAAGAAGACGAGGAAGAAAAAGATAATAATAACAAAAACAAGAAAAAGAAAAAGATGAAAAGAAAACAATGTGAAAAACAATAGAAAAATCAACAGTAAAAAAAATAAGAGAAGAAGAATTAAAAGAACAATCGAGGAATAAGAAGAAAAGGAAGAGGAAAAGAAAGAGCAAGTGGAAGTCGTACAGATAAAGAAGAAAAAATACGAGGAATAAGATAAAGAAAAAGATAAGAAAGAAGAAAAGGAAGACGCTAGTTGTGGTAATAGAGGACAAGGAAGAGGAGGAAAAGAGGAAAGGAAGAGGAATAAAGAGAAGGGCGGGAAGAGATAGAAAGGGAAGGGAAGGGAAGGGGAGGAGAGGGAAGGAAAGAAAAGGGAAAAAAAGGGAAGGAGAGGGAAAATATGGAAAGGGAGAGAGAGGAAGGGGAGGGAAAGGAAGGGAAGGGAAGGGAAGGAAGGGAGAGAGGAAGGGAAGGGAAGGGAAGGGAAGAAGAGGGAAAATAAGGGAAGGGGGAGAGGAAGGGAAGGGAAGAAAGAAAGAGAGGGAAGGAAAAGGAAAGGAAGAAAGAGACGGGAAGGGAAAGGAAGGGAAAGAAAAAGGAAAAGAAAAGAAGGGAAACTAAAAGAAAGAAGGAAAGGAAACGGAAGGGAAGGGAAGGAAGGGAGGGGAAGGGGAGGGAAGGGAAGATAAGAGAAGAGAGAGAGAGAGAGAAAGGGAAGGAAGTAGAAGAATATGAAGAGAGAAATAGTTGGAGTGTTAGTCTCTCTCTCTCTCTCTCTCTCTCTCTCTCTCATTACAGGACTTACATTAATAATAGGAAATAAAAAAAATTGAATACGTTTAATAACACGAAGCAATATTATTCAATGAGAGAGAGAGAGAGAGAGAGAGAGAGAGAGAGAGAGAGAGAGAGAGAGAGAGAGAGAGAGAGAGAGAGAGAGAGAGAGATAGAGAGAGAGAGAGAGAGAGAGAGAGAGAGAGAGAGAGAGAGAGGAGAGAGAGAGAGAGAGAGAGAGAGAGAGAGAGAGAGAGAGAGAGAGAGAGAGAGAGTTCATGCATTATCTCTCCCCTTCAAAACGATTGCCATTAATAACAAAATAATGAGAATGGAGGAAAAAGGAAGAACATAAGATAAAGGGGAGAGAAACAAACGAGGAGGAGGAGGAGGAGGAGGAGAAGGAGGAGGAGGAGGAGGAGGAGGAGGAGGAGGAGGAGGAGGAGGAGGAGGAGGAGGAAAGTAGGTTAGTAGAATAATAAAAGAAATTATAAAAGAAAGAAAAATGAAATAGTGCAAGATAAGGAGGGAGAGAGAGAGAGAGAGAGAGAGAGGTTAATTCTCCACCTTTTCTCTCTCTCTCTCTATCTCTCTCTCTCTCTCTCTCTCTCTCTCTCTCTCTCTCTCTCTCTCTCTCTCTCTCTCTATTTACGGGATCAAATTATCTCTTCTTGTTTATTTAATTTCCTAATAATTCTCCTCCTCCTCCTCCTCCTCTCGTTCATGCATTACACTTGACAGGAGAGGGGAAGAGAGGGGAGGAAATGAGGGGAGGAAATGAGGGGAGGAAAGAGGGGAGAGAGGAGGAGGAGGAGGAGGAGGAAGAGGAGGAGGGGAGAGAAAAAGGGTGTGTTTCTCTCTACAAAAGGAACTAAAAGGGAGGAGAGAGAGAGAGAGAGAGAGAGAGAGAGAGAGAGAGAGAGAGAGAGAGAGAGAGAGAGAGAGAGAGAGAGAGAGAGAGAGAGAGAGAGAGAGAGAGAGAGAGAGAGAGAGAGAGAGAGAGAGAACATTCCCAAATCCATTCCATAAAAGTGAGACCAGGAATGGGGAGGCGATGAGACGGGAATGAGACGAGAATGGAACAGGAATGAGACGGGAACGGGACGGGA
>NC_066538.1:17718325-17728325 GCF_024679095.1 Eriocheir sinensis
GGAAAAGGGATGGATAAAAGGGGAAAAGGAGGGACGGGGGGAAGATAAAAGACGAGAGTGAGAGATGGGGAAGGAGAGAGAGAGAGAGAGAGAGAGAGAGAGAGAGAGAGAGAGAGAGAGAGAGAGAGAGAGAGAGAGAGAGAGAGAGAGAGAGAGAGAGAATTGAATGAAAAAGATTTGATAGACAATAACAGCGAAGAAAAGAGAAAAAGAAAGAGAGAAACTTGAAAGGAAGGAAGGAGAGAGAGGGATACACAAGAAATAGAGGAAGGAGAGAGGGAGGAAGGGGAAGAGGAGAGAGGAAGAGAGAAGGAGGGAGGAGAAGAATTTGAAGGAAGAGAGAGAAGGAGAGAGGGTGAGAGATAAACAAACAAACAAATAGAAAGTTTATATATTTCATTCAGTTTTTATTTCAATGTAATGTTCCGTAACCGACACACACACACACACACACACACACACACACACACACACACACGGGCGGGAGATGACGAGGATGCGGAGGCTGGGGCTGATGCTGGTGCGCCCTTGCCAAGCCCGGTCACACGCGTCACTGATGGCCTAGCACACGAGACTTTTGCCCAGCCTGGAAAAACTGCCCTAATTTGCCCGTTCAAGCGCTGCCCTCCCTTCCCCTGGCAACCAACGGCGGGCAGCAAACGGTAGAGAGGCTGTTGAGTCTTTTTAAGCAAGACTAAGTAAGCCCAATATTATCAAACTCCTGGAAACTTAATTACATCTATTTATAAAGGCTCTCGCTGAAGTTGTCGGGGTTTCCAAGGGTGGTTTCTTGAGCCTAGCGGTAGTTTTGGAAGGCTTCCGCGCCATGAACGGGAAAAGAACGCGTGATAATCTGATGTAGCGCCTCCCTGGCCTGCAAAAACGTTCGTAACAAGCCAACCCGACGTAGCGCCTCCCTGGCCTGCAAAAACGTTCGTAACAAGCCAATCCGACGTATCTCCTCCCTGGCCTGCAAAAACGTTCCTAACAAGCCAATCCGACATATCTCCTCCCTGGCCTGCAAAAACGTTCCTAACAAGCCAATCCGACATATCTCCTCCCTGGCCTGCAAAAACGTTCCTAACAAGCCAATCCGACATATCTCCTTCCTGGCCTGCAAAAACGTTCCTAACAAGCCAATCCGACATATCTCCTTCCTGGCCTGCAAAAACGTTCGTAACAAGCCAACCCGACGTAGCTCCTCCCTGGCCTGCAAAAACGTTTATAACAAGAGCCACGAACGTTTGATAACAGGAGTGTAAGGCCCGTGTTCTCAAACGATTTACTCACTTATACCACTTTTACTACTTACTTTACTACTTTTTAGACGCTTTACTTTTCTCGGACGCATAACAAATATTTTCTAATGCCAACAGAGAAAATCAGTCGGGTTCTAATGAGTGCTTTTTTCACGTCCATGGTGCAGAAGGCTTCTCAAACTATCACCAGTCTCATAAAGTTGTGGGCATACACTATAGCTACGCGTGACCTCAGTGCTCATCTCCGTCACATTGTCCCTTGAGCATGTGGCGTGATTTTGATTTGATACATTTATTGAGATATACACATACATATAACAGTATACATATATAGCCTCAAAAAGATGAAGGTACCTTTGTTGACTTCACCCCAACCCTGCTGTATTGTGTCTTAACATTACCTTACATTAAATTACACGGAGGGAGCTCATCACCATAGGGCCAGTGCACCGTTGCCAGATCATCGTACTCAGAGCATAGTATTTACCGGTTTCTGACGCCTAACTATTGCCAAGAAACATCAGGAATTAACTATTTTAACGATAACTATAACTGAATCTCCTTATTGGGGTCCACGAGACAGTTTTTGGCTCGGAAGTCGGTAAATATAAGAGGCTGAGTAAAGGAGCTATTACACTGGGCAAATTTCCCGTGGATCTTCAGTCAAACCACGATTTCCGCTGGCGTGGTTCTTATATTTCCGTGGTTTTCTGACGTGTCCACGATCTTCCAAACCTACAGTAGATTTCACCGAAGGACGACGGTATTACTCGCCATCATCAGCACCAGCAATAACAAGAACCAAATGAGAACCACACCAGCGGAAATCGTGGTTTGACTGAAGATCCACGGAAAATTTGCCCAGTGTAATAGCCCCTTATGACAATCTGGCAACGTTGGGCCAGTGTGACATCCGGGTTCCCACAGTGTGCCTCTCCCAGGTGTCCACGCATTTATCCACCAGCCACAAAGGGAGGACGAACAGCTGGGTGGACTACACGCCGACTGACCGGGCCGGGATTCGAACCTGGGCCCGCGGAGTAGTAGTTAGTCACGGTAACCACTGCACCACGAAGGCATTAAAAGTCACACTAGCTACCTATCCATCATCTCTCTCTCTCTCTCTCTCTCTCTCTCTCTCTCGTGCTTTGAAATCCATCTGGTCTTTCTATTCCTCTTTTTCTTTATTTTTTCGAAGTTTTTTTCTTTCATTCCTGTTTTCCTTTTATTTTCTTCGTCTATTTTTGTTTCAGTGTTTGCAATAACCACTACACGACGGAGAAGAGTATGTACAGGAGGAGGAGGAGGAGGAGGAGGAGGAGAAGAGGGGGGGAGGAGGAGGAGAAGGAGGAGGATCTGACCTTTTATTTCCTATTTTTCTTTATTTTCCCCATGATTTTTTCTTCCATTACTTTTTTTCCTTTCTTTCCTTCTCTCTTTCTTTCCATTTCAGTGTTTTCAATAGCCACTACACCACGGAGGAGTGTAAGTAGAGGAGGAGGAGGAAGAGGAGGAGGAAGAGGAGGAGGAGGAGGAGGAGGAGGAGGAGGAGGAGGAGGATGTGCCACAGAAAATTAAAATCACAATACTCACGTGAAAAAAAAATATGACCGCTGAGTAAAATAATCGTGAATAATAATAACAACAATAATAATAATAATAATAATAATAATAATAATAATAATAATAATAATAATAATGATAATAATAATGATAATCTCCCAAGCGGCAATTCCTCTCAGCAATACATTAGTGCCTGCCAAAAAATGATAATGCCAAATACTACATTGTTAGGTAAATACTTCCAATATTAATGAAGACAATAACAGCAAACACAAGTCAAGTAACAGTAATAACAGCCAATAATTATAAGTTAAACGCTCTCTCTCTCTCTCTCTCTCTCTCTCTCTCTCTCTCTCTCTCTCTACAGAGAGAGAGAGAGAGAGAGAGAAGAAGAAGAATGATTGCAAAGGGAAATGATCGAATTGACTCTCTCTCTCTCTCTCTCTCTCCAATTTTAAACACGCAATACTTTCACTCAAATCCACTATCAATTTACGTGTGCGTGTGTGTGTGTGTGTGTGTGTGTGTGTGTGTGTGTGTGTGTGTGTGTGTGTGTGTGTTGCAGTTGTCCTATTTTTTTTATTTCCTATCTGGCTGCAACCGTGTGTGTGTGTGTGTGTGTGTGTGTGTGTGTGTGTGTACATTTCATTACTCCTCTGATGTACGCGCAGTGTTGCCAATGCCCTCATAACCCATGTTGCTCTAGTGGCGCGGGGGTCGGGAGCGAGCGGGAATTGGCAACATTGACTACCCCCTGACTCTCCTAAACTACTCTGGCAACATTGTCTCCCCTTTAATGGTAACATCCCTTTACTCTTTTATATCATTGGCAACATTGATTTAGACTAAGGAAAAGGGGGGCGGGAGTTGGTAATAGTAATGGTTAAAGGGATAGAGAAACACTGAATTAATCTAAGGGAACTGGAGAGGGGGAGTGGGTGACGGAGTTGAATTGGTAAGTCCCCCAAAAAATTCAAAGGGATAGCGAAACACTGAATTACACAACACTGAACTAATCTAAGGGAACTGGAGAGGGGGAGTGGGTGACGGAGTTGAATTGGTAAGTCCCCCCCCCCCCCAACTTAAAGGGATAGAGAAACACTGAATTACACAACACTGAATTAATCTAAGGGAACTGGAGAGGGGGAGTGGGTGACGGAGTTGAATTGGTAAGTCCCCCCAAAAATTCAAAGGGACAGAGAAAACATTAATGAAAGGAACACGGACCATTTAAAAATCTGAGTGGGGATGAAAGAGTGAATATGCTGGTTAACTCTTGCATCAGGGGTTTGGACAGTATTTTTTTTTTTTTTTTACGTTGTTGCCATAGGGATAAAAGAGTGAATATGCTGGTTAACTCTTGCATCAGGGGTTTGGACAGTAAAGGGATGAAAGAGTGAATATGCTGGTTAACTCTTGCATCAGGGGTTTGGACAGTATAGGGATGAAAGAGTGAATATGCTGGTTAACTCTTGCATCAGGGGTTTGGACAGTATAGGGATGAAAGAGTGAATATGCTGGTTAACTCTTGCATCAGGGGTTTGGACAGTATAGGGATGAAAGAGTGAAGATGCTGGTTAACTCTTGCATCAGGGGTTTGGACAGTATAGGGATGAAAGAGTGAATATGCTGGTTAACTCTTGCATCAGGGGTTTGGACAGTATAGGAATGAAAGAGTGAAGATGCTGGTTAACTCTTGCATCAGGGGTTTGGACAGTATAGGGATGAAAGAGTGAAGATGCTGGTTAACTCTTACATCAGGGGTTTGGACAGTATAAGGATGAAAGAGTGAATATGCTGGTTAACTCTTGCATCAGGGGTTTGGACAGTAAAGGGATGAAAGAGTGAATATGCTGGTTAACTCTTGCATCAGGGGTTTGGACAGTATAGGGATGAAAGAGTGAAGATGCTGGTTAACTCTTGCATCAGGGGTTTGGACAGTATAGGGATGAAAGAGTGAAGATGCTGGTTAACTCTTGCATCAGGGGTTTGGACAGTATAGGGATGAATGAGTGAATATGCTGGTTAACTCTTGTATCAGCGGGTTTTACAGCGACTTAAAAGCTTTGAGAGAATACTTAATGAGTGCAGGGAGCAATTAAGAGGACAATTAGTGATAGGAATAAAAATACGAATAATAAGAAAAACAATACTATGAATAATAATGACAAAAATAACAAGGAGAATAAAAATAATAAGAATATGAATACTAAGAAAAGGAATAATATCAAAAAGAATAAGAATAATGAAAGTATGGGAAGAACAAAAATAATGAGAACAGGAACAAGAATAGGACCAAGAAAACGAGAATAAGGATAAAAATAAAAATAATGAGAGAATGAATGAATATAGGGATGGGAAGAAGAGCAAAGATAATGAGAACAGGAACAAGAATAGGCCAAAAAAAACGAGAATAAGAATAAACACAAGAATACTGAAATAGAAAATAATAGGAAGAGTAAAAATAATAATAATAAAAATAAGCAGAAAAGGAACACTAAGAAAAATAAGAATCAGATCAAATAAAGGGATTAAATAATGGGAGAGATCAGAAAAAAAGGTCTCAGAAAACAGTATTAGAAGGTTAACGAAATAAGAATAGAAATAACCAGAAAATAACACTAAGAAAATAAAGAGTCAGATAATATAAATGGTTAAGAGAGAGAGATCAGAAAAAGTCTCAGAGAAAATTGTATTAAGAGGTTAAGGAAATAAGAACAGGAATAATCAGAAAAAATACTAAGAAAAATAAGAAACAGATCAAATAAATGGCTGGGAGAAAGATCAGAAAAGGTCTCAGAGAAAACAGTATTAGAAGGTTAACGAAATAAGAACAGGAATAATCAGAAAAGGAATACTAAGAAAATAAAGAATCAGATAATATAAATGGCTAAGAGAGAGAGAGAGAGAGAGAGAGAGAGAAGAATGATTGCAAAGGGAAAATGATCGGAATTGACTCTCTCAGAAAAGAAACACTATGAAAAATAAGAATCAGATAATATAAATAGCTAAGACAGAATGATTAAAAAACGTCAGAGAGAAAATTGTATTAAAAGGTTAAGGAAATAATTTATCAAAGCAATAAATAAAGAGTAAGTTAACAATAAGTAATGTGTTGAATCCAAGAGTTTGTACAATCCAGAAAAAAAAAGTAAAGTTAGAAAAATAAAACTGAAATACCGATAGTTTTTTTTTCTTTTTTTTTTTTACAGCAAACGAAACAGCTTAAAGGCCAAAAAAAAAAAAAAAAAATAATAATAATAATAATAATAATAATAATAATGAAAAAAAAAGCCCGCTACTCCCCCCCTCCCTTCCCTTAGCCTAAATCAGTGTTGCCAATGACGAAAGAGTAAAGGGAGTTAGTCAGTAAATAGGAGACAGTGTTACCAATTCCACTATAGCACTTGTCCCCACAGAATTATACAGTAAAGGGGAGACAGTGTTACCAATTCATCTCCATCACCCCCCCCCCTTTCTCTAAGTCTAAATCAGTGTTGCCAATGATGAAAGAGTAAAGGGAGTTAGTCAGTAAAGGGGAGACAGTGTTACCAATTCATCTCCATCACCCCCCTTTCTCTAAGTCTAAATCAGTGTTGCCAATGATGAAAGAGTAAAGGGAGTTAGTCAGTAAAGGGGAGACAGTGTTACCAATTCCACTATATCAGTTTTCCCCTTTTCCCTAAGTCTAAATCAGTGTTGCCAATGACATAAAAGTAAGGGGGTTGACCATTAATAAGACGACAGTGTTACCAGCTCAGCTCAATAACCCTCTCCCCCTTTTCCCTAAGTCTAAATGAAATCAAATATTATGAAAAAAATAAAGTTCAAAAACACATAAAAAAATGTTTGAAAAGAGAAAGACGAAAAAAAAATTATGTTGACGTCCGAAGATAAAAAAAAACAAAAAAAAAGAATAGGTAAAAAAAAAAAGAAAGAAAAAAGGTCAAGTTGAAAAAATAAAGTTAGTGAAGAGAAAAATATATGTAAAAGAATCGAAGAGAACAAAAGCGACACTAAGAGGATTTAGATCAATTTAAAAGGATTGAGAGAAGGAATTTAGAGGATTTAAATACACCTTACATAGATACAGATAGATAAACAGATAGATAGAAAAACTGACAACTATTACTACTACTACTACGACTACTATTACTACTACTACCACCACTACTACTACTACTACTACCACTACTACTACTACTACTACCACTACTACGGTCCGTTGGGTAAGCAATGACATTATACACGAAAAGTTGGTGATGTGTGGTGGTGGTGGTGGTGGTGGAGGAGGAGGAGGAGTTAGAGAGGAAGGAAGGAGGGAATGGAGGAGAGAAGAGGAGAGGAAAGGAGAGGAAGAGGTAGAGTAGGAGTGGGAGGAGGAGGACGAGGAGGAGGAGGAGGAGAAGGAGGAGAGAAGAGAGGGGAGGACGAGAGGGTGAGAGGAAATGTTAGGGAGGGAAGAGAGGAAGGGCGAAAGAGGGGAGGAGGAAGGGAGGAAGGGAGGAGGAGGAGGAAGAGAGGGAGGAGGAAGAGGAGGAAGAGAGAGGGGAGGAGAGGAGGAGGAGGAAGAGGGGGAGGGAAATGATGAGCCAAACTGCTGAATTTGTTTGTTTTAAAGAGACTGTGACTGTGTGTGTGTGTGTGTGTGTGTGTGTGTGTGTGTGTGTGTGTGTGTGTGTGTGTGTGTGTGTGTGTGTGTGTGTGTGTGTGTGTGTGTGTGTGAGTGTGTGTGTGTGTGTGTGACGGATGTATGGATGATGATTACAAACTGACCGACTGACTGACTGACTGACTGATTGACTGATTAACTGATTGACCGATTGACTGACTGACTGATTAACTGACTGACTGACTGACTGATTAACTGACTGACTGACTGACTGACTGACGCACTGACCCTCTAACCAGCTAACTGACTAACCAATTGACTGACTGACTGTTTAACTGACTGACTGACTGACTGACTGACTCACTGACCCTCTAACCAGCTAACTGACTAACCAATTGACTGACTGACTGTTTAACTGACTGACTGACTGATTAACTGACTGACTGACTGACTGACTGACTGACGGACGGACTGACACTTTAACCAGCTACCTGACTAACCAAATGACTGACTAAACCATTGACTGACCCACTGACCCACTTACTGACTGACGAATTGACTGACTGACTGACTGACGGACTCACACTCTAACCAGCTAACTAACCAAATGACTGACTAAACCGCTGACTGACCCACTGACCCACTTACTGACTGACTGACTGACCGCTTAACTGACCACCAGGCGGGCGTCATTAATTGGCTGTTAGTTCGCCGGTGATTTCTGCTTTGACTTATTAACTGTCCAATTGGCTGTCGGGCGAGACTGATTGACTGGCGGACTGGCGGACTGATTAACGCGGAACGGTGGAGAGAGGGGGGAGGGGGTGGAGTTGAATGGGTGGAGGGAATGGAATGGAGGTGGTGGAGATGGGAGGAGTTGGGGGTGGAGTTGAATGGGTGGAGGTAAATGTGGGAGGTGGAATGGGTGGAGGAAATGGAATGGGGTAGGTGGAGATGGGAGGAGGAGGAGTGGGTGGAGCTGAATGGGTGGAGGTAAGTATGGGAGGTGGAATGGGTGGAGGGGAGGGGATGGAGGTGGTGCAGATGGGAGGAAGAGGAGGGGGTGGAGTTGAATGGGTGGAGGTAGGTGAGGTGGAATGGGTGAAAGGAAGGGGATGGGGGTGGTGGAGATGAGAGGGGAAGAGGAAGGAGGGGAGAAGATGAGTGAGAGGGGAGACGGAAAGATGGGTGGTGGAGGTAGATGTGGAGCAGCTGGAGGGGGTGAGGAAGAGTGTGTGGAGGAGAAAGAGTTTAGGGTGAGTGAGTGGAGGGTGGGTGGTTGGGTCGATGGCTGGGTGGTTGAATGGTTGAATGGGATGGCGGGGTTTTTTTTTTTTTTCAGCAAAGGAGACAGCACAAGGGGGCACAAAAAAAGAGGAGACAACAATAAAAAAAAGCCCGCTACTCGCTGCTCCTGTAAAGAATCCGAAGAGGGTTGACGCAAGAATGTTAAGAATCAAGGCGTGGAGGAAGAGGAATTACATTGTTTCTTTCTCTATAAGCCGATTGTGGGAATTACGCCATTATATAAAAGGTAAAGTTTGGTGGATACGCTATAGCCGCGCGTGACCTCGGTGCTCATCTCCGTCACATTGGCCCTTGAACCTGCGTTGGGGAAGAACCGGGCCAGTGTGAGTTTTGGGGAAGAACCGGGCCAGTGTGAGTTTTGGGGAAGAACCGGGCCAGTGTGAGTTTTGGGGAAGAACCGGGCCAGTGTGAGTTTTGGGGAAGAACCGGGCCAGTGTGAGTTTTGGGGAAGAACCGGGCCAGTGTGAGTTTTGGGGAAGAACTGCCAGTGTGAGTTTTGGGGAAGAACCGGGCCAGTGTGAGTTTTGGGAAGAACCGGGCCAGTGTGAGTTTTGGGAAGAACCGGGCCAGTGTGAGTTTTGGGGAAGAACCGGGCCAGTGTGAGTTTTGGGGAAGAACCGGGCCAGTGTGAGTTTTGGGGAAGAACCGGGCCAGTGTGTTTTGGGGAAGAACCGGGCCAGTGTGACATCCGGGTTACCACAGTGTGCCTCCCCCAGGTGTCCCCAGGTACATATTCATCATCCAGTCCGAAGGAAGGATGAACAGCTGAGGGACTTCGCCAGGATTCGAACCCAGGTCTGCGTGTTAACCGCTATACCACGGAGTCGCCAATGACATACTGCTTCACAGGTATAGATTTTTGCTGAATTTCAGATTTTAAACCATTTTATTTTAGTATTCAGTTTTTCATTTTAATTTCACATCCCATAACATGCACACCATTCATTCAACAAGGCACACACACACACACACACACACACACACACACACACACACACACACACACTATGTCTGTCCTACCTTATACTGATTAGATTTATCTCATAGTGAGGTCATTCTTTGTTGATTTACACCATAAGTTACTGGTTATTATGTGTTTGAAGTTACCCAAAACTTAACCTAACCTAACCAAACAATACCCCAAACAGTTACTATAGGTCTTGACTCAGAAAATTCAAATATGCTTCCTAACTAATGAGACTTTCTATACAACAAAGTGAGGTCATTCTTTGTTGATTTACACCATAAGTTACTGGCT
>NC_066538.1:17738325-17748325 GCF_024679095.1 Eriocheir sinensis
TCTCTCTCTCTCCACAACATACCAACTCAGCTTAATCCCAGATCTCTCTCTCTCTCTCTCTCTCTCTCTCTCTCTCTCTCTCCATGACAACGATAGGTCGCAATGGAAGAGGAGGAGGAGGAGGAGGAAAAAAAAAAATCAACACAAACAGGAGAAAACATGATTGAGAGAGAGAGAGAGAGAGAGAGAGAGAGAGAGAGAGAGAGAGAGAGAGAGAGAGAGAGAGAGAGAGAGAGAGAGAGAGAGAGAGAGAGAGAGAGAGGACAATGAAGGAAAGAAATGGAAAAAGAGAAAAGGGAAGAGGGAAGAGAATGGTAAGGGGAGAAATTAAAGAGGAAAGGGGAGGGAGGGGAGAAGAGAAGGCAGAAAATAGAAAAAAAAGAGGAGGAAAGGAGGAAGAAGAGAGAAGTGGAAGGAAGAAAATATAAGAAGTAAGGAAAAGAGGAATTGAAAGAAGGGAAAAGAAAGGAAATAAGATGGAAAAGAGAGAAATAGAGAAGTATAAAAAAAACAATCATATTTCTCTCTCTCTCTCTCTCTCTCTCTCTCTCCGGCATCATTAAAAGGAAGAATTTTGCCCAAAGTGACACGTTTCTGAGAAGGAGGAAGAGGAGGAGGAGGAGGAGGAGGAGGAGGAGGAGGAGGAGGAGGAGGATAAGTATAAACCGAGAGAAAGAGGAATTAGGAACTTTATACTCTCTCTCTCTCTCTCTCTCTCTCTCTCTCTCTCTCTCTCTCCCCCTCCCTTTCCTCCATATTTGTCTCCTAACTCTCTCTTCCCCTTCCCTTCCCTCCAAATTATGAGGTGGTAGTAGTAGTAGTAGTAGCATACACACACACACACACACACACACACACACACACACACACACACACACACACACACACACACACACACACACAATTATCTTACAAGAAATCCTCCTCCTCCTCTTCTTCTCCCTTCTCCTTCTCCTTCTCCTTCTCCTGCTCCTCCTCCACCTCCTCCTACAACAACAACAACGACAACAACAACAACAACAACAACTACAACAACTACTACTACTACTACTACTATTTCCTACTGCTCAGTATACTATTGGCGCACGGTATCTCGGGTAACATTCACAATTGGCTTGTGGACTGGCTCTCTGAGCGGAAACAGAGAAGCGGCGTACCTCAAGGATCAGTGCTTAGCCCCATGC
This sequence comes from Eriocheir sinensis, assembly GCF_024679095.1. Lineage (NCBI taxonomy): Eukaryota > Metazoa > Arthropoda > Malacostraca > Decapoda > Varunidae > Eriocheir > Eriocheir sinensis. Next base: position 17,739,510 of record NC_066538.1, read on the forward strand.
TCTTCTTAATTTATGTTAATGGTATCGATGATGGGCTCACTTGCAAAGTATCAAAATTTGCTGATGACACAAAAATTGCTAGTAAAGTAACTGCGACACTCGACGAAGAAGCCTTACAATCAGATCTAGATCGACTTGCACGTTGGGCCAATCAATGGCAAATGAAATTTAACGTTGACAAATGTAAAGTGTTGCACATCGGAAACAATAACAATCGCGTTCAGTACGTAATGAATGGCCAACAACTTTCTGCAGTAAGTAAAGAAAAGGATCTTGGAATCACTATATCAAGCGATTTAAAGCCCGGTCAGCATTGTTCAGAGGTAGTTAAAACCGCAAACAAATTGGTTGGCTTCATCGGACGAGTCTTTAATAATAAATCGGAAAAAGTAATATTAAAACTGTATAATTCGTTGGTTCGACCCCGTCTAGAGTACTGTGTACAGTTTTGGTCTCCCTATTACAGAAAAGACGTAGAAAAGTTAGAACGGGTTCAACGGAGAGTAACAAAAATGATTCCTAGGTTGAGAAATTTATCTTATGAACAAAGGCTTAAAGAAGTAAATTTATTCAGCCTATCAAAACGAAGAATGCGAGGCGATCTAATAGAAGTGTTTAAAATGTTTAAAGGATTCAGTGATATTAATGCGGAAGATTACTTTACAATTGATCGATCAAATAGAACAAGAAGAAATCACATTTCAAGATAAGTGGTAAAAGATTCTCGTCGCACGAAGCCAAACACTTCTTCAATCGAGTCGTTAATGTTTGGAACTCTCTACCCTGTGATGTCGTTGATAGTACAACAGTTACGGCCTTCAAGAATAGATTAGACAAGTATTTTGAATCCAACCAGCAACTAAGACATTACTCATTGTCGTAATAATGTTCAGTTTTTTTTCGAATACTGGTGTCCTTGTCCGTTTTTATCGCCCGGTTAGTGGTAGCAGTAATGGTAGTTCTTTCCTCTTTCCTACATAATCTCCATGCAGTGTTTCCATGCTGCATGGTTCCTTTTCCTTTCCTGCCAGCTTTGGCTGGAGGGATGGGGGGTGGGGAGGAGCCTTCGCCTTTGCTGTCCTTCATCTTCCACCTTTGATTAGATAGTGTAGCTTGTTACAAAGAGCCTCGTAAGGACCAGCAGGTCTGCTGTTGTTTGTTCTTTCTTTGTGTTCCACCTATAGGAACATAAGAACATAACGTAGGAGTCTGCCAGAGGCCGGCAGGCCTGTACAAGGCAGTTCCTTTGAACCAAGGCTCCTGGGAATCTAATCCCACGTAATATCACTGTCCATGAATTTATCTAATCATGTCCTACCTTTTAATCATTTCTTCGCATTTTCCATTTTATTTTTAACTTTACTTCATAACTTTTTATTTATTTTACTCATCTCCTCCTCCTCTTCCTCTTGTCCTTCTCCTTCTCCTCCTCCTTCTCCTCCTCCTCCTTCATCGACTCTTCAAACTCAAGTCATGTACCTTCGCCTCCATCAAAACCACCACTATCGCCACCACCTCCTCCTCCTCCTCCTCCTCCTCCTCCTCCTCCTCCTCCTCCTCCTCCTCCTCCTCCTCCTCCCGGTGATGGAAGAGCGTGTTAAGAAGTCATGGTCGTTATTGGTTGAGACACATATTGCTGAGCTAATTAATTTATCCCAGGAGGAGGAGGAGGAGGAGGAGGAGGAGGAGGAGGAGGAGGAGGAGGAGAAGCAGGAGGAGGAGGAGGAGGAGGAGGACTGGGATGGGTAGGAGGAAGAGGAACAGAAAGAGGAGGAGTAGGAGGAGGAGGAGATGGAGAGAGGAAGGCGATAGAGTTAAAGGAGAGAGGTGGGATAGGGTAAATGAGAAGAGGAAAAGAGGAGGAGGAGGAGGTGGAGGAGGTAGAAAAAGGAGGAGGGGGAGGAGGAGGAACATAAGAACATAAGAAGATAAGAACGCAAGGAGTCTCCAAGAGGCCGGTTGGCCTGCACAAGGCAGCTCCTGTAAACCTAACCCCACCTTACCTCACTATCCATGACTATCTAACCTCTTCTTGAAAGTATCTATGGTATTGGCACCCACAACATGGTTGCCAAGTCTATTCCATTCATACACCACTCTATTGGTAAACCAATTCTTGCCTATGTCTTTGTTGAATGTGAATTTATGTAACTTAAATCCACTGCTACGTGTCCTACCTGGTTCTTTAACAACCTTATTGACATCACCTTTATTGAAGCCCTTCATCCATTTATGAACTTTGATCTGGTCCCCGCGCAACCTTCACCTTTCTAGCGAGTGTAGATTTAAATGCTTCAATCTATCCACATACGGCAAGTTTCTCACCCCCTGAATCATCTTTGTCATCCTCCTCTGTACAGATTCTAACATCTTGATATCCGTTCTATAGTAGGGGGACCAGAACTGAACTGCATAATCGAGATGAGGTCTAACTAGTGCTAAGTAAAGTTTGCTCACGCTCCTTAAGATGAAACCCAGTACTCTGTTCGCTCAATTTTTAGCCTGAATGCATTGACCCCTAGGACGGAGGTCAGCACTCACTACGACTCCTGAGTCTCTCTCACGCCCAGACCTGCTTAGAGGAGTGTCATTTAAGGAGTAATTGTGTGAGGGGTTATTCCTACCTACACTCAGAATGCTACACTTCCCGACATTGAATTCCATCTGCCACTTTCCCGTCCAATCATATAGTCTGTCAAACTCATCCTGGAGAACGGTAGCGTCCCTGTCTGATTGGGTTACTCTACCGATCTTGGTATCATCTGCGAACTTACTGACATCAATGCTAATTCCTGTGTCCAAGTCGTTGATGTAAATGATAAAAAGCAGAGGACCCAGCACCGACCCCTGTGGGACTCCACTCGTAACACTGCCCCATTCTGATTTATTACCATTGATCTGCACTCTCTGCTTCCTACCACTAAGCCACGCCCTGATTCAGTTCAAAACTTTCCCATTACGCCATGAGCCTGTAGTTTTAGTAATAGCCGGTGATGAGGGACTTTGTCGAACGCTTTACTGAAGTCTAGGTATAGTATGGCATAGTTTTCATCACTGTCAACCGCCTCGATTACTTTAGTGTAGAAGGACAACAGGTTAGTAAGGCAAGACCTACCCTTTGTGAACCCATGCTGTGAGTCATGAATTAAACTATCTTTTTCTAGATGGTCCCGAATGCTTCTGGCTATAATTGACTCCAACATCTTGCCTACAACTGGGAGGTGGATAGTTATGGAAATGGTCGATATGATAGTAATGTTGATGGTTTTGGAGGAGGAGGAGGAGGAGGAGGAGGAGGAGGAGGAGGAGTTTTAGGTGACAAGAGATGCATAGGTGAAGTTATGCTGATGAGAGAGAGAGAGAGAGAGAGAGAGAGAGAGAGAGAGAGAGAGAGATTGATTGATTGATTGATTATTTTATTGACCAAGACAAAATACACCTGTGAAAAAGACTCCACGGCCCGTAATGGCGAAGTCTTGGCACAATACATTACAGTGCGGGACAACACAGCCTAACTAAGACACGTAAATATTCACAAGGTCCTGCGGCAGCGGCACAGAGAGCGGGATATTCGTTGAGTGTTCTCGGGAGTGTGTTAAGGAACGGTTGGCAAGGTCTGTTAGTGTTGGTGTGGGCGCTGGACACTGGACCCTGAGGTCATGCACGCGCAGACAGTCACGGAGATTGTGTTCTAGGATGTGGCTGTCAGGCGCTGCACACAGGAGAATGGAGGGAGGAGAAGAACACGAGACAGACACTATCTCACACACACACACACACACACACACACACACACACACACACACACACACACACTATGAAAAAAATCATGAAATAAATAAAGGTGTGAAACTCAAGAAAAAGGAGAAAATAACTGAATTACTAACTAACTATTTATCTTTTTTTTTATCTAAACTATTTAACATTATCTCTCTAACTCTTCAACTCAGATTAATAAAGAAATATCAATGACCGACCAACACAAACCCGCAAACCTCACTTATATACATGCAAAACGAGTGTGACATTTAGCCTTTATGGCGTGGCACAACACAAATAAATAAATAAATAAAGATTAATAAATAAATAAATATATACAAGCAACAACAGATAACAAAAAATTTAAAAAAATAAACAACTTGTGGAGGCGGTGGCTGAGGGGTTAGCGTGCCGGTCCCACATTCGCCGCGTCCTGGATGATGCGGGTTCGAGTCCGCCGCTACCACCTGGGATTTTTCCGTCCCCGCCGAGTGGCCACAAACTACCCACATGAAGGCCTCTCTCTCTCTCTCTCTCTCTCTCTCTCTCTGATTATTACTATTGTTATTATTTAAAGTGATGATTACTTCCTCTCTCTCTCTCTCTCTCTCTCTCTCTCTGATTATTACTATTTCTATTATTTAAAGTGATGATTACTTCCTCTCTCTCTCTCTCTCTCTCTCTCTCTCTCTCTCTCTCTCTCTGATTATTACTATTGTTATTATTTAAAGTGATGATTACTCTCTCTCTCTCTCTCTCTCTCTCTCTCTCTCTCTCTCTCTCTGATCATTACTATTGTTATTATGTAAAGTGATGATTACTTCCTCTCTCTCTCTCTCTCTCTCTCTCTTTTTTTTTTTTTATTTAAACGTGTTCAGTACATTAGTACATGGCAGTATTATTTGTCTATGCTAAAGTTCCCCCGACCGTTGGGGAGCTATTTAAAAGCTTCTGCCGATTATATTATACAATTATTATACAATATATTATACAATTATATATATATACATATTTACGGTGGGTGTAGGAGTAGCCACCTGTGGGACGCAACCTTCATCTGCTGAGTGGACAGTTGTGTCACATCCACATCAGCAGTGAGGTTGTTCCACCACACCACCGCTGCGATGGAGAAGGCACGTTGGTGGGTGCTGGAGCGGGCCATTGGCACTTCCAGGAGGGAGGCGTTGCTCAGCACCGTTCTCGTGCTGCGCTCAGACCTCCTCCAGGTAGCCCTCAGGTCCGTCAGGTGGGGCACTAGGCCCACTTGTGCCTTGTGTAGCACCGTCAGGGCAGCGACGCGGCGACGGTGCTCCAGGCTGTTCAGCTGGTTCGTGGCTGGTCTTGCCCTTCCTTCGTGTGGGTGTTGTTGTTGTTGTTGTTGTTGTCGCTGTGTCTCCCACTGGCTCGGTCGGTGGTGCTGGGTGCCGTTGATGAGGCGTTCAGCCCTCCTCTGCACCTTGTCTAGCAGGTTGAGGTGGCAGCGGGCGCTGGCCATCCAGGTGAGCGGTGCATACTCCATCACTGGACGGACTTTTGCCTTATAGAGGGTGTTCAGGCCTTCAGCATCGAGGAGGTTCTTCATGCGGCGCAGGAGGTTCACCTTCTGGGAGGCTTTGTGCGCCACCCTTTCAAGGTGACGGTCAAACCGCAGCTGGGAGTCCACCTCCACGCCCAGGATGTCGACGCTGGACTGCAGAGGGATGGTGTCATTCCCGAATCTCAGTCTGCCGTGGAGTTGCCTCGCGTCCTCCCGAGAACGTGATATTACCATGGCCTGGGTTTTGTCAGGGGCAAACCTGACTTGCCACCTCTTTCCCCAGGCTATTATGTCTGCCAACTGTCTGTTGACGGACTCTATCACGTCCTGGGCTTCCTCCCTCTTGTATGTTCTGGAGAGGGTGCAGTCGTCGGCGTAAGCGCTTGCTGCCGGGATGGTTTGCAGGAGGTCGTTAAAGTATATGTTCCACAGAATAGGTCCAAGGACGGACCCCTGTGGAACGGAGGCCTCCACCGGGAAGCTGGTCGAGGTGCTTCCGTTGACTGCTACGTGGAGGCTCCGGCCTAACAGGTAGTTTGAGAGCAGGCGCAGCAGGTCTCCCGTGATGCCTAGTTGCTGTAGCTTCGCCGTCAGACCGCGGTGCCAAACGGAGTCGAACGCGCCAGCTATATCCAGGGCAATCACGAGAGAGGGGTGGCCGTCATCAAGGGCGTCATGCCAGGACTTTGAGAGGAGAAGGAGGAGGTCTGAGGTAGAGCGGCCCTTCCGAAAACCAAACTGCTTCGGTGACTGCAGGTGGTTTTCCTCGAGGAAGGATGTCAATTGCTCCCTGATGATCCTCTCAAATATCTTGCTTATGATTGGGAGGAGTGATATTGGCCTGTAATTGCCTGGCTCGGACCTGGATTTTTTCTTGTGTACGGGTGTGACTCTGGCCTCCTTCCACTGTGCAGGCCACACCCCGCTCTGCAGGCATCGCCGGAAGATCTGGGCGAGGGGGCTGGTGAGCTCATCGGAGCATCGCCGCAGTAAGTATGGACTCACGCTGTCAGGGCCTGGCGCCTTCCTGGTGTTGACGCCCCTCAGATGTCTCCTGACAGCGTCCTCAGAGATTAGCACATTCTCTAGTCTTGAGGCGATGAGTTGGGGGAGGGTGGGCGGCTGCCTGTCTGGCTCCTGGGTTGTCATCTTTTGACTGAAGTGACAGGCCAGCAGGTCAGCCTTTTCCCGGCTGGTGATGGCCAGGTCTCCGTCAGGTTTCCTCAGGGGCGGGATACGTTCCTGGGGGGTATGGCCTTGCTGTTCCTTCACCAGCCCCCACCACTGTTTCGGGTCGGTTTGGTTAGAGGACAGCTTTCTCCTCCTGTCGGCGTCCCACCTTTCTTTTGCCCACTTTGCTGTCCTCGTCATATTTTTGCAGGCTCGTCTGTGTTGGGCCTTATTTTCCTGCGTGGGGTGTCTTTTATATCTTGTCCAAGCCTTGTATTTCCTTTCGGCTGCAATACGGCACCTGTACCCGAACCAAGGCTGGTCTGTTGGGCTGGATGAGTAGGTGCGGTGGGGGACGTGTTGCTGCTGGACGGTATTGAGGACAGTGGTGAGGGCGGAGACGTCATGTTGCGGGTCACCGTTAAGGACTGTGCCCCAAGCAGTCGCTGCCAGGGCCTGCCTTGCAGCCGTCCAGTCCGCGCGGTCCCACAGCCAGATGACTCGCTGGTGTTCCTCTTCACGCGCTGGGGCCAGGCTGATGGTGGTGAGTATGGCATTGTGGTCGGAACTGCCCACACGGTCTAGTGGGCAGCACAGCACGCAGTCACTCGGCAGGTCTGTGAGCACAGGGTCCAGGGAGCCTCCTCGCTGATGTGTCGGGAACTCAACATGGTTGTGCAATCCATGCACCGCTGTGAGCTCAGTAAAGGCCCGCGCCACCAGGGGTTGAGTTAGGTCGCCCACACCCATCGCGTACTGACAGCTGTGGGCAGCCATAAGGTCGTCCAGGTGCTCTGTGAGGTAGGTGAGGGGGGCGCTGCCTTGCCACTGTGGCCGGTACATGGCACAGAGTAGCAGAGGCTCCTGTCCTCGAGAATGATGCGGAGGAACATCATCTCCATTTCCAGGGGAGTGTCTGTGGTGAGGGCGTCCAGGTGCAGCCCGTTGCGGGGGCAAACAGCAATGCCTCCCCTGTCCTGTGTGGCGGTCTCGTCTGGCCCAGTGCGAGTACCTGGGATCTTATCACAGGTGGCACATGTGTCGTCCAGGAAGGTCTCCACTGTCACCACTATGTCGATGTGGTGCCTGAGGACAGGCGTGTGTCAGCTCCCGATGTTGGTCCTAAAGCCTCGTACGTTGGCGGACAGAATCTTGAGGCCGCTGGTGTCCGTATCGCCTTATCGGATCAGCGGAAGGGGAGTGTGCGGGGGATGAGGCCAGGATGGGTAGGGCGGGGCGTGCACCGCTTGCTGGTAGGGAGCTCTCTCTGATTATTACTATTATTATTATTTAAAGTGATGATTACTTCCTCTCTCTCTCTCTCTCTCTCTCTCTCTCTGATTATTACTATTGTTATTATTTAAAGTGATGATTACTTCCTCTCTCTCTCTCTCTCTCTCTCTCTCACCCATCAACCCGGACTCAAGAAAAAGCGTCCAAGGCAGATAAAAAATGAGATCCTGAGGGCAGCATGAGCATCGTAATTACCGTTTTCTGGCTTGTAACTATTGCCAAGAAACACGAATAATTAACCAATTTTACGATAACCATATATGAAGCAAGTTATTGGGGTGGAAGAGTTGGAAAGTTTCGTTTAGTCGGCGCAACATCCGTGGTCATATCGTCACCTTCGTAAACAAATCGCCAAAGTCATTATTTTCTACTTTACAGGAAATCAAAAAAGAACTGTTAACATCTCATTTGGCTTAAGGCTTAGGCAGATATGGTAAGGCCAATTCTAGAACACTCAAGCCCTGAATGACCAAGGCAGCTATACAAAACTGGACGTCACTTGTTGAAAAATTGATGTAGACAAAAACCTGGAAATCGTTGAAAAATGAATATACCTGAGAGAGACAGAATGGGAGGGAATTATTGGCGTGGAGGAGAAAGTTTTGGGGTAGGAAATCGGCAAAGGTACGAGGCTGAGTACGACGGTCTGGCAACGTTGGCGCCACTATAAACACTTGCCCGCGCCGAACACCATGCAGGCACACCCAAAAAGACTACCAAAAGCAAAAGGCCGAACGGAGAAAAAAGAGGGTTGGCCAGGTTACCCCCTCCCCTTTTTCCTCGCCCCTCCCCTCCCATACTCCGCCCCTCTCAACCATCCCCCCATCCCCTCCTGTGCCCCCCTCAGCACCCTCTCTCCCCCATATTTAAAGTTATCCAAACCCATCGCCGCTTAACTTGGCTGATTAGACGTGGAGGAGGAGGAGGAGGAAGAGGAAAACGAAGAGGAGGAGGAAGGAAAATGAAAAAGAAAAAGAGGAGGAAGAGGATGAGGATTAGGAGGAAGAGAAAGAGGCGGGGGGGACAGGAAGTGAAGAAAGATTGGGGTTAAAAGGAG
>NC_066538.1:17753325-17775825 GCF_024679095.1 Eriocheir sinensis
AGCAGCCGATCTCCACCTACTACTATCCAACGAATGGAGTTCACAGCTGGACCAAGGAAGAGCCACTGCTGCTCTGGCACTAGACATTGAGGGCGCATTTGACCGAGTGTGGCACACCGCCCTATTAGAAAAAATGAGAGCAGCCGGATTGGAGGGAAAGCTTCTGTGCCTGATGGAAAATTACTTAGAGGAACGCCACCTTCAAGTGGTCCTGAATGGGCACAAGTCCTCCCCACAACGGATCCACGCCGGCGTGCCACAAGGCAGCGTCATCGGGCCACTTCTATGGAACATATACATAAATGACCTCCTCCATCTTGTTCCTAGTGCCAAAGCGTTCGCCGATGACATCACTTTGACTCACAAATAGAGCCAGGAGGAGAGCCCAGGCAGCACGCCAACTAAGAGCCACACTCCGGCGAATTGCAGATTGGGGGAGTAAGTGGCAAGTTAAGTTCCCCAGCAAAAACTCAGCTGCTGGTAGTGGCCAGGACACCTGTGGATCTCCAGCTTGAATTTGAGGGACTCAAGCTGACGCCACGTGAGGAAGTGGAGGTGCTGGGCCTCACATATGACTCCAGGCTGACCTTCCGCACGCACATCCAGCAGCTGGCAAGGGCAGCCTCACGGAAGCTGACGTCCCTACGCAGAATCTCCTGGCTGATGGACAGTCGAGGGCGCGAGGTCTTATACAAGGCACAAATCCGATCCTCCCTTGAGTATTCGTGCCTAACGTGGGGGGGAGCTGCCAGTACCCATCTCGCGCTCCTCGACAAGATCCAGGAGAGGGCGTGGAGGATCATCACTGCTCGACAACCGGAGCACCTACCGACCCTGCAGACCCTCCAACACCGGCGAGACGTGGCCGGCCTCACCACTCTGTACAAAATACAGCAGGAGGGAGTGGAGCACCTGAGGACGCTGCGCCAGCCGGAGCGGGAGGTGACAGCCAACACCCGGTCAGCGGAGGCGGCACCCACGGCTCTGGTGGTGCAGCGATGCCGGACGACTCACTACCAGAGGCAGTTTATAAACACTTACGTGCATATATGGAACCGTCTCCTTGCGTCCGGTCAGCTGCCTCAGCAGTTCACACACCGGCAACAATATAAACTGTTTGTGAACCAGTGGCTGAACAATTTGTGAACAGGTTAGGCTTTAAGATAGGGGATACCAACTATGTTCCCTTTAGCCTACAAACTAGTGCCGCCATATAATGTAATGTTATAGGTACTAGGCCCTGATGTAACCAAGTGTCTGTGTAAATAAAAAAAAAAAAAAAAAGAGAGAGAGAGAGAGAGAGAGAGAAATTATCCAATCTATTCATATTTTATTCTTCTTCTTAATTTTCTTCTTCTTCGTCTTCTTCTTTTTCAATTTTCACACATTTCATTATTTCGTCTCATTCCAATTTCTTTCTTTTTAGTTCTTCATTTTCTTTTTCTTCTTATATTACTTTTCTTCATCTTTTTCTTCTTCTTTTTCTTCTTCGTCATCTCCTCCTCCTCTTCACTTTTGACTATTACTCCACCAACATATAAATCACCTCCTCCTCTTCCTCCTCCTCCTCCTCTCCTCCGCCACTAATGAGGACAGGTGGACAGCGTAATTACCTGTACATTAATAAAAGAAAAAATAATGATGACAGGAAGTGATAAATAAGAAGAGAAAATAATAAAAGAAAATAAAGATGAAGAAAATACGAGAAAGAGAAAATAGAAAAAAATAAAAGGAGAGAGAGAGAGAGAGAGAGAGAGAGAGAGAGAGAGAGAGAGAGAGAGAGAGAGAGAGAAGGTTCATTTTCCTCCAATATTCGCTTGGTATTCGAAGCTCCGAGCAATATTCAAAGCGTTTAGAGAGAGAGAGAGAGAGAGAGAGAGAGAGAGAGAGAGAGAGAGAGAAAAAAGATAAGTATGTGAATGAATGAAAGGGAAGGAAGGCAGGAAGGAGGGAAGGAATGAAGGAGGGAAGGAAGGAAGGAAGGAAGGAAGGGAAGGAAGAGAGAGAAGGAGGAATGAGAGGAATGTGGACTAGGAATGAAGGAATGCAGTGAAGGAAGAGAAGGAGGAGGAGGAGGAGGAAGAGAGGGGAGAAGAGGAGGAGGAGGAGGAGGAGGAGAAGGAATAAGAAGAGAGGGAGAAGAAAAAATTCTCCTTCCTTTCCTCCACCTCTTTTTTCCTCTTCTCTCTCTTCCTTTTTTTCCCTCTCTTTCCTTTTCTTCATTTTCCTCCTTTACTCTCCTACTCTTTCCTTTTTCTCTTTTGTTATCATCTTCCTTTTTTCCTTCTTTCCTTTTCTTTATTCCTTTTCTTCTACACTTTCTTACTTTCCATATTCTTCCTCTTCTTTTCTTTTCTCCCTCTTCTTCTTCCTCTTTTTTCTCGCTTACCTTTTTTTCTTTTCCTCTAATTATCCTTTCTTTCCTTCCTTTTCATTTTCTTTCCTCTCCTCCTCTTTCCTTTTCTTCGTTTTTTTTCTTTCCTCTTTTTTTCTCTTTTCCTTCCATTCCCTCTTTCCTTTCTTCTCTCCATTTCTTTTCCTTCCTTCTCCCACTCCTTTTCTTCATTCTTTTCCCTTCCTTCCTTCCTTCTTCCTCTTCCATTCCTTCTTCAATTCTTTTATTTTCTACGATTTTCTTTTTCTTCTCCTTCCTACTCTTCCCTTTCCTTCCCTTTCCTTTTTCAATTTTCTTCTTTTCTTCTCTATTTTCTTTTTCTTCTCCTTCCTTCTCTTCCTCTCTCTCCAAACTCTAACTGAATAAAAAGAGAAAAAATAAAATAAAATAAAATAAAATAAAATAAAGTTAAAGAAATTGAAAGAAAACGAAAACTGGAAAACAAAAACAAATTACCTGTTGCCACTCTCTCTCTCTCTCTCTCTCTCTCTCTTTAAACACTTAATATTTAGAAAACGAGAAATTTGCCGCGATAGAGGAAGTGGAGGAGGAGGAGGAGGAGGAGGAGGAGGAGAAGGAGGAGGAGGAGGAGGTATGGAATGAAAGTGGGTGGTAATGGCATCGAGTCAGAAAAGAGAGAGAGAGAGAGAGAGAGTACTTACATAACTCCATTCTCTCTCACACTTACCAGCACAAAGAAAGATAATAATAATAATAATAATAATAATAATAATAATAATAATAATAATAATAAGAAGAAGAAGAAGAAGAAGAAGAAGAAGAAGAGGAAGAAGTAGAAAAAAAAACAAGAAAAGCAATACACACCAATCCAATTCTCTCTCTCTCTCTCTCTCTCTCGTAAACCAACGGAAGCGTTTTCTATTTCATTTCTGGAAGGGGAAACTCTGATGTTATTTGGGGAGGAGGAGGAGGAGGAGGAGGAGGAGGAGGGAAACAATGGAAGAAGAACAGAAGAAAACGAAAAAAAAGAAGGGAAGAAGACGAAGGAAAACAAGAAAAAGAAAATGGAAAGGAGGAGAAGGAGGAGGAGGAGGAGGAAAGAGAAGAAAAGGAAGAAGGAAAGAAGATGCAAGGAAAATGAAGAGGAGGAAGAGGAAGAAGAAAACAAGAAGGAAAAAAAGAATAAGGAGGAGGAGGAAGAAAAGGACGAAGAGGAGGAAGAGGAAGAAGAAAAGGAAGAAAAAGAATAAGGAGGAGGAGAAAGCAGAGGAGGAAGAGGAGGAAAAGGAAGAAGAGGAAAAAGGAAGAAAAAGAATAAGGAGGAAGAAGAGGAGAATTAGCAAGAAGTAAAAAGAAGAGAAGAATGAGAGAAGGAGGAGGAGGAGGAGGAGGAGAAAAAGACAATATGGAGAAGTCAAAGATCTTACAGGAGGAGGAGGAGGAGGAAGAGGAGGAAGAGGAGGAGGAGGAGGAGGAAAAACTCTTCTTTCCTCCATAATAAGAGTACAAAGAGAGAAAAAATATATAAGAGGTTAAGAGAAGCAATTCCCTTCCTCCTCCTCCTCCTCCTCCTCCTCCTCCCTCTCTCTTTCCTCCCCATCTTCCTTACCTCCCTTCCTTTTTATCTCTCAGTTTTTCCTTCCTTCCCTCCTTCATCCATTCTTCCTCTTCTTCCTTTCTCTTCACCTCTCCTCTTCCTTCCTTTCCCTTCAATTCTCTTTTCTCCTCTCTTAATTTCTCTCCTTTCTCTCCTCCTCCCTTCTTCCTTTCTTCTCCATTTCTTTTCTTTCTCTCCCTATTCTTCCTTCCTCTCTCTTCATTTTTATTCTTTTCTCTCATTCTTCCTTCCCTTCTTTTCCTTCGCCTTTTCTTCTTTCTTCATCTCCCTCCTTCATTCCCTTTTACTTCCTGTCTTCAATTCTCCTCCCCCTCCTCTCCTTCCTCCTTCCTCCTCCTCCTCCTCTTCTTCGTTTTCTCTACCTCCCTTCTCTCCTCCTCCTCCATTTCCTCCTCCTCTTCTTCCTCCATTCTCTCTTCCCTTCCCTGATCATCTCCCTTTCCCTCCCACCCCTATATCATTTTCTCCTCCTCCTCCTCCTCCTCCTCCTCCCCAATACAAGGCTAATCCCCTAAAATTGGGTTTTAGTCGCCGGCAAAAAAAAAAAAAAAAAAAAAAACAGGAGTCACATTTTCCTCCCTTTTCACCCCTCCCTTTTTTCCCTCCCTTATCTCCCTTTCCTCCCTTTTCCCCCCTCTCTTCTCTCCCTTTCTTAACTATTTTCCCTCCCTTTCCTCCTTTTTCCCTCCCTTTCCCTCCCTTTCCTTATATCCTCCCTTATTTCCTCTTACGATTTCCTCTCCTCCCTTTCTCCCTTACCTTTCCTTTTCCCTCCATATCACTTTCTCTCCCTTTTCTCACTTCCATTCCTCCCTTCCCTCCCTTTTTCCCCCCTTTCCTGTCTTCTCCCCCCTCTCCTTTTTCTCCCTTTCTTCTCTCCTATCCCATATTCCCCCTTCCTCCCTTCCTTTTTCACCCTCCTTCCCTCCCTTTCCCTCCCCTTCCAGTCTTCTCTCCCCATCTCCTCTCTCATCCGATATTCTCCCTTCCTCCCTTCCAGTCTTCTCTCCCCATCTCTCTCATCCCATATTCTCCCTTCCTCCCTTAATTTTTCACCCTCCATCCCTTCCTTTTCCTCCCTTCCTGTCTTCTTTTCCTCCCTATTTCGTTTCCTCTCCTCCTCTCCTCCCCTTTTCTTTTTCCTCCTTTCTCCCTTCCTTCCTTCCTTCCTTCTCATTCTATCTCCTCCTTTGTCTCTATGTCTTTCCTCCTTCCTTTCATTCCTTTCTTTCTATCTTCTTTTTTTTTACCGTTTCTACCCTTTCCTCCTCCTCCTCCTCCTCTTCCTCCTCCTCCCCCTTCCCTTCCTCCTCCTCCTCCTCCTCCTCCTAAGTCGAAGCGTTGATCCAAAGTTTTTTTTCTTTCCTCGACATAAAAAAAAAGAAAAAAGAAAAAGGAAAGCGAGAAAGAAGACAAAAAAAAGTAAATGTAAAAGAAAAGACACAAAAGAAAGTAAAGGAACAAGAAAAGAAAAAAAAAGAAAAAGAAAAAAAGGAAAAAAAGAATAAAAAGGAGATTTTCAGTTTTGGCGGGAAGAGAAAAAGTTGTTGGTGGTCGAGAGAGAGAGAGAGAGAGAGAGAGAGAGAGAGATCTACTTAAATTTACCTTCCTGTCAACTCTATTTCATCTCTCTCTCTCTCTCTCACATCTATCATCTCTCCAACAAAAGACTGACACTAAACCTTTCTTTATCTCTCTCTCTCTCTCTCTCTCTCTCTCTCTCTCTCTCTCTCTCTCTCTCTCTCTCTCCCTCTCTCTCTCTCTCCTTCCTATTCATTCTCTCCTCTCCCTCCCTCCCTATTCTCCCTTCCTTTCTCTCCTCCTCCTCCTCCCTTCCCTTCTCTCCCCTCCTCCTTCCCTCCCTTCCTCCCTTCCTTCTCCCTCCCTCCTTTCATTCTTCTTCCTCCTCCCCTTTCTCCCTTTTCATTCAATTTTTTCCTCCACTATAGTTCTTTCCCTTCCTTCCCTTCTTACCTCTTTCTCTATTCCTCCTCCTCCTCCTCCTCCTCCTCTTCCTCCTCTTCCTTCTCCTCTTTCCTTCCCTATCTTCTTTCTTTCCTCCATTCTACTCTGATTATCTTTTTTTTTTCTCCCTTTCCTTCCTCCTTCCTTACGCCCCTTTCATTCTTGATTGAGAGAGAGAGAGAGAGAGAGAGAGAGAGAGAGAGAGAGAGAGAGAGATGGGGAGGGAAGGGAAAGAGAGAGGAAGGAAGGGAGAAATGGAAGGGAGGAAAGAAGAAGAGGGAGGGAGGGAGAATAAGGGAGAATAGAAAGGAAAATTAGGAAGAAAGGAAGAGGAAGAGGAAGAAAGGATGAGTGGAGATAGAGGACGGAGAGGGAAGGAGAGAAAAGAGGAGAGGGAGGGAAGGGAGGTAAGAGAGAAATGGAGGAAGGGAGAGAAAGGGAGAAAAAGGGAAAGGAAAGAAATGAAGATAAGAGAATGGGAAGAGTTGATGAAGAGAGAAGAAAATAGGAAGAGGAAAGGGAGAAGGGAGGAGAGGAAGGGAGAGAGAGGGAGGGAGAATTAAAAGGATTATAGGTTAGTCAGGGTGATTACACGGTGGAGGGAGAGAGGGAGGGAGGAAGGGAGGAGGGAGGGAAGGAAAGGCGCAGAAAGTTGTAGAGCAAATATCTGAGGAAGAAAAAAAAGGAAAAAAAGAAAGGAACAGGGAAGAAAGAGAAGGAGGAAGGGAGGAAGAAATGAAAGGAAGAAGATATGGAAGGGGAGAGAAAGGAGAGATGGAGGGAAAAGAGAAGAAAAGGAGTAGAAGAAAGAAGAAATGAAAGAGGAAATAAAGAAAAGGGAGAAAGAAAGGAAGGAAAGAAGGAAGATAAATATATAGATAGATAGATAGATATAGATAGATAGATAGATAGATAGATAGATAGATAGATAGAGATAGATAGATAATAATAGTAGTAGTAGTAGTAGTAGTAGTAGTAGTAGTAATAGTAGTAGTAGTAGTAGTAAAGTAGTAGTAGTAGTAGTAGTAGTAGTAGTAGTAGTAGAAGAAGTAAAGTAGTAGAAGTAGTAGTAGTAGTAGTAGTAGTAGTAGTAGTAGTAGTAGTAGTAGTAGTAGAAGTAAAGCAGTAGTAGTAGCAGTACAGAAAGAATACAGAATGTGGACCAGGGCTCCTTCACCCCGGTAGTATTCACGACGGCAGGAGGGATGGGACCAAGGGCGCAGAGCTTCTACGCAAGACTCGCCGAAACACTGGCGGATAAGAAACAACAGCCAAGAAGCAGTGTGGTCGCCTGGATGAGATGCAGGCTGTCCTTCTCCCTCCTGAGGTCAGCCTTGGTCTGCCTGAGAGGAACCAGGTCACCTGCACCCAAAACCACCCGCATTCCTGACCTGGACTTTGAGGCGACGGTGGTTGATAGTCGTATCAACCACAAGCTCTGTTAGCTTAAAAATAAAATGTTTAGTAAAGTTTGTAATATTAAATAAAGATGGTTGTCAACAGTCATTGGCGGTAGGCCATGAATTGCTTTGTGAAAGGATATGAGAAAATATACCGCTCACAACGCAACTCTAATAGATGGAGGCCCCCGTAGTAGCAGTAGTAGTAGTAGTAGTAGTAGTAGTAGTAGTAGTATATACACACACACACACACACACACACACACACACACACACACACACACACACACACACACACACACACACACACACACACACACTTTGGGGTAAATTCTGGAAACAAGGAATTTTTGGCGCCGAGACAAGGAGAGAGAATTAGTTGCTTAATCCAGGAGGAGGAGGAGGAGGAGGAGGAGGAGGAGGAGGAAATGGTGGGACACAGTAAGAGGAAGAAGAGGATTAGGATTTCGGGGAGGAGGAGGAGGAGGAGGAGGAGGAGGAGGAGGAGGAGGAGGAGGTGGAGGAGGAGGAGGAAATGAAGAGGGAAGAAAAATAAATAAAATACTAATAAGATTAAATGAGAGAGAGAGAGAGAGAGAGAGAGAGAGAGAGAGAGAGAGAGAGAGAGAGAGAGAGAGAGAGAGAGAGAGAGAGAGAGAGAGAGAGAGAGAGAGAGAGAGGAAGTAATCATCTCTCTTTAATTAAAAATAAATGACAAAATCACTCAATTAGCACAAAAAACGACCTTCACTCGGGCAAAAATTCGCTAGTTCGTGTGCGTCATTAGAATGTGTACGTGTGTGTGTGTGTGTGTGCGTAAGTCTGAAGTGTGTGTATATGTTTGTATGTATGTATAAATCTAGTCTTTCTCTATTATCCTTTTCTTTAATATATCTCTAAGTTCATTTTCATTATCGTTTTCATCGGCTGTCCAACTTTCCAATGCAAGAGTTAACCAGAAGCTCCACATCATCATAGTCATCGGCTTCTCTTAATACAGACTGTCTTTTAACTCTTCAACACGCCAACCTGTTAACTCATTACCTATTCCTCTCTCTCTCTCTCTCTCATTTAATCTTATGTGTATTTTATTTATATTTTTACCTCTTCATTTCCTCCTCCTCCTCCTCCTACACTGTTTCCGTCCCTTCTTAATCCTTTTCATTCTTTTCCTCGCTTTATTGCCAGTAACTTCTCTTCCAACTTTAGCTTTCTCAATACTCATGCTAACTGACTGTATAAACCTAAATTCCTCCTAAAACAGACTGTCTTGTAACTTTTCAACACGCCAACCTGTTAACGCATTAGCTATACACTGTTTCCGTCCCTTCTTAATCCTTTTCATTCTTTTCCTCGCTTTATTGCCAGTAACTTCTCTTCCAACCTAAGTTCTCTCAATACTCATGTTAACTGACTGTATACACCCAAGTTCCTCTTAATACAGACTGTCTTCTAACTCTTCAACACGCCAACCTGTTAACTCATTAGCTATACACTGTTTCCGTCCCTTCTTAATCCTTTCCATTCATTTTCTCGCTTTATTGCCAGTTATTATTTATTGCCAGGGTATCAGGACACCTCTAACCCCGAAATTGACCCCTCTTTCGGCCACCTCCTTGGATTCTTTTAGGAGCAGCGAGTAGCGGGCTTTTTTTATTATTGTTTCCTTTTTTTGTGCCCTTGAGCTGTCTCCTTTGTTGTAAAAAAAAAAAAAGTTACTTCTCTTCCAACTTTAGTTCTCTCAATACTCACGCTAACTAACTGTATAAACCTAAGCGCCATATTTTTAAACACTTCTGCGCCCAAGAACACGTAATTTACTAGTCTTTCGTGGGAGTTTAGGGCATTTCCAGGGGTACTTTTATGACCCTGGTGATAGTCTGAGCCTTCTTCTGTACCGTGAACCTAAGAAACACGCATATTTAAGGCTTGTGTGATAGTTTAGGGCATTTCCAGGGACACTTTTATGACCCTGGTGATAGTCTGAGCCTTCTTCTGTACCGTGAACCTAAGAAACACTCATATTTAAGGCTTGTGTGGGAGTTTGGGGCATTTCCAGGGGTACTTTTATGACCCTGGTGATAGTCTGAGCCTTCTTCTGTACCGTGAACCTAAGAAACACTCATATTTAAGGTTTGTGTGGGAGTTTGGGGCATTTCCAGGGGTACTTTTATGACCCTGGTGGTAGTCTGAGCCTTCTTCTGTACCGTGAACCTAAGAAACACTCATATTTAAGGTTTGTGTGGGAGTTTGGGGCATTTCCAGGGGCACTTTTATGACCCTGGTGGTAGTCTGAGCCTTCTTCTGTACCGTGAACCTAAAAGAACACTCATTAGAACTCGATTAACCTTCTTTTTGGCCTTTGGAAGTAGTTGGGTTGAGGGGTGGGAGCATTTGACAACACCAACCTTAGTAAGTCCCATGCTCTCAGACACTCCGTTCCCACACAACTGTTTCCCAAGGCCACAAGTGAGATGAGTTTTTTGTTTTTGTTTTTACAGCAGAGGAGACAGTGCAAGGGCGTAAAAAAAATAATAATGAAAAAAAAAACGCTACTTACTGTTCCTAAATAGAGTAGTGGGTGTTTCTTCACGTTCATGGGGTAAAAGATTCGTTAGACTGTCACTAGGCTCATAACACTACCCAGGGAAACACTAACACGACCTATACCAAAGCCTTATCATGTGTGTGTGTGTGTGTGTGTGTGTGTGTGTGTGTGTGTGTTTAAACATCGTATACACACACACACACACACACACACACACACACACACACACACACACACACACACACATGCAATATATGGTCAAGTCTGTTAGCTTTTTGTCTGTCTGCCTGTCTGTGCTGTTTGTCTTTCTCTCTCTCCCTCCCTCTACATTACCTCTCTCTCTCTCTCTCTCTCTCTCTCTCCCTAATTTTACCTTTTTTAATCCTTTTCTCTCTCCTTTATTCCTTTCCTCCATTCCTCCCTTTTTCCACCCTTCCCTCTCTCTTTTATTTCCTCTCTTCCTCCTCTTCCTTCCATTCTTCCTTCCTTCCTCCTCCAACTATTTTTTTTCTCACTCTTCAATATTCCCTTCCTTCCGTCCTTCCTTCCTCCCTTCCCTTCCCTTTCCTTTTCCCTCCTCCTCCCTCCCTCTCCTTCTTCCCATCCCTTCCTTCCCTCCCTCCTTCCTTCCCTTCCCTTCCCTTCTCATCCCTTCCCTTCTCATCCCTTCCCTTCCCATCCCTTCCCTTCCCTTCCCTTCCTCCCATCCCTTCCCTTCCCTTCCCTTCCCTTCCCTTCCCTTCCCCATACATAAACCATAAGGGCTAAGGCAATAGGTACACACACACACACACACACACACACACACACACACACACACACACACACACACACACACGTATTAGGAGAGGAAATGAGACGGAAGGAAGAGAAGGAAGTGACGTGAAGGAGGAGGAGGAGGAGTCACGGTACAGGTGTTTCAGGAATAATTAATAACAGGAAATACAGGTAAGAAGGAGGAGGAGGAGGAGGAGGAGGAGGAGGAGGAGGAGGAGGATATAAATAAACAAATAATGAGCTGAGATAAGGAAGGAAAGGAGGGAGAAGAAAAGAAGGAGAGGAAAAGAGAAAAGAAAGAGAAGGAAGGAAATGGAGAAAAAAATAAAAAGGAGGTGGAGAAGAAAAGAAGGAAGGGAAATGGAGAGAAAAATAGCCTCTCTTTCTGATCATTTCCTTCCCCTTTCTCTTTTCTCTCTCCTTTCTCTTTCTCCTCTTCCCTTTCTCTCCTTTCCAATTATTTTTTTCCCTTTTCTCTCTTTCAATTATCTTTCTCCTAATACTTCTCTTCTCCCCTTCCTAGGATATATATATATCATGTGTTTGAAGATACCCTAAACTTAACTTAACCTGACCTAACCTAACCTAACAAACCCCCAAACAGTTACTATAGGTCTTGACTCAGAAAATTCATATATGCTTCCTTACTAATGAGACTTTCTATACAACAAAGTGAGGTCATTCTTTGTTGATTTATATCATAAGGTGCTGGCTATCATGTGTTTGAAGATACCCTAAACTTAACCTAACCTAACCTAACAAAACCCCAAACAGTTACTATAGGTCTTGACTCAGAAAATTCATATATGCTTCCTTACTAATGAGACTTTCTATACAATAAAGTGAGGTCATTCTTTGTTGCTTTATACCATAAGGTGCTGGCTATCATGTGTTTGAAGATACCCTAAACTTAACCTAACCTAACCTAACCTAACCCCAAACAGTTACTATAGGTCTTGACTCAGAAAATTTATATATGCTTCCTTACTAATGAGACTTTCTATACAATAAAGTGAGGTCATTCTTTGTTGATTTATACCATAAGGTGCTGGCTATCATGTGTTTGAAGATACCCTAAACTTAACCTAACCTAACATAACAAAACCCCAAACAGTTACTATAGGTCTTGACTCAGAAAATTCATATATGCTTCCTTACTAATGAGGCTTTCTATACAATAAAGTGAGGTCATTCTTTGTTGCTTTATACCATAAGGTGCTGGCTATCATGTGTTTGAAGATACCCTAAACTTAACCTAACCTAACCTAGCCTAACCCCAAACAGTTACTACAGGTCTTGACTCAGAAAATTCATATATGCTTCCTTACTAATGAGACTTTCTATACAACATAGAGAGGTCATTCTTTGTTGCTTTATACCATAAGATGCTGGCTATCATGTGTTTGAAGATACCCTAAACTTAACCTAACCTAACCTAACAAAACCCCAAACAGTTACTATAGGTCATATATGCTTCCTTACTAATGAGACTTTCTATTCAACAAAGTGAGGTCATTCTTTGTTGATTTATACCATAAGGTGCTGGCTACCATGTGTTTGAAGATACCCTAAACTTAACCTAACCTAACCTAACAAAACCCCAAACAGTTACTATAGGTCTTGACTCAGAAAATTCATATATGCTTCCTTACTAATGAGACTTTCTATACAACAAAGTGAGGTCATTCTTTGTTGATTTATACCATAAGGTGCTGGCTATCACGTGTTTGAAGATACCCTAAACTTAACCTAACCTAACCTAACAAAACTCCAAACAGTTACTATAGGTCTTGACTCAGAAAATTCATATATGCTTCCTTACTAATGGGACTTTCTATACAATAAAGTGAGGTCATTCTTTGTTGATTTATACCATAAGGTGCTGGCTATCATGTGTTTGAAGATACCCTAAACTTAACCTAACCTAACCTAACAAAAACCCAAACAGTTACTATAGGTCTTGACTCAGAAAATTCATATATGCTTCCTTACTAATGAGACTTTCTATACAACAAAGTGAGGTCAATCTTTGTTGATTTATACCATAAGATGCTGGCTATCATGTGCTTGAAGATACCCTTAACTTAACTTAACCTAACCTAACCTAACCTAACCTAACAACCCCAAACAGTTACTATAGGTCTTGACTCAGAAAATTCATAAATGCTTCCTTACTAATGAGACTTTCTAAACAATAAAGTGAGGTCATTCTTTGTTGCTTTATACCATAAGGTGCTGGCTATCATGTGTTTGAAGATACCCTACACTTAACCTAACCTAACCTAACAAACCCCCAAACAGTTACTACACGTCTTGCCTCAGAAAATTCATATATGCTTCCTTACAAGTGAGACTTTCTATACAACAAAGTGAGGTCATTCTTTGTTGATTTATACCATAAGGTGCTGGCTATCATGTGTTTGAAGATACCCTAAATTTAACCTAACCTAACCTAACAAACCCCCAAACAGTTACTACAGGTCTTGACTCAGAAAATTCATATATGCTTCCTTACTAATGAGACTTTCTATACAACAAAGTGAGGTCATTCTTTGCTGATTTATACCATAAGGTGCTGGCTATCATGTGTTTGAAGATACCCTTAACTTAACTTAACCTAACCTAACCTAACCTAACCTAACAACCCCAAACAGTTACTATAGGCCTTGACTCAGAAAATTCATAAATGCTTCCTTACTAATGAGACTTTCTATACAATAAAGTGAGGTCATTCTTTGTTGCTTTATACCATAAGGTGCTGGCTATCATGTGTTTGAAAATACCCTAAACTTAACCTAACCTAACCTAACAAACCCCCAAACAGTTACTACAGGTCTTGACTCAGAAAATTCATATATGCTTCCTTACTAATGAGACTTTATACACAACAAAGTGAGCTCAGTCTTTATCCTGAATGACGCAGGTTCGAATCCGCCGCTGCCACCTGGGATCTTTCAGTCCCCGCCGAGTGGCCCAAGACTACCCACATCTCCTGAAGACCACCCGTTAAACCCAGACTCCAGAGGAACTGTCCAAGGGAAGTCAAGAATGAGCTCCGGGGTGGGGGGGACAGTATGAGCCAAGAATGCATGGCGCCACTATAAACCACTCGAGAGCGCCATGGCGGGCTGGGGCTATAGGTCAGAACATGGAAAATAAAAAGATAAATCCCTTTCATCCCCTCTCCTCTCCTTCTCTTCCTTCCCTCTCCTCTCTCTCCTGTTTTGTCCCATTTCCCTTTCCTTCTCTTCCTTCCCTTCCTCTCTGTCCTATTTTGTTCCATTTCCCTTTCCTTCTCTTCCTTCCCTCTCCTCTCTCCTGTTTTGTTCCATTTCCCTTTCCTTCTCTTCCTTCCCTCTCCTCTCTGTCCTATTTTGTTCCATTTCCCTTTCCTTCTCTTCCTTCCCTCCCCTCTCTGTCCTGTTTTGCTCCATTTCCCTTTCCTTCTCTTCCTTCCCTCTCCTCTCTGTCCTGTTTTGTTCCATTTCCCTTTCCTTCTCTTCCTTCCCTCTCCTCTCTGTCCTATTTTGTTCCATTTCCCTTTCCTTCTCTTCCTTCCCTCTCCTCTCTGTCCTATTTTGTCCCATTTCCCTTTCCTTCTCTTCCTTCCCTCTCCTCTCTGTCCTATTTTGTCCCATTTCCCTTTCCTTCTCTTCCTTCCCTCTCCTCTCTCCTGTTTTGTTCCATTTCTTCTTTCCTCCTTCCCTCTCCTCTCTGTCCTATTTTGTCCCATTTCCCTTTCCTTCTCTTCCTTCCCTCTCCTCTCTGTCCTATTTTGTCCCATTTCCCTTTCCTTCTCTTCCTTCCCTCTCCTCTCTGTCCTATTTTGTCCCATTTCCCTTTCCTTCTCTTCCTTCCCTCTCCTTCCCTTTACTTAATTTCCCTCCATTCATTCTTTTTCAATCTATCCTTTTCTTCCTCTTCTTTCCTTCTTCCTCTTCCTTTTCCATCCCTCTTCGTCTCCGCCCCTCCCTCTTCTTTCCTTCGCCTCCTCCTCCTCCCCCTCCTTTTCCTCTTCCCTCCTCTCGTTCCCCCAACAAAGTCCAGTCCCCTTCCTCCTCCTCCTCCTCCTCCTCCTCCTCCCTGCAATATGTCATTACAAACAGTGTAGAATATTTGCATGATAACACACCCTTGCTATTAGCTTGGAGGGAGGAGGAGGAGGAGGAGGAGGAGGAGGAGGAGGAGGAGGAGGAGGGAGAGAGAGAGGAGAGAATGAAAGGGCAGCAAAAAGTTAATGGGGAGGGCAAAAGAGAGGAGGAAGGGAGAGGGAGGGAGAGGGGAAGGGGAGGATGGGAGAGAGGGAGAGGGGAAGAGGAAGGGAACAGAAGGGAAGAGAAAAGGGGAAAAGGGAGAAAAAGTGGGAGAAGAATAGGAAGAGAGAAAGTAGGGGAGGGTGACGGAACAGAAGGGGAGAGAAAGGGAGTAATGGGAAGGAAAGGGAGGAGGAAGAGGAGGAGGAAGAGGAGGAGGAAGAGGAGAGGAAAACAGAAAAGGAGAAAATAATGGAGAAAAGGTTAAATAGAGAGAAATAGAAGAGGGAGAAGGAAGGGAATGGAAAGGGTAGAATGAAAGAAAGGGAAAGGAAGGGAAGAATTATAAAATGACAAGAAACTGGACGAGAAATAGAATGTGAAAAGAAAAATGGAAGGAGATGAAGAGGGAAGAGAAGGGAGGGAATAGAAAGGGGCAGAATGAAAGAAAGGGAAAGGAAGGGAAGAAGGATAAAATGACAGGGAACTGGACAAGAAAAAAAATGCGAAAAAAATGGAAGGAGATGAAGAGGGAAGAGAAGGAAGGGAATGGAAAGGGTAGAAGGAAAGAAAGGGAAAGGAAGGGAAGGAGGATAATACGAGAAGAAAGGAACTGGACAAGAAACAGAATGCGAAAAGGAAAATGGAAGGAGATGAAGAGGGAAGAGAAGGGATGGGATGGGATAGGATGGAAGAGGAGGAGGATGGTAAGAGATAAATCTATATATTGTCTATCATACTGTTAAGAGACACACTATATTATTTATCATGCTGTACTAGTTAACAAAGCTGCAGGAGGAGGAGGAGGAGGAAGAGGAGGAGGAGGAAGAAAAAGGAAGTTATTGGTAAAAGTGGAGGAATTGAAAAGAGGAAGGAGAAAAGGAAAAAAAAAAAGAGATGAAGGACAGGACAAAGGAGAATAAGGTAAAGAGGAAGAGGAAAAGGAAGCAGAAAAAAAAGGAAAGAGGAGGAACACGAAATAAAAGGAACAGGAGAAAGAGGAATAATAAAAAAATTAAAAAATATGAAAAAGAACAGGAAAAAGGAGGATTACCAAAGGAGAGAGACAGGAAAAGGAAAAAAGAGAACAGGGCGCTTGAAAAGAGGGTCAGTTTTCAGATAGGAGTTACTCACCATATTTCTATAACCAGAAAATACTAAAAAAAAAAGCTCAAGATCGAAGTATAAATAAAAAAAAGAAGAGAGGAGACGTGGAGTAAAGGGAAGGGATGGGAAGGGGAGGGAAGGGAAGGGGAGGAAGGAAGGAAGGAAGGAGAGGAGGAGGGAAGAAAGGAAGGAGGGAAGGGAAGGGGAAGGAAGGGAGGGAGGGAAGGAAGGAAGGGAAGGAGGGAGGGAAGGGAAGGGAAGGAAGGAGAGGAAGGAAGGGAGGAAGGGAAGGGGAAGGGAAGGGAGGGGAGGGAAGGGGAGGGAAGAGAAAGGGAGGAGAGGGGAAGAGGAGGAAAGGAGGAAGGAAGGAAGGAGGAGGAAGAGGAAGGAGGGGAAGAAAGGGAAGAATTGGGATCGAAGGAAGGAAGAAGGAGGAGGCAAGGAAGGGAAGGGAAGGGAAGGGGAGGGAAGAGAAAGGGAGGGGGAGGGAAGGGGGGGAAGAGGAGGAAAGGGGAGGGGAGGGAAGGGAAGCGAACAAAACAGATAAATTGATCTTTACTGACCTTTGTGTTGGAGAGAGAGAGAGAGAGAGAGAGAGAGAGAGAGAGAGAGAGAGAGAGAGAGAGAATCCTTGAACCATGTCCTTCTTCCTTCACTCACCTGCAAAGAGAGAAAAAAGGAATTAGAATATATAATAACGAGAACAACAACAACAACAACAACAACAACAACAACAACAACAACAACAATAATAATAATAATAATAATAATAATAATAATAATAATAATAATAATAATAATAATAATGAATATGACACACAAGCAAACAAATACATTCAAGGGATAAAAAAAAGTATAAAAGATAAAGAAAATAGAAAGAGAAAACCTAAAGAAAAACAAAGAAAGAAAGAAAGAAAGAAAATAATGTAATAACGAGGAAGACAAAATAAGATAGAAGAAAAGAAAAAAGAAAAGGAATGAAAATGAATAAGAGAAAGAAAGAAGAAACAGAAAATAACAGAAAAAAAGAAAACGAATTGATAAAAAGACAAGAGGAAAGAATAAGAAAGATAAATAAAACAAGACAAAAGGGAAAGAAGAGAAACAAATAATAATAAGATAAGAAAAAAACAAAGAAAAAAACAATCAAGAAAGAAAAAGAAACAAGGAAACAAAGAAAATGACAAGGAAAGAAAAAAAAAGAAAAATAAAGAAAATTCCAATCACACACAAACACACACACAAACACACAAACAAACAACATGGCGACCAAACAGCATCAACAATTACAATATTTACACTCCCGCGTGGAAATTAATTTTATTATTACAACGCCGCCGGGGAGGAGGAGGAGGAGGAGGAGGAGGAGGGAGGAGGAAGAGGAGGAGAGCCAGATGGTGGAAATGTGGGTGGCGGACAAAGAAGAGGAGGAACAGGAAAAACGAGGAGGAGGAAGAGGAGGAGGAGGAGGAGGAATACGAAAAACGAGGAGAAGGAGGAGGCGGAGGAGGAGGAGGAAGAGGAGGAGGAGGAAGAAGAAAAAGAGGAAGTTATTGGTAAAAGTGGAGGAATAGAAAAGAGGAAGAAGAAAAGGAAAAGAGAGAAAGAACAGAAAAAGAAGAAGACAAAGATCAGGACAAAGGAGAATAAGGTAAAGAGGAAGAGGAAAGGAAGCAGAAAAAAAGAGAAAGAGGAGAAACACGAAAGAAAAGGAACAGGAGAAACAGGAGGAAAAAAAATAAATAAGCCGAGGAGAAAAAAAAACAGAAAAAAGGAGGATTAGCAAAAAAATAAACAGGAAAAGAAAAAAAGAGGAACAGGAAAGAAGAGAAAAAAAGAGGAAAAAAAGCGATGAGGAAGAGGAAGAAAAAAAAGAGAAAGAAAGGCAGACAACATGATCTCAAGTTGTCTGGAGTGATCGAAAGAGGAGGAGGAGGAGGAGGAGGAGGAGGAGGAGGAGGAGGAAGAGGAAGAGGAGGAGGATTAAAATAACAACAAAAACAACATCAAGGCATAAAATTACTAATGGAATGTGGAAATTAATTTTATATTGCGCCACCCTGAGAGAGAGAGAGAGAGAGAGAGAGAGAGAGAGAGAGAGAGAGAGAGAGAGAGAGAGAGAGAGAGAGAGAGAACACATATCCTCATCCACACCTTTCCACACAATTCCATCTCTCTCTTCCTGACATAGAGAAAGACCATTTTACGAGTCTGTTGGTATACGGGAGAGAGAGAGAGAGAGAGAGAGAGAGAGAGAGAGAGAGAGAGAGAGAGAGAGAGAGAGAGAGAGAGAGAGAGAGAGAGAGAGAGAGAGAGAGAGAGAGTTTACGGTGTGTGTGTGTGTGTGTGTGTGTGTGTGTGTGTGTGTGTGTGTGTGTATGGTATGACAGAGATAACGTGTGTGTGTGTGTGTGTGTGTGTGTGGAGGAGAGGGATTGCGTGGAGAGAGAACGTAAAAGAAGATGGAGGAAAAAAGAAAGAAAGAATGAAAGAGAAAGAGGAAATAAAGGAGGAAAATAATAAAGAGAGGAAGAAAAAGAAAATGCAGAGAAGGAAAGAAAGGAAGGAAGGAACTAAGGAAGAAAAGCAAGTAAAAAAAATGGAAAAAGGAAAGAGAAATCAAGAAAACAAATAAAAATGAAAATAAAAGATAAAAAGGAGTGGAAAGGAAGTGATTTAGGAAGAAGGAAGGGACATAATAAAAAGGGAAGAGAAAAGGAAGGAAGGAAGGAAGGAAGGAAGAATAAATGGATGAGAGAGGAAACTAAAAATAAAAGAAGGAAGAAAAAGAAGAGAAAGATGAATGAAAGGAGAAAAGGAAAGGGAAATAAATATGGAAACAAGACAGATACAAAAGAAAGGTAGTTAAAGGAGGAAAATAGAAGAAAGAAAGAAAAATATTAACAAACATACGAACAAAGACAAAGAGAGAAAAAGGAATTAATAGAAAGATAGGAAGGAAGAAAGGAAGAGAGGAAGGGAGGGGAGAGAGGAGGAAGGAAACAGAGAAAGAGGGGAGGGAAGGGAAGGGAAGAGGAGGAAAGTGGGTAGGGAGGGAAGGGGGGAGAGAGGAAGGAGAGAAAGAGGGGAGGGGATGGAGGAGGAAGGAGGGAAGGGGAAGGAGGAAGGAAACAGAGAAAGAGGGAGGGAGAAGGAAGGAGAGGGAAGGGGAGGGAAGGGAAGGGGAGGGAAGGGGGGGGGGGGAGGAAGGAAAGAGAGGCAGAGGGGAGGGAAGGGGAGGGAAGGGAAAGGGAGGTGGGAGAGAGGTAGGAAACAGAGGAAGAGGGGAGGGGAGGGGAGGGAAGGGAAGGGAAGGGGAGGGAAGAGAAGGGAAGGGGGGAGGAAGGTAGAAAACAGAGGAAGAGGGGAGCGGAGGGGAGGGAAGGGAAGGGAAGGGAAGGGGAGGGAAGAGAAGGGAAGGGGGAGAGAGGTAGGAAACAGAGGAAGAGGGGAGCGGAGGGGAGGGGAGGGAAGGGAAGGGGAGGGAAGGGGAGAGAAGGGGAGGGAAGGAAGTAAGAGAGGAGGAAAAAATATGTTTGCGAAAAAATAATGAAAAAAAAACGACTTTCCACGAATACGAAAAAATGGAGAGGAAAAAAAGACGAAAAAGAAATAAAAGAAATAAAAGTTAGAAAAAGGAGGAGAAAAGAAGAAATAGAAATACGGAAGGGACGACAAAATAGAGAAAATAAAAAGAGAAAGAAAAGAAGAAGAGATAAAAAGAATAAATACAGAAACGAAAGATACAAAGAAAAAATAAATGAGAAAATTGTAACAATAAAAAATAAAAGAAAATAGGAGAAAAAAATGAAAAAATGAAATAAAAGTTAGAAAATAAAGGAAAAAAGAAGAAAAGGAGAGACATAATTAAATAAACGAAAGAAATGAGAAAAAATAAATAAATAATGAATAAACAAAAAGAAATAAACGAAAGAAATAAGAAAATAATAAAAGAATGAAAAAAAGAAAAAGGAAAACGAGAAAATGGGAAGAAAGAAACAAAAAGAAAAAGGAGAAGATGAAAGGAAAAGAATGGAACTATAGGAGGAAAAAGGAAATAAGAAGTAACAAAAACAAGAAAAATGGCAACAGAGAAAAGGAAAAGAATGGAAATAAAGGAGGAAAAATAAATAAGAAATACGAAAAAAACAAGAAAAATGGGAACAGAAAAAGAAAAAAATAGAAAATAATAGAGAAAAAAGGAAAAAAAAGAACAGAATGAGTAAACGAAGGAGATAGAAAGATGGGAATGAACGAGAAAGAGGAAAAAAGAAGAGGAATAAAAAAATAAAGAAAAAGAAGAGGAAGAAAGTAAGAGAATAAGAATACGAATAGAAGAAGAGAAAATGCAAAATAAGAATAAAAAAATACGAGAAATAGAAGATAAAAAGCAAGGAAAAAAAAAAAAGAGGAAAGAAAAAGAACAGAGAAAGAATAGGGTAATGAGAGAGAGAGAGAGAGAGAGAGAGAGAGAGAGAGAGAGAGAGAGAGAGAGAGAGAGAGAGAGAGAGAGAGGAAATTAAATAAAAAATAAAAATAAAAACAAAAAAAGGAGAAAGAGAAACTATCGATTAACAAAGAAAAAGTGAGATTTAAACCTACTCTCTCTCTCTCTCTCTCCTTCCTCTCGCATCTTCCTTCAACACTCTCCTCTCTCTCTCTCCATTGTTACCCTGACTCACATAAATTCTCCTTGTACAACTCTCTTTCTTTCCATTACTTTTTTTACCTTCCATAATTTATTCTTCCTTCCTATACATCCTGAGAGAGAGAGAGAGAGAGAGAGAGAGAGAGAGAGAGAGAGAGAGAGAGAGAGAGAGAGAGAGAGAGAGAGAGAGAGAGAGAGAGAGAGAGAGAGAGAGAGAGAGAGAGAGAGAGAGAGAGAGAGAGAGAGAGGATGAAATCATGGTTGTCAGGAAATAGATAGAGAGGATAAGAACAAAGAAACACAGCAGACCTGCTGGTCCTTACGAGGCTGTTTGTGACAAGCTACACTAACTATCTAATCAAAGGTGGAAGATGAAGGACAGCAAAGGCGAAGGCTCCTCCCCACCCCCCATCCCTCCAGCCAAAGCTGGCAGGAAAGGAAAAAGAACCATGCAGCATGGAAAAAATGCATGGAAATTATGTAGGAGAGAGGAAAGAACTACCATTACTGCTACCATTAACCGGGCGATAAAAGCGGACAAGGACACCAGTATTCGAAAGAACTTAACGTTATTACGACAATAAGTAATATCATAGTTGCTGGTTGGATTCAAAATACTTGTCTAATCTATTCTTGAAGGCCGTAACTGTTGTACTATCAACGACATCACAGGGTAGAGAGTTCCAAACTTTAACGACTCGACTGAAGAAGAAGTGTTTGGCTTCGTGCGACGAGAATCTTTTACCACTTATCTTGAAATTGTGATTTCTTCTTGTTCTATTTGATCGATCAATTGTAATCATTCCACATTAAAATCACTGAATCCTTTAAACATTTTCAAATTTATATTAGATCGCCTCGCATTCTTCGTTTTGATAGGCTGAATAAATTTACTTCTTTAAGCCTTTGTTCATAAGATAAATTTCTCAACCTAGGAATCATTTTTGTTACTCTCCGTTGAACCCGTTCTAACTTTTCCATGTCTTTTCTGTAATAGGGAGACCAAAACTGTACACAGTACTCAAGACGGGGTCGAATCAACGAATTATACAGTTTTAATATTACTTTTCCCGATTTATTATTAAAGACTCGTCCGATGAAGCCAACCAATTTGTTTGCGGTTTTAACTACCTCTGAACAATGCTGACCGGGCTTTAAATCGCTTGATATAGTGATTCCAAGATCCTTTTCTTTACTTACTGCAGAAAGTTGTTGGCCATTCATTACGTACTGAACGCGATTGTTATTGTTTCCGATGTGCAACACTTTACATTTGTCAACGTTAAATTTCATTTGCCATTGATTGGCCCAACGTGCAAGTCGATCTAGATCTGATTGTAAGGCTTCTTCGTCGAGTGTCGCAGTTACTTTACTAGCAATTTTTGTGTCATCAGCAAATTTTGATACTTTGCAAGTGAGCCCATCATCGATATCATTAACATAAATTAAGAAGAGCATGGGGCCAAGCACTGATCCTTGAGGTATGCCGCTTCTGACGTCGAGCCAGTTAGATGTAACACCGTTTAGAACTACTCTCTGTTTCCGCTCAGAGAGCCAGTCCACGAGACAAGAGGACAGTAGGTTAGTAGAACAAGGGAAGAAGAAAGGAATGAAATAAAAAAGAGGAGGAGGAGGAAGAGGACAAGCAAGCCCGAATAAACGTGGAAGAAGAAAAGGATAATAAGGTGAAAGGAGGAGGAGGAGGAGGAGGAGGAGGTCTTGCCAATATTATTTCTCACTTGACGAGAAAAAGATGAAGTGTTTTAGAGAGAGAGAGAGAGAGAGAGAGAGAGAGAGAGAGAGAGAGAGAGAGAGAGAGAGAGAGAGA
>NC_066538.1:17785825-17793325 GCF_024679095.1 Eriocheir sinensis
TTCTTCATTCTCTTCTTCATTCTCTTCTTCCTCTTCCTCCTTTCCTTCTTCTTCCTTCTTCCTCCTCTCCTTTCCTGCTTCTACATCCTTCCAACTTCTCTCTTCTTCCTCTTCCTCCTTTCCTTTTTCTTCCTTCTTCCTCCTCTCCTTCTCTGCTTCTTCTTCCTCCTTCCCTTCTTCTTCTTCCTTCCAACTCCTCTCTTCTTCCTCTTCCTCCTTTCCTTCTTCCTCCTCTCCTTCTCTGCTTCTTCTTCTTCCTTCCAACTCCTCTCTTCTTCCTATTCCTCCTTTCCTTCTTCTTCCTTGTTCCTCCTCTCCTTCTCTGCTTCTTCTTCCTCCTTCCCTTCTTCTTCTTCCTTCCAACTCCTTTCTTCATTCTCTTTTTCCCCTCTTCCTACTTTCTTTCTTCTTCCTCTTTGCTTCTTCTTCCTCCTTTCCTTCCTCTACTTCCTTCCAACTCCCTTCTTCATTCTCCTCCCTTCTTTTCTCCCTCTTCCTTCTTTATTTTTTCTTCCTTCTCCTTCCTCTCCCTTTTTCCCTCTTTTCTTCCTCCTTTCCTCCTCTTTCTACTTTCTCTTCTAACTCTTCCTCCTCTCCTTTTTCCTTCTTCGTCTCCCTCTTTTCCGTTTCTTCTTTTCTGCTTCCTCTTCCTCCTTTCCCCCTTCTACTTACTCTCTCTTCTAACTCTTCTTCCTTTCCTTCTTCCTTCTTCGTCTTCCTCTTCTCCTTTTCTTCTCTGCTTCCTCTTCATTCTTTCTTTCTTCTTCAACTTCATTTCTCTCTCCCTTTTTTCCTCTTTCATTCCCTTCCTTCTACTGCACTTCTTTCGCTTTCTCCTTTCCTTCTTCTTCCTTCTTCCTCTCTGCTTCCTTTTCCTCTTTTCCTACTCCTACTTCTCTTCTCTCTCCCTTTCATCCCATCTTTCTTTCTCTTCCTTCTTCTCCTCCACTCCTTTCTCTTTACGTTGGGAAAGAGACGAAGAAGAGGTGCCTTGATTCAGGTCTTCAGTAACCTCAACAAGACCCGTAACTCCGATCCCTCAAGTTTCCTGACCTCCGAACTGACCCAGGAACTAAAAATATCGTTGGCTGAGTGGCTTGCAGTGCGGGACCGCGTTCCAATGACCCGGGTTCAAGTCTCGTATTCTGAAACGCATAGGTACCTCAGTTCGCATGTTTGAAAAGCCTCTCGTCAAAGTTACTGGGAGTTCAATGGAGTGTTTTGTGATCCTAGTGAGAGTTTTACCCGAAATAACACAAGAAATCATGGTTGAATTACGCCCCAAAACTCATCCTAGACTCTGCACTCAACGCAAACTAAACTCCTTGTCAAAACACATGTCCTTACGTAAATAAATAACACAAAGAAATCATGGTTGAATTACGCCCCAAAACTCATCCTAGACTCTGCACTCAACGCAAACTAAACTCCTTGTCAAAACACATGTCCTTATACGTAAATGAATAACACAAAGAAATCATGATTGAAAAGCCTCTCGTCAAAGTTACTGGGAGTTCAATGATGTGTTTTGTGATCCTAGTGAGAGTTTTACCCGAAATAACACAAGAAATCATGGTTGAATTACGCCCCAAAACTCATCCTAGACTCTGCACTCAACGCAAACTAAACTCCTTGTCAAAACACATGTCCTTACGTAAATAAATAACACAAAGAAATCATGGTTGAAAAGCCTCTCGTTGAAGTTACTGGGATTTCAATGGAGTGTTTTGTGATCCTGGTGATAGTTTTACCCGAAATAACACAAGAAATCATGGTTGAATTACGCCCCAAAGACTCACCCCTGGACTTTGCACTCAACGTAAACTAAACTCCTTGTCAAAACACATGTCCTTACGTAAATAAATAACACAAAGAAATCATGGTTGAAAAGCCTCTCGTTGAAGTTACTGGGAGTTCAATGATGTGTTTTGTGATCCTAGTGAGAGTTTTACCCGAAATAACACAAGAAATCATGGTTGAATTACGCCCCAAAACTCATCCTAGACTCTGCACTCAACGTAAACTAAACTCCTTGTCAAAACACATGTCCTTACGTAAATAAATAACACAAAGAAATCATGGTTGAAAAGCATAGGTACCTCAGTTCGCATGTTTGAAAAGCCTCTCGTCAAAGTTACTGGGAGTTCAAAGGAGTGTTTTGTGATCCTAGTGATAGTTTTACCCGAAATAACACAAGAAATCATGGATGGATTACGCCCAAAAACTCACCCTAGACTCTGCACTCAACGCAAACTAAACTCCTTGTCAAAACACATGTCCTTACGTAAATAAATAGCACAGAGAAATCATGGTTGAATTACGCCCAAAATCAACTTCTGCATCTTGAAAGGGGAAAATCACCTAAGAAAACCCCTTGTCCTGAGATTGCCATGGACTGTTTTGTGACCCTAGTGGAGATGGAGGAAAAGAAGAAAAAGAGAGAAAGATGAGATGAAAAAAAAGGGAAAATAATTGTGAAAGACGAAGAAAGGAAAAAAAGGAAGAGGACAGGAAAAGAGAATGAAAGGAGAGAGGGAAAGAAGGAACGGATAAAGCACCTTAGAAAAAACGGATAATCTTCCCTGTGGACAAATCCTGAGTGTTTTGTGATGTTAGGTTTTCTTTTTTTCTTTTTTTTACAGCAAAGGAGACAGATCAATGGCTGAAAAAAAAAGCCCGCTACTTACTGCCCCTAAAAAGATTGGAGAGCAGTGGCCGAAAGAGACAGACAGTTTTACCGGACTTCTGCACTTTGAACGGTAAAAGCACCTTAGTAAATACGGTTAATCTTCTCTGTGGCTTTGTGAAATAGTCGTAATTGGACCCCGAGACGTTTTAAAATAGAATCAAGTCCCGCCCGCCGCCACAACCTGACAGTGTTCAGTTCACCGTTGCCAGATGTCGTACTCAGAGCATAGTATTTACCGGTTTCTGACGCCTAACTATTGCCAAGAAACATCAGAATCTAACTCTTTTAACGATAACTATAAATGAGTTTCGTTATTGGAGCCCAGAAGACAGTTTAGGGGTAGGAAGTCGGGAAATATAATCGGCTGAGTACGACAATCTAGCAGCGTTGGTTCAGTCATCGCCGCGTGGCCCAAGACTACCCACTTGCTGCCCTGAAGACCGCCTATCAACCCGGACCTCAGCGAAACACCCATAAGAATCAAGTGGAGTTCCGGGATTAGCGTGAGTCAGGCAGGAGTGGCGCGACTATAAACACTTGCCTGCGACACTAACGGACTGGGGCCAACACACAGTCCCTGCAGAAATGAAGACCGGCACGATGGAGTGAATTAGAAAAGAAAAGGAGGTGACGTAGAATAATGTTTGGCAATGACTTTTTTTTTTCCGAGCCGAGTCATCCGCCACTGCAACAACCTTCCTGCAAAAGCGGTCAGTGCGATTTTTAAAAGATTAGATCATTTAAAAATTATATTGACCGTCACTTTCTTGCCTGCTTTTCTATACATCTTCTTTCTTTCTTTCTTTCTTTCTTTCTTTCTTCTTCT
The DNA here is from genome assembly GCF_024679095.1 of Eriocheir sinensis. Lineage (NCBI taxonomy): Eukaryota > Metazoa > Arthropoda > Malacostraca > Decapoda > Varunidae > Eriocheir > Eriocheir sinensis. The sequence goes on from NC_066538.1 coordinate 17,789,341, forward strand.
TCTTCTTCTTCTTCTTCTTCTTCTTCTCAAATTCATAACCAACTCCTGCTACTCCTTATTCTGCTCTTCCTCCTTCAAACCTCCTTTTCTTCAATCCTCCTCCTCCTCCTCCTCGTCCACTGTGAGAACGTCTGATACCACAAGAGGTTAAGAGGAGGCGGAGGCGGAGGAGGAGGAGGAGGAGGAGGAGGAGGAGGACTAAAAGAGGTATACAGAGAAGAACAGAGGGAAGGAGGGAGAGAGGGAGGGAAGGGAGAGAGAAAGAGAGAGAGAGAGAGAGAGAGAGAGAGAGAGAGAGAGAGAGAGTATACATATCCATGGAGGACGCAATCACGTGACCCCATAAACACACACACACACACACACACACACACACACACACACACACACACACACACACACCGTCACCATCCACTTGAAACACGACAGGAGAACAGAGGCTGACTTTAATATGAGAGAGAGAGAGAGAGAGAGAGAGAGAGAGAGAACCAGGAATAAAGCCAGACAAACACACACAGAGAGAGAGAGAGAGAGAGAGAGAGAGAGAGAGAGAGAGAGAGAGAGAGAGAAACTTCTAGGATATCTATTATTTTTCTTTCTTCTACCATTTTCCTTCTTTCCCTTCCTCCTTTCATTCATATTTCCTATCCTTTTCTTATCTTCCTTTCTTCGTCTTTCACAATTTTCCCTTTCTTTACATCTCATCTTTTTCCGTTTTCTTCTTTACCTTTCTTTTTATATCATTCTTCTTCTTCTTCTTCTATATCTTCTTCATTCCTTCGTTTATATATTTTTTTTTCCTTCCTTTCTTCCTATTAAATCAAGTGACCCCATAAACACACACACACACACACACACACACACACACACACACACACACACACACACACACACACAGACACACACACACACACACACACACACACACACACACACACACACACACACACACACACACACACACACACACACACACACACACACACACACTGTCACCAATCATTCATTCATTCATTCACTCATTCTTCTTCCCCTTCCCACCACCACCACCACCATCACCACCACCACCACCACCACCACAAGAAGGTCAAGGTGAGGTTAATGAGTTTAATCGCACCTGGAAGTGTTTCAGCAAAGTGGCCTCCTCCTCCTCCTCCTCCTCTATCTAACTTCTCCTTTCTCCGCATCTTCAAGCCGCCATCCTCTCTCTCTCTCTCTCTCTCTCTCTCTCTCTCTCTCTCTCTCTCTCTCTCTCTCTCTCTCTCTCTCAGTTCCTTTTCGTTTTTTTTCTTTCTTTATTTATTTATATATTAATTTATTTATTCAGTCTTCTTCCTCTTCTTCTTTCTCTTTTCTTCCTCCTCCTCCTCCTGTATCTCTTCTTCTTCCTTCACATCTAAGACATCCCTTTTATCCCTGTCATCTCCTCCTCCTCCTCCTCCTCCTCCTCCTCCTCCTCCTCCTCCTCCACTTACCTCTCCGGTGATTCACGTTCAATAGACAGAGGGAGGGAGAAGGGAGCAGGAAATGGGGTAAGGGAGGTGACGTAATGGGGAGATGGGGAGGAAATAGGAAAATAGAGGTGAGGGGGGTAAGGTAAGGGTTAGGACTGGGGTCTGGTCTCTCTTAGTTGTGTTGGTAGTAGTAGTAGTAGTAGTAGTAGAAAAAAAAAAAAAGAAGGAGAAGAAGAAGAAGAAGAAAAACAAAACAAGAACAAGAAGATGAAGGAGAAAAAGAAGAAAGAGACGAAGAAAAATGAGAAAGATGGAGCAAAAAAGACACAAAAAAAGAAAAGGAAGAATAAATTGATAAAGACAAAAAATAAGAAGGAAATTATCTTAAGTTCTCGAGAGGTCATTTTATTTACAAGTCTGAGAGCAGAGACGATGTTATACCAGTTTGAGAGGAGAAAATAAGTTAATATCCAATAGAATCGCTTTTCTCATGAGTTGATTTGGGATAAGTGTGAGTTCTTTTAAAATAGTTTCCCTTTAGTTTCCAGTTCGACCTCTTAGTTATCGAAAGGAGATAATTTTGTACAAGTTAGAGAGTTACAATGAAGTTAGAACACAACATAACCGTTTTTTTCATGTTTAATGTTGAGATAATTGTGAGTTCTTATAAAAGTTTCCCTTAGTTTCTAGTTCGACCTCTTAGTTATCAAACAGAGGTAGTCATGTACATGTTAGAGAGTTACAATGAAGTTAGAACACAATAGAACCGTTTTTTTCATGTTTAGTGTTGAGATAAGTGTGAGTTCTTTTAAAATAGTTCCCCTTAGTTTCTAGTTCGACCGCTTAGTTATCCAAAGGAGGTAATTTTGTACAAGTTAGAGAGTTACAATGAAGTTAAAACATAACAGAACCGTTTTTTCATGTGTAGTGTTGAGATAATTGAGTTCTTTTAAAATAGTTTCCCTTTAGTTTTCAGTTCGACCTCTTAGTTATGGAAAGGAGGTAATTTTGTTCATGTTAGAGTTACAATGAAGTTAAAACATAACAGAACCGTTTTTTCATGTGTAGTGTTGAGATAATTGAGTTCTTTTAAAATAGTTTCCCTTTAGTTTCTAGTTCGACCTCTTAGTTATCAAACAGAGGTAGTCATGTACATGTTAGAGAGTTACAATGAAGTTAGAACACAATAGAACCGTTTTTTTCATGTTTAGTGTTGAGATAAGTGTGAGTTCTTTTAAAATAGTTTCCCTTAGTTTTTAGTTCGACCTCTTAGTTATCCAAAGGAGGTAATTTTGTACAAGTTAGAGAGTTACAATGAAGTTAGAACACAACAGAACCGTTTTTTTCATGTTTAGTGTTGAGATAAGTGTGAGTTCTTTTAAAATAGTTCCCCTTAGTTTCAAGTTCGACCTCTTAGTTATCAAACAGAGGTAGTCATATACATGTTAGAGAGTTACAATGAAGTTAGAACCCTTTTTTTAATGTGTAGTTTTGAGATGATTTTGATTTTTAGTTTCTTAGATGATTTTTAATATGAATGTAGAAAGTAAAAGGAGAATAATTCGATAAAACAAAACAAACTGGTGGAGAATGAAAGGGACATGAAAGTTGATATAGAAAAACAAAGAGGGGAAAAAAGGGAGGAATATCAAATTGTAAAAGGAAGAAGAGGGAGCGTAACGTTAGGAAAACAACTGATTGAGGAAAGTGGAAATTTAAGGAAAGGAAATGGAGGAAAATCTTGAGTGAGGGAGGGAGAAAAGAGGTAAGGAAAGGAAAGGAGGAAAGAAGGAAAGGAAAGGAAAGGAGAAAAGGAAAGGAAAGGAAAGGAAAGAAGGAAAGAAAATGGAGGAAAATAATCTTGAGTGAGGGAGGAAGACAAGAGAAAAGAAAGGAAAGACAGGAAAAGAAAGGCGGAAAGGAGGAAACGAGGAAAGGAAAAGAAAGGAGGAAAGGAGGAAACGAGGAAATGAAAGGAAAAGAAAGAAGGAAAGGAAAAGGAGGATAATAATCTCGAGTGAGGGAGGGAGAAAAGAGGAAAGGAAAGAAGGAAAGGAAAGGAAAGGAGGAAAGAAGAAAAGGAAAGGAAAGGAAAGGAAAGAAGGAAAGAAAATGGAGGAAAATAATCTTGAGTGAGGGAGGGAAAGAAAGGAAAGAAAGGAAAGAAAGGAAAAGAAAGGAGGAGAGGAGGAAACGAGGAAAGGAAAGGAAAAAAAGGAGGAAAGGAGGAAAGGAAAGGAAAGAAGGAACCGAAATGAAGGAAAATAATCTTGAGAGAGGGAGGGAGATAAAAAAAAAGAACACAAAACGACACAAAGAATAGATTAAAATGGAAACAATGAATGTAGAATCTGAAACAAAAGAAGGAAAAAAAAAACAGGCAAAAGGCAATGATAAGTATTTGTAACACAGTATAAGAAACATAGACGGAGCAAAGGGAAATGAAAGGTTGAAAAAATAAGAAGAGGAAATGTAAGATAAGGAAAAATATTGTCTGGGGAAAAGAGGAAAAAAGGAAAACTAACGAAAAT
>NC_066538.1:17798325-17808325 GCF_024679095.1 Eriocheir sinensis
CGTCAAACCTCAAATTCTCACAGCAATGCATCGATGCAGCAAATAAAACGATCAGAATGTTGGGCTTTATCAAAATAAACTTTTTATTCAAGAATAAAGATGTAATACTTCCACTCTACAATAGTTTAGTCAGACCCCACTTGAAATATGCGGTATAGTTTTGGCCTCCCCACCATGCAAAGGACATTGCTAAATTAGGTGTTCAGCGTTGGGCAACAAAAATGATCCCTTCCTTACGCAACAAATCTTACGAAGAAAGGCTTTCCACCCTTAACATGTTCTCTCTTGAGAAACGTCGCCTCTGAGGAAAACTGATCGAATGTTTTAAAATACTTAATGGTTTCACGAATGTAGACAGAACAAAATTGTTTATGATCGATGACACTTTGCGAACGAGGAACAATGGCGTAAAACTCATATGTAGACAAGTAAATTCAGACTGCACCAAATTTTTCTTCACTAACGTTGTAGTGCGAACATGGGATAAGCTCCCACCATCAGTGGTCCAGTGTAACACGATTGACTCCTTCAAAAACAAGCTCGACCGTCACTTCCTTCAATTTAATATTAACTAGAGGTGAAATGCAACGTTTTGGAGTCTTCTGATTAATGGAGAATCACTTAGGTTTAAGGATAGACCACCTAGTCTGGATCATGGGGTCTGTGTGGTCTGATTTTCTATGTAAATCCATGTAAATCTCTCTCTCTCTCTCTCTCTCTCTCTCTCTCTCTCTCTCTCTCTCTCTCTCTCTCTCCGTGTATGACTTCCTCAATACATATACACAGAATCACACACACACACACACACACACACAGACCTCAGTCGCAATTTCTCTACCACTAACTGTACACCATCACCACCATCACCACCACCACCACCACCACCACCCCTAACTATTTCTCACACTTAAACCACCACCATCTGTCCTACACTTACTGTGGTGGTGGTGGTGGTGGTGGTGAACGAGTCATCACCACCACAATCTGACGTGTTAATGAGAGAGAGAGAGAGAGAGAGAGAGAGAGAGAGAGAGAGAGAGAGAGAGAGAGAGAGAGAGAGAGAGAGAGAGAGAGAGAGAGAGAGAGAGAGAGAGAGAGAGAGAGAGAGAGAGAGAGAGAGAGAGAGAGAAGGAGGAAAAAAATCTAATGGAAAGCAGGTGTTGGAGGGAAGAATCTGATGAGGGAAAGAACTCGGAGGGGAAAGAAGTGTTGGAGAGAGAGAGAGAGAGAGAGAGAGAGAGAGAGAGAGAGAGAGAGAGAGAGAGAGAGAGAGAATAAAAGACTGTAAAAGAAAGGAAGAAAGGAAATAAAACAAAGGGACAAAATGGAAGGAAGAGAAAGGGGGGGGAAAGAAGGAAGGAAGGAAGGAAGGAAAGAAGGAAAGAAGGAAGACCAAAACACAAGAGCAGAAGGAAGGAGGGAAGGACAAAACCAAAAAATAAAAGAGAAATGCACAAGGAAGGAAGGATGGGAGGGAGAAAATATGAGGAGTGGATAACAATTACAGTAAGAAAAGATTGGAAAAGAAAGGAAAAAAGGGAGGAAGAAAGAAAGAAGGAAGAAGGAAGGAGGAAAGGAAAAAACAAATAAACATAAGAGAATACAAAATAAGAAAAGGAAACAGGGCGGAATGAAAGAAGAAAGGAAAAAAGAAAGCAGGAAAAAGGGAGAAAATAAGGAAGTTGGAAATAGGAGGAAGGAGCAACAAAAAATAAGGAAAAAATAGAGAAGAAAGAAAAAAGGAAGAAGGAAAAGGAGGAAGAGAGGAAGTAAAGAAGGAAAACTGGGGAACAAGAAGAATAAGTGAAAAAACAAAACTAAAGCGAAAATGAATGGAATCAAGGAAGGCAGGAAATAGAAAGAAAGGAAGAAGAAAGAAGGAAGAAGGAAGGAAGGAAGGAAGAAGGAGGGAGGGAGAATAACTATTAGAGGATGTGGTTGGCTTTCCGATTTGTGGTAGCAATTTGGAGAGAGAGAGAGAGAGAGAGAGAGAGAGAGAGAGAGAGAAAGTAAGTCTCGAGGAAGGAAAAAAATCATAAAGTTTCCCGCGATTTACTTTTCTTCCATTAGAGGAAAAAACATAATTCCACAAAGTTTGCACGAGGCGACTTTTTTCTTCTTTTTCTTCTTCTTCATTGTTACTTGTCTTCCTTTTCTTCTTTACTTATTTTTCTTCCTCTTCTTCATTACTTGTCTTCCTTTTCTTTTTCAGTTATTTTTCTTCCTCTTCCTCGTTACTTGTCTTCATTTTCTTCCTCTTCATCGTTACTTGTCTTCATTTTCTTCAGTTATTTTTCTTCTCCTTCGTTATTTGTCTTCCTTTTCTTCTTCAGTTATTTTGTCTTATTCCCTTGCTTTATAACGGTTTTTGTTTTCCTTTTCCTCTCTTCTTGTCTTCTTTTTCTTCTTTATTTGTCTTCTTTTCTTCTTTCTTTTCTTCGTTTCTTGTCTTTTTCTTTTTCTTTTTTCTTATTTATTCCCTTACTTTATAATGTTGGTTTGTTTTCCTTTTCCTCTCTTCTTGTCTTCTTTTCTTCTTTATTTTCTTCTTTTCTTTAGTTTTTTGTCTTCGTCTTCGTTTATTTTATTATCTTCGTTTCTTGTCTTTTTCTTTTCTTCATCATGTTTTTCTTTTATCATTTTTGTTTTCCTCTTCCTTTTTTTCCCTTTCTTCTTTGATTTCTTTTATATTCCTATTCTTCACTATTTTCTTGTATTCCTCTTCCTTTATCTTTTTCTTTATTTCTTTATCTTTTTTTCTTTTTTCTCTTCCTCTCTTTCTTTTTTCTCTCTTTATTTCTCATTATCATCTTTTCTTTCTGTGCCTTCTTCCTCATAATGATAAAAATAACAATACTACTACTACAACTACTACTACTACTACTACTTCAACTACTACTACTACTACTACTACTACTACTACTACTACTACGACTACTACTACTACTACAATACTACTACTACTACTACTACTACTACCACCAATACTAATACTAATACTAATAATAATAATAATAATAATAATAATAATAATAATAATAATAATAACAAGAATAGTAACAGCATTCCAACTCCCTTCAACTTCACATTATTGCATTAACATATTCTTTCTTCTAATTTAAAAAAATAATAAAATGAAGAAAAAATCTCGTAATATTGTCATCCTAAGTTTATAATCGAAGGGAATTTTATTTTTTTGTTATTATGAGCAACTAATTGGAAAGCGTCGAGAGAGAGAGAGAGAGAGAGAGACTTCCCAAACTCCCATACTTTTTCTCACTCTCCCATTTCTCCCTCTCTCCCTCCTTCCTTCCTTCCTTCCTACTCTTCCTTCTCTCCTTCACCTCCTACCTTCCTTCCTTTCTCTCTCCCTTCTTCTATTCCCTTTCCTACCCTCTTCTTCCTTTCTTCATTCCCTTCTACGCTTTTCTCTTTCTCTTCCTTTCTCTCCTCCTTCACCTCCTTCCTTCCGCTCCCTCCTTCTTTCCTCTTCCTTCTATCCTTCCTCTCTCTCCCTTTCCTTCCTTCTTTCCCGCTTTCTTCCCTCCTTCCTTCCCTTCCTTCTCTCCCTTCTTCCAATCCTTCTCCTCTCCCCTTACCTCTTTCCCTCCTCCTCTCTCTCTCTCTTCCTTTCCCTCCTTCTCTTCTCTTCCCTTCCCTTCCTTCTTCATTCCTATTTTCTTTCCTCCTTCCTTCCCTTCCTTCTCTCCCTTCCTCCAGTCCTTCTCTTATCCCCTTACCTCTTTCCCTCCTCCTCTCTCTCTTCCTTTCCCTCCTTCTCCTCTCTTCCCTTCCCTTCATTTTCTTTTCATCTCCCCTTTCATTTCCTCTCCTCTCCTCCCATGAATCAGTCTCCCTCCCTTTCTTTTTTCCTCCTCCTCCTCCTCCTCCTCCTCCTCCTCCTCCTCCACGGCCTCAAATAAGTCTCCCTCCAAAGTTAAGTTCCCGAAAAGATGGTGATGAAGGGAAATTACCTCCAATTACGTGGTGGTGATGACTGGTGGTGGTGGTGGTGGTGATGACTGGTGGTGGTGGTGGTGGTGGTGATGGTGGTGGTGGTGGTGGTGGTGGTGATGACTGGTGGTGGTGGTGGTGGTGACTGGTGGTGGTGGTGGTGGTGATGACTGGTGGTGGTGGTGACTGGTGGTGGTGGTGGTGGTGATGGTGGTGGTGGTGGTGGTGATGGTAGCAGTAGTAGTAGTAGTAGTAGTAGTAGTAGTAGTAACAAATGTAGTAGTAGTAGTAGTAGTAGTAGTAGTAGTAGTAGTAGCAATAATAATATTAATAATAATAATAATAATAATAATAATCAATAAAAGAAAAAATAGTAAAAAAAATTACATAATGAGTGACTTGTTAGTAATAAAAGAGAGTAATGACCCAGAGAGAGAGAGAGAGAGAGACCTGACACTCGGGTAATTAACAACACAGGTGACGCTCATCTCTCAACACTACAACTCATTATTATCATCATTATCATTGTTATCATGAAGTTTAATCACCGAGAAAGTGTTACTAATTAAGCCATGAATTAAAGTGTTATTATGACGCAATTCTCATTATTATTAGTGTTAGTGATTGACGGATTGTTGTTGTTGTTGTTGTTGTTGACGTTGTTTGTTATGTATTGTTTTTCGTGTTCTTTTTCTTCTTGTGATTTTTGTTATTATTATTCTTGTTATCAATATCATCACTATATAGTTCTTCTCTTTGTTCTTTTTCCCAATGTTCTTTTTCTTCTTTTAATTGTTGGTGGTGTTCTTTTCTTCTACTTTTTCTTCTTCTTCTGCTTACTACTACTTCTACTACTACTACTACTATTACTACTACTACTATTACTACTACTACTACTACTACTACTACTACTACTACTACTACTATTACTACTACTACTACTACTACTACTACTACTACATCAATTACTATTCTCATCATGAAACACACACACACACACACACACACACACACGCAATCAGCCTCTCCCATCCCCCCCCCCCTCCATTAATAATACGCGCACGCCCTTACACTTTATTAAACCTCATTGCCTTATTAAAGAGATTTTTCTCCCATTATCCAAATATTATCACATTAGTAAACACGTCAAAACTTAATGAACGGGAGAGAGAGAGAGAGAGAGAGATACAGAAGGAAGAATGAAAGAAAAAAAAGAGAAATGGAAAGAAACGAAAGATTGACAAAAAAAAAAAAGAGAAGAGGAACGAAGAAAGAACTTAGAAGAGAAAAAAAAGAAAGAAGGAAAGAGAGGAAAGAAAGAAAGATAGACAGAGAAAGATAAAGCACACACATACACACATACATACATACAAACATACATACAGATAAACAAACATATAACCTTTAAACTCCCAATCACTTAAACACACACACACACACACACACACACACACACACACACACACACACACACACACACACACACCTGCAATAGCTCACACCTTTGCCGTTCGCCGTTCTTTTTTTTATCTTTTTTTATCGAGTTTTCATAAAAATGGTAATACGAGAACACAAGGAAATAAATACATGTTGTTTGCGTCCATTTCTCTTTGTGTTTGTTTAATTTCAATCCTGCATTCTCACATTTTACCTACGTTATTTTATGCATAGGAAGAAAATATGAATGAATGAAGGAGACAGAGAGAAAAAAAAAGGAAGAAAGAGAGAAAAGAAGGAAGAAAGAGAGAAAAGAAGGATAGAGCAGCGAGTAGCGGGCTTTTTTTATTATTATTGTTTCCTTTTTTTGTGCCCTTGAGCTGTCTCCTTTGTTGTAAAAAAAATACCCTCATTTCCTTCATTCATTCATACATGCTTCCGTCACCTGTTGTTTGCGTTATATACATGTTGTTTGCGTCCCCTTCTCTTTGTGTTTGTTTAATTTCAATCCTGCAATCTCACATGTATACATTATTTTATACATTCATGAAAATTTGAATGAATGAAGGAGAAAGTTTGAGAGAAAAGTCTTAGCGGGCTTTTATTATTATTGTTTCCTTTTTTGTGCCCTTGAGCTGTCTCCCTTTGTTGTAAAAAATACCCTCATTTCCTTCATTCATTCATACATGCTTCCGTCACCTGTTGTTTGCGTTATATACATGTTGTTTGCGTCCCCTTCTCTTTGTGTTTGTTTAATTTCAATCCTGCAATCTCACATGTATACATTATTTTATACATTCATGCACTCATTTCATACGTTCATTCAATACATTTTTTCCGTTACATGTCGTTCGCGTCCCCTTCTCTTTGTGTTTATTTAATTTCAATCCTGTATTCTCACATGTATACGCTATTTTATACATACACTCATTTCATTCATTCATTCAATACATTTTTTCCGTTACCTGTCGTTCGCGTCCCCTTCTCTCTGTGTTTGTTTAATTTCAATCCTGTATTCTCACATCTATACGTTATTTTATACACACACTCATTTCCTTCGTTCATTCATACATTCTTTCACGGTTTTACTACATTTCATACATTTCTCTTCATATACTCGTACATTTTTTCTTTATTATTCATTTTGTTTGTTCACATATTCATTGTCATATATTTATTCATTAATTTATACGATTTTTTTCTCGAGAGAGCCTACCAACTTTATAGGCAGCACATAAAATCATACATACACACATACATTCTTTCATACTTTCAAACATTAATACATAACTATATAATCACTCACATACATTAATTCATACAGCAATACATACATCCGGGTATTCATTAGTTCAATGATAGAATTCATGTTTTCAATTAGTATTTCACATTTATTTAATTTCCAGGTGTTATTGTTTAGAGTATTATTTTGTCTCGTAAAGTTAAGTATTTTTGTTACTAATTTCTACTTTTACTTTTTACTTACTTTTAATTAACTATCTTTTTGCTTTCTGTATTTTCTATTTATAATCATTATCTCTTTTCTCTCTTTATTTTGTTTATTCTGCTTCTTTATTTACTCTTTCAAATTAAAACATAACATTCCCTACAATCAATACCGTGTGTGTGTGTGTGTGTGTGTGTGTGTAAACGTGTCCACCTACAATTAATTAGTTGCTGATTAAACACACACACACACACACACACACACACACACACACACACACACACACACACACACACACTAACACACACATTGTTCGTAATGGCTATTGACAAATTAAAGTCTGATCGCTAAGCCATGCTCTCTCTCTCTCTCTCTCTCTCTCTCTCTCTCTCTCTCTCTCTCTCTCTCTCTCTCTCTCTCTCTCTCTCTCTAATTTATAGGCGTGAACGGTAATCCATCTTCCTTGCTCACTCTCATTCGTTTTCATTATCTCTCTTTTCATATTTCCTCTCTCTCTCTCTCTCTCTCTCTCTCTCTCTCTCTCTCTCTCTCTCTCTCTCTCTCTCTCTCTCTCTCTCTCTCTCTCTCTCTCTCTCTCTCACACACATACACACGGAGGAAAATCGTGACTTTTCCATACTGGGATTTTAGTACGAGAGAGAGAGAGAGAGATGATCTATGTAATTATGTTGAACAGAGTGAGTAAATTTATTGACAGAGAGAGAGAGAGTGTATGTGGAAATATGTGTGTGTGTGTGTGTGTGTGTGTGTGTGTGTGTGTGCGTGTGTGTGTGCGTGTGTTTCAGTTACTATTTTTCTAGCTCTTCTTTTTCCTCCTCCTCCTCCTCGTCTTCCTCCTTCTCTTCCTCCTCCTCCTCCTCCATTTTTTTCCTCCTTCACCTTCTCCTGTTCCTCTTTCATTTTATCTTTCTTTTTCTTCTTCTCCTCTTTCGCTTCTGCATTCTCTTCCTTTTTTCTTCTTCCTTCTTTACCTCCATTTTCACCGTTACCTCGACTACCTCCTCCTCCTCCTCCTCCTCCTCCTCCTCCTCCTCCTCCTCCTCCTCCACCTCTTCCTCTTCCTCTTCCTCCTCCTCCTCCTCTCCCTTATTCTTCTCTTTCACCTCCTGCATTCTCTTCCATTTCTTCTCTTCCTCTTTTACCTTCCTTTCTCTACCATTACCTCCTCCTCCTCCTCCTCCTCCTCCTCCTCCTCCTCCTCCTCCTCCTCCTCTTCCTCCTCCTCCTCTTCCTTATTCTTCTCTTTCACCTCCTGCATTCTCTTCCATTTCTTCTCTTCCTCTTTTACCTTCCTTTCTCTACCATTACCTCCTCCTCCTCCTCCTCCTCCTCCTCTTTCTCCTCCTCCTCCTCCTCTTTCTCCTCCTCCTCCTCCTCCTCCTCCTCCCCGCAATCTTCCCTCCTATCTTCCCATCTTCATCAAAGGCATTACACTAACTTTTCAATTTCCCAACAATTTTTTGCAGTTTTCTCCTCCTCCTCCTCCTCCTGATCCTCCTCGTGTTCATTTTCTTCAATACTTTTCTTTAACAACTTTTCTTTTTGCTCTTTCTTCTTCTTCTTCCTCCTCCTTCTTCCTCTTCCTCCTCCTCTTCCTTCTTTTCTTCCTCTATTTTCTTCTTCTAGTTTTCTTCTTTACTTCTCTTTCACAACTTTCACTTTTTTGCTCTTTTCATTCTTCTTCTTTTCTTCTTCTTCCTCCTTATCCTCCTCCTCCTCCTCTTTCGTTTTCCTCCTTCTTCTTCCTCTTCCTTGTTTTCCTCTTTACTCCTCTTTCACAACTTTTTTTTTCTGCTCTTTTTTCTTTTCTTTCCTTCTCTTCCTCTTATTTTTTCTATGTTCATCTTCTCTTCCTGTTTATTCTCCTCCTCTTCCTCTTTTTATGCAGTCTTTTCACTCTTCTTCCTCCTCCTCCATCTCCTCTTTTTTTCTCTCTTTTTCTTCCTCCTCCTCCTCCTCCTCGTCTTCCTGTTTACTCCTCTTCAGCAAACATTCTCATTCTTCTTCTTGTTATTTCTCTTCTTTTTCTTCCTTCTCCTCCTTTCCTCTTTTTCATATTTTTTTCTTCTTTATCTCCTCTTTACCTCCTCTTCCTCCTCTTTTTTTTTCCTCTCTCTTCCTCCTCCTCCTCCTCCACTTTTATTTTTTTTATTCCTTCTTTAACGATTCTCTTTTTCCTTCTCCTCCTCCTCCTCCTCCTCTTCCTCCTCTTCCTCCTCCTCCTCCTTCTCCTCTTCGTCCTCTGTTATATGCTTCTTCGCTTTCTCTTCTTTTTTTTATCCTTCTACATATTCCTTCTCCTCTTTCTTTTTTTTCCTCCTCTTTCTCCTCTCCTTTCCTTTTTATATTTCTCTTTCTCTTCTTCTTCTTCTTCTTCTTCTTCTTCTTCTTCTTCTTCGTCTTCTATTTCTTCTTCTTCTTCCTTCTTCTCCCTCCTTTTCTCTTGATTTTTGTTATTTATATTTACTTCTCATCCTTAGCTTTACTATTTCCTCCTCCTCCTCCGCCTCCTCCTCCTCCTCCTCCTCCTCCTCCTTTTGGTGTGATGTTGAGGCCGCTAAGATTTATGGAATGTAGCGACGATAATTTTGATGTTATGAGAATATTATGCAGAGGGGGGAGGAGGAGGAGGAGGAGGAGGAGGAGGAGGAGGAAGAGTGAGGTGGAGAGTCAAGAAGAGAAGTGAAGGTGAGAGAGGAGGAGGCGGGAAGGAGGAAGGAAGTATGGAGGTGAGAAGGGAGAAGGAAGGAAGGAAGGAAGGAAGGAAGGAAGGGAGGAAGGAAAAGAGGAAAAAGTGTAAGTGGAAGGAGGAAAGATTGGAGAGAAATAAAGAAGTAAGAAGGGAAGGAGAAGAGGAAGAAGGGAATAAGAGAAAAAGCGATGAAGGGAAGGAAGGAAACGTAAGGAAAGGAAGGGTGAAGGGAAGGAGAGGGTGAAGGAAAGAGGAAGAAGGGAAGAAGAGAAGGGAGGGTGATGGGAAGCTTGGAAGAAAGGAGGTAGGGAGGATGGGAGGTAGAGGATTAAGGGAAGGGAAGGGAAGGAAAGGGAGTAATGAAGGGAAAAGAGGGTGGGAAGGGAAGGGAAGGGAAGGGAAGGGAAGGAAAGGGTGGGTGGGGAGGGAAAGAAAAGGAAGGGAAGGAA